>NC_133389.1:49211794-49514824 GCF_047511655.1 Castor canadensis
ATGGCGGCCTCCTTGGGGGCTCATCAAACCAGTACCTATCCCCTGATTAACCTGTGCTCCATCAGCCATGTAAATGAGTACAGGCCTACTAGCCCTGGGCCTGGAAGAAATCAAGCTGTGGGAATGTACATATTTTAATAAAAATTGAATATATGTCCCACAGCATCACTCTGGGACTCACTCAGGTTTATCATTCTCACTGGCATCTAATGCATTGTTGTGAAGTTACTGAACCTGGTAAATTTGGGAAAGAGTACCGGAGTATTTTGCAACAAGATTTTTGAATAAACCATTTGTGTGCTTCAGTTACAACTTGTCAAAGGATGTAAGTAGAAAGCACCACGGGACTTCAGTTCCTTAGGATTTTTGATTCACTCAACATTAACAGGATGGCTGCTTAATAGTGGGGGTTTTTACACAGGTGTGTATTGTGAGCTGCGTCCCTGAATAAGTAAGTTTCATAATTCATGTTCAAAGTGTCGTTCAGATGACTATGTAACCCAAAAGAGAGAGTTGAGGCTTTGGGGGAAGAGTTAGGAGTAAATGGAAGTGGAAATAAAAATAAAGGAACTCTCCTTCCATTTATATCTGAAGTTTTTCATTAGCATGTCAGCTTTCTACACATTCTCTTTCTTATCTTACCTACTCTAAAATGCACTTGGTAATGTGTATCACCACAGTACTTGGGTGCTTACGTACTAAAAAGTGCTTTAAGAATGCAATTTGAAGACTAATAAATCAGGTCTGTTTAGCACAGGGGAAAGAAAAGCTAAGTGGAAGGGCATAATATTCCTAAAAGGAAATCAGTTTGATGCCAGTAAGCTTTTTGAAGTAGAAACTAATTTGAAAGCATGGAGGTCATGACTAAAATGGAGAACTGGACTGGGGTATCACGTATTAGCAACTTGGGGAGAAGCTTCTTTAAATACCATAGATGGAGCAGCTTGCCAGAGTCAGCAGTGGAAAGAGGCTCCTGGAGCTAGATTTTTGGAAAATAGGGTATAGAGCCATAGGCAGTATTTTAGAAGCTAATCCTATGGGTCATGAGAAATGACTGGCCTTAATGGGTATGTGGTTTTACCCTCAAACTTCAAGTGTTCTAATGTGTCCATATTTTCACTCTCTATATTTGAAGCTGCATACCAAAAAACAATAATCTTTCCAATTAAGATAAATAATGCCTACACTCTTCACCTTACTCACCCCTCACCCACTCCACCCCCAAACAGGATTTCAAGAATCAAATCACATGGTATATGTCAACTTTTATGCTGCATTACTTGAGGGGAAATAAAGAATATAATACTATTTGTTACACAGAGACAAATTATAGTTTCTATTTCATGTGGAAAGTTTAGGGGTGGCAGCTTGACAGTAAATGCCATCAAAATCTATGCTACCAGAATGCCAACATTGTTCTTCATTCATTTTAGCATAAGGTTTAATTATTTGCTGATTTTTTAATGCCAGTCAGTCATTCTTAGCATCATTGAATTAACTCTGAACCTTATATCAGTAAAGAGCCTTATGGTGCCCCATTTTATTATACCAGTGCAATACAGATTAAAATTGCATCTGTTAAGATTATATTGTGTATTTGGATTTCAGGAGACAGAAGCACAATACTCTTCTGAATGTAACGGTTGGAACCAATAACCTGTAACCAATCGCATTCTTTTTCTATTGCAAAATCTGAGCTAGTAAGGATTACATTTTAGAAAAGATCATAAATCTGTCAGTGCTCATCTAATCTTAACAGTGGCTTTGTAAACAGAGACTAAAGATCATTGCTTCTCTTGCTCTGATTTTAATCATAACATATATTTGATGTTTCATAACTTTCTTTTGTTCTATCAGCATGCATGTTATAAAGTGTATAGCATTAATAAATAGAGGCATAATGAATGTGACTAATTGATTTTGGCACTCAGAGACTGGCATACTTTTTATACAATGGGGAATCTGTTCAAAGAAGCTGAACTGCTATTGAGAGCAAGGCTTCCATGCAGTAATGGTTTCTAATTTGGATTGTGTGAGGTGAGTAGAATGTAGTTATTCAGAGTAACTCACCACTTGGGTCTTTGTTGTTTGTCTGTAACCCTCACTTATCAGATTCTCATTCTTCTAAATACAAATTTGATGTTATGAAATACATATGAATTTTGCAGCCCAATTCTGAATGCCATCCTTTTAAGGTGGCTGTGAAAATTGGAGGTACAGGACATAAACAGGTTATCACAGCCCTTCCGCTCTCCCTGATTTTGGTCTGCTCTAGCTCTTATTTTTATGTCCCTGACTTTTTAATTTTGGAATCAGATTGTCCCAGTGAAAAAACCACTGATAGCAACTGACTGATTTGGAAACAAAACAAGCTTATTAACTTGTAAGCACAAATGCCAAACTACAGCTTCTAGTAGATGTTAGTGAAAAATTAATTCCTTGAAACTCCAAGGGAAAAATAGGCCTGAATTGTATGATCAGTCTTACCTTTAAAAATGTGAATGGCCTTCAAAATCAATTTTACCTCCTTTATAAAATCTTTGAACAGTAAATTTTATTACATGGCTGCGATTTAATAGTGGACATAAGATTAAATTGGGTGGTACTGAAGCATTAATCAACTAAGTATCATTACAGATAGTTAACAACTCTTGTGTTAAGCTTTGTCATTCGAAACCAGAGATGGTGTATACCAACAAACCCATCATGTAGTGTAGGCAAAACTGATTTAGAAGGCATGTTGTTGTGGGTTTACAAGAATTGAAATTTATATCAAAAATAACTTTTTGCCCTGTAGTCTGGCTCCACAGAAGGACAGAGATGATGTGGTTGACTGCAATTAGGAAAACTTTAATGGGAAGTCAAGTCATTTCTAAGCACAGTGCAATTGATTTTTCACCAATCAGAATAGGGAATGAGATGTTCCAAGTCTATTATTAAATTATTTATGAAGTCATATTAAATCTGGTCATTTGTTCTGACTTTGCAGGTTAGTGAAGATTTTCCAGTCACTGTGATGACAGGAGCAAGAAAGGTGATTTTGTGACTTGGGCATTGAATGCCACCTTTGGTTGTTGTGATTAAATGAGATAAGTGAGTTTTTCTTAAGAAATTAAAAAATTGACAGGCGTTGGTTGCTCACACCTGTAATCCTAGCTACTCAGGAGGCAGAGATTAGGAGGATCTCTGTTCAAAGCCAGCCCCAGGCAAAGAGTTTGTGAGACCTTATCTTGAAAATTTCCAACATATAAAAGGGCTGGCAGAGTAGCTCAAGCAGTAGAGTGCCGGTCTACCAAGTGTGAGGTCCTGAGTTCAAACTCCAGTACCACCAAAAAAGAAATAGAAACTACTATTAATATCTGCATCTTAACTGCTTTGCTCATCCTCTTGACTGTGAACTTGTGTTAACACTTCAAAATCTAATAATCTTAATTGGGGAAGATTATGCTATAAACCAGTGTTTAATGCATCGGTAATAAAATGGTTGAGTAAGGACATATTTTAAGTTTCCTTCAGAAAAATCTCTAATAAGATGCAGAAGTATGTTATGGTTGTGTTCTAAGTGACTCATACATCCTACAGGAAAACAGTGACGATTTATAAGGTCTTTTTTTAGTAGATCGAGATTATCCTTTGGCTCTCTCACTCCATTTTTAAACTACCAATGCAGTGTCCTTAAATGTACTGTACCTCTTCCTTTGCTCTGCGCCTCACCTCAGTTAGAGCCCTGGAAGCAACTTTGGGTAGTTGTCCTTCAAGAATAACACAAAGTGTAGATTCTAATTTATTTAAAATATGAGATACCAATTTAACAAAGTTAGAGGAGTCCCTGGACCTCTCTAGACTTCGGGTTTCCTTATTTGTAAAGAGACTGGATTTAATCATTTTAAAATGGTTTTTATCTTTAAAGAATAGCAAAAGTAAAAATCTCAACATGAAAACTATCTACTTTGCACATGAAACCCATAATTTTACCCATGATTTGAAATTCTGGACCTGTCCCAGGCCAGGGTGGTTACATTCCTGTGACAAGTTGAGCCTTCACCTAGCTGTCCACCCTCTGCCAGTGTGTCCATCTCGCTGGGACAGTTGTTGGAAAATGCCAGTGCTATGCACTTTCACACAACTGTCATGAAGATAAATTGAGAAGACATGTTAAAGTTTCTTAAAAACTGTAAAACAACAGGAAAATGTTAGCTGTCCCCCCCAAAATGTGTATTTTTCAAACCACTCTAGGCTCCATAGAAACCAATGAGGCTAAATTTAAGTTGACCTTTTTGTTACAGAAATACTTGGACGATAAACGGGAAAGCCAAACTACCTTCAGAAGGAATGCGAAGTACATATTCTGTCCTGGAATTATAACACAGTGCCAGGAAAATTTAGGAATAATCATTATACTATTCTCTGCTGCAATTCCTCTTCCTCACACAATATGAAATACACACACACATCTATATCTACACACACATATAAATAGACACATAAACATACATGTCATACACAGGAACCAATCAGTATAGGACCAAGTGATACAGTCTGGGTATCATCTTCCTATAAACTATGACTATATTTAAACATAGGAGGAATACTAACTGATTTCTGGCTTGCTCATACTTGGTGTTGGTCGGTTCACACCAATGTAGACACAAGATGGTGTATCTGTCAAGAAGGCTATTCCGTATGCCTGGAAGATAACTCAAGTAATTGGCTTGATATAGCTGACAGAAGTCAAAAGTATAGGGAATGTGTTCTTACTGTATTTAGCAGTAGCACACACAGTTTAGTGACATTGGCAGGTTTCAACTCTTTCTTTTTTAGAGATAATTTTATAGGTATTTAACTCTCCTCTCCACTTCTTCCCAGATTTAAAATCAAGCTTTTGCTGTTGTCTATTGTGGACTGCTTTTTGTTGGGAAGTCTGTGTCTCTCCTGGTATGTGTTTGGGACCGGGTGCACACTACACCTTTTCAGTTCCACAGGGATAGGACCAGATGGAAGAATTTGATTATCTAGCAGTAGAGGACCAACTGTTCAGTTGGATACAGAACCGGGAGAAAAGGGTTGAAGAGATCTAAAATGGCTGTCGTATGTGGAGCCAACAGTTTCCGAAGGGAACCAGGCAGGCACTGAGGTGTAGTAATGCAGAATCTCTTCCAAGTACCAGCTGGGGCTTTCAGGAGCCGCTATCCCCACAGCAGACACTCAGCAGGCTCCAAGCAGCTTGACTTTACCATATGTGGAACTTTTTATTCTCCACCTCGCTCCCCAGAGGGACGGGCCACAGGGACACCAGAGGCAGGTGAATTGCTCTTAATGCAGAGCACTAAATCACTGGGTTAACATGAGAAGCCTGGAGAGAGGAAATGGATCTGCAGAAGACTGACTCGGAGTCTCTTAACCTTGGAGCTATTCTGAGCACCAAAAAAGATACTGCATAACGTTTCATTAGGCTTTCACCTTGTGCGCTCCCTCGTTTATGCGAGTGACCTTTTCTTCCTTGTACATATTTTCTAAATGCTTTTAAAAGCCATTCAATACTTCAGAATGCTAACTGTACATTTTTTTATTCACACAGAATCATACCTTTAAAGTAATGAGGGAGCCGAACAGCACTGCAGTCTGTGATTTGTGGGAATTTCTTGCTTTCTCTCCGTTCAGACACCCCAGTTTGACAGATGGGGCACAAAGCCACAGTGCAATCCATAACTCCAGTTTGTATCATAAATTTTTAGTCCCTCCTCCTCCACCAAATGCCTGCCTAATGGTAGCTAGAATACTCATGCAACAATGTTGGCATGAATTGGTTTAATTTAAGGCATTTCTTCAGATCGGCTGGAGAAAAGCATTTTTTAAATTTAAAACCAAAGCAGGAGACTCTGATGAGATTTACAAATAAGCATCTACCATGGTCCAAATATGACAAAGAATTTACTTCCTTTGAAAAAATTGGTCAGGTAAGTTTTATCCATGTCTTCTAATTTGACTGAATTTATTTTCTTCATGAAAAGCCCCTGTCATTTTGGACTGTGTTACCTGTCAAATTAGGACATTTCCACATCCTTAAAGATTCATCCTCTGGCATAGGGGCACTGAGGTAAAAAATATGTCTTGATTGTTCTTATAGTCTGTAAAGTTTGGTCTGATGAGAGACAAGCCACCCAGAGAAAAACGTGAAAAATTTTGGCAAATGTGAATCTCTTAAAAAGCAAACCATGTGTTGAAGGCAGGGCTTCTGGATGAACTGTCATGACACTGTATTGATTACCATTTGGTGACTACTTCCCTCTGAGACACTAAGTACCCATGCAGGTGAACTAGGTATACCTGTCGGTATACCTTTGCTAGGAAGAGAACTATGAGCCATCAGTTTCTCAAGCCTTAAGGAACAGGTCCTGGACTGAGGTTGAATCAGCAGAAATGCAGTGAAGAGAAATATGTAATGTAAAGCAGATTGAAGTTCATTTATCAGTTAATGAACAGAAAAAAATGCAGTCCTTATTTTCCAACATTAGTAGCCTATTAGTCCTGTATTTCTACCTCCTTTAAATCTGATGACAAATGCATAATATTAATTCATATCCTCAACAAATAATGTACAAGGTAAATCAAATAGTGGATCATAATTACCAGGTGGAGTTGATTAAAGAAATAACTGTTAGTATTTATTCTTTTGTATGTGTGTGTGTGTTGCTAGTGATCAAACTTAGGGCCCCATGCATACATAGTTCAGCTACACCCCCAGTCCCAATACTAATATTTGAAAATGTGGGACTGTCTTGCAAAGGAAGCTAATTCTACCAATTATAAAATTGTCTGTTTTTCATATTAATTCCTATGAACAAAGATCTGAATGTTTCTGCTATTATTTGAGGACATATATATAAGGAAGTTATGTTCTTATATGGGAAAAGATCTCAGTAACATTTTTTTATTGAAAGTATGTTAACAGAAAAAGGGAAACTGATATGCATTACAGCAAAGTATGTTACCATTGGTGGGTAATGTATACATATGTCTTTTTTAAAAAATAATGATTTGCATTGTTTTAACATGTGGGCACAATGATCTAGAACAAGAAACATATTTGACAGTAAAACTATAACAAAATCTTGTTTAAAAAATCCAATTAACTTCAGCACACACATTGAGACAAATTCTTTTCATCTAGTGAATTTCAAATTTACTTAGCTACTTTGGTATTTTGAATACCATGATAGCAATTCATTTTGTTTATGCTTCCCATCCGAGCTATAGTCAAAGGGTAGAGAATGAAGTATGGAGCAACAAGTTTGGTTTATAGGAACCCCCCCTCATTTTGTTTTGTTTTGTTTTTTCATTACAAAGAATAAAAAAAAAGCTTGAATATGATGTAACAGTAGGGTTTGGAGAGGGAAAGTTTATGTTTAAGATTTTTTTTTTTCAAACCTGTAGTTATAAAGCGAAACTTGCAAAAATGAATAGCACTTTTGTGTTGCATGTGGCCTAACCTACCTATAACACTTTTGGGGGAGTGAGGCTAAAGAGTTTGGCAGCTGTGGGAGTGTCGGCTGTAGGCTGTTACTGATGATTTAAGCCAATTAAACACACAGAGTGGTTCTTTTTGGTGTCGTTTGGCAGAAAATGATGAAATGCATTGCATGATAAGGAAGAGCCCAGGGTATGTGCAGTTTCTTGTGCACATGTGCTAGAATCACTGAAACTCATAAATTCAAATTACTTTTAAAAGCTGGCCATGATACATTTGCTCATTAACCATATGGAAAATGGCACTCAGGAATTTTCTACAGTGTGTTTTCAAAGAAAGAATCCAATTGCAGGCAGACATTCCTTAGTACAGTGTTTATGCAGCTGTACTTGTGATTAAATTACACCAACTCCGGCCCACATGTAGCAACAGAACTTATTACTTTGAGTACAAAGCACCTTGTAAGAGTATGAGAACTCTCATTGTGATGTGTTTTGGCCTCTTGGCCACTGTATCAAGCAAGCATCAAAAGTCGTGCCTGTGCTCGGAGGTCTCTGGAGAAGGAGCCGGGGGACAGAACAGAGCCGCTCACACTGCAGGAGGAACTTTGACAGTCTACCGGGAAATGGTGGGATTGCTGCTGTCAGCAGTTCCAACAGTGCAAACAGTGTGAAGAAGCTTCCACAGGGATTGAATTACTGAAGACTTCTGCTCCGTGTTTTTTGGTATAATTGAGAGCACAGAGGGAGCTTGATTTCTCTGTCTTATGATTTGAAGGTGAAGACAAGAGCCTGCAGGGCTCTGTCAGAGTTATGGGCATGCTCAACCCAGACTTCAAAAAAATATAATTCCCAGAAAACCATACAAGGCTAAATTGCTTACCTGAATATAAAAGATTTACTTTCACTGAATCATTTAACACACAACCATATTAATTGCATTTTGAAAAAGAAAAGCGGCATAAACTACAGTGCAATGGAAACCCATATGGGTGAGAAAGAGTGCTTCGGTTTGAATGCATGTTTAAAAGTGAAACTGGTAGATACAGATGCTCTGACACACTTGGCCACACATGAACACACAACACAAGTTCTATATTTCGGAAAGAGCATGACATTGGTGTTCATTGTTACCTCTATTGAAAATGAATTAATATCCTTTCTATCTACTGTGAATGTGTAGATGCATCCGGGTGTATTGTATTGTATTTATACTGCGCTGGTGACTGTAACTATTATTCTGATTGTGCAAAAATAAATAAGGGTAAAAAAATGCCAGCTGGTTATCTTCTGTCACGTTCAGCATGAATAGTGAACTGAGTGTCCCCCTCCTGGGGGGAAAAAGGGTGGGCAGCAATGTGATCTCTTGGCAATATAACCACTTTTTCCTCCCTTTTTCGTGCACAGCCTGACCCAAATGCTTCCCTTGTATGGGGGGAAGCCAACCGTGACAACTTAGTCCCAGGATGAGGGCAAAATCTCCTAAGATGTGCCCCCAAACATCACTACACCTGCAGGCAGTTTAAATGAAACTGATGATAACACACAGGGTTATTTTGATCTTCCTAGTTTCTTTTCTTGCAAAAATGTGTGCAAAAATGCTGAAAATGAAATCACTTTGGAGTGGTAGCTTGCCATTTGGACTCATGTTCTGGCCTGGGAGAAAGAGTGTCCACTTTCTCTTCTCCCAGAATGAAAGTATTCCTACTTTCACTGCCTCATAACCTCCTCCTCTCTGGCCTTTCTTGACTCCTGGAACATCTTTAGGCATCCTTCCATCTGAAATCAAATTAACCCACTGCGGGAATAGCCCTAGAAGGCACAGAAGCTGCAAATGTATTTACACAGTTAACCAGCATACTTTATTTAACTATTCCTAGTTCGAGATTTTTTGGTGGGGAGGAACACCACCTTAGAACTAATATCAACTGTTAGCTTCACTTTCACATTGCCAGCAAGCAGATCTTTTCCAACTGGGAGTAATATCCTGTTATGTTTAATTCTTATTTTACCTGGGGGATTGAGAGTACCAAATGATTTCAATTGCTCACGCATTACATCTTAGTCTGTCCTCTTCTTCTGCCCCTGTCTTTCTCACATACTCCTTCTGGGATCTTCCTATCATTTATAGTGAAAGGACAGCTTTTCTATAAACCTAAACCAGGAGGCCCTATTCAGGAAGGGAGCCTTCAAAGAAGTTGAGAGGAAGAGATAAATACCTTCCTATCCATCGATACTTCTACCCATGTCTTTGGTCAATCCCCATCCTTGCACCATAGCCATCCATCCTCCACCCCATCCATTTCTTTTTCCACTTTGTAAAATGCTTTTGAAGAGGGATACATATGTGTGTAACTCTGGGCTGGAGTTTACCTTTGGCCATGAACTGGGCACTGTGTACTTGGTGTTACCACAGGCGTTCTGTTCCAATTGCAGTGTATCTTAACAACAAAGCCCCCCATGAAACTCAATAAAATTACCAATTTCACAGTTGATTTTCTTCCTGCTTTGCTCTGCAGCCCTCACACTCCTGGCCTGTCTCCACACACTGCAGGGGATGGTGTCAGACCAAACCAATCACGCGGTGCTAAAAAGGGGCTTGATATAAACCAGGCTGATCTTAATTTTCATTAATATGTCCAGCAACTTTTAAATCTTTGAAACATCTTTGTCATAAAAATCACTGTCCACTTATTGTGAATGAAAAGGGGATGGTTATCTGGATGGTTGATTGATCAGCTTACACTGTTCTGTTTGATTCTAGTTGCATTGCACAGAATATATGTGGGTCCATTTTATTTCTCTCACTACATTGTGTTTTCTCCTCTGATATTATTGACTATACTAACTTTGTTAATTTAAAATCAATCAAAATCATAGGACCTATGGAATATAAATCTTGGATCATTGATTAGAAAGTGAGCATTCTAGATCAAATTCAACTACTAACTAGCCATATGATCCTGAGTTATAGGGTCTTTGCCTGTTTCCCCATTAATGAAAAAGTAAAACAGAGATGGGGCAATTGAGAAAAATATATTCAACTGCTATTTTATTTTGATCTTTAGATTAATAGTTAAAATAACGAATATAATATATGGCTTAGGTGAATCAGATCTCAGCATATTAAACCCTACATGCCTTGTTAACTACAGACCAAAACCTGACCACCATTAAAATATAACTTAAAAATTGTGTCTAAATTATAGGCATCTTGTTCTATGATGAAAATATGCTAGTCACAGAGACATCTGTCTTTGCTCTGTGTTCATTATGACTTGTTTTGTTCCAGCAACCTTAACCAACCCCAGCCCCATAGCTGAGGTAGATGCAGATTTTGTGTTGAAGTATTGTTGGTAATCATCTTCCCAGCGTTTTTGTATTGACTAACAGACTGTTCTGATGGCCAAGTCCTGTTGGGCGTCTTTACAATCTAATATCTTTTAGAAAACATTTTAAAATGTATTGGCATGCAGAGAAAGCTGTTGAATGGATGATTGACTAATGGAATAGATGATTAATAGGATAAACTAATGAATGAACTTGGATATTGGAGTTTATATTGGTTTCATGTGTTAGAGAAATAGACCTAGTGGTGTAGGGGTTATTTAGAAACACTGCTTTTTGAATTATCATAGAATCCCATATCCATAAGTGATATTAGTATGTTTGGAATCACATTTTGGTTTTATGTCCTTCAACTATTATTCTTATCTTTAATTTTTTTTTAATCTTTAACTCGATCGAAGCTTATCTTTCTTTGCAGGTTTTGTAAGTAACTTATAATGATGTTATCCCACATATGAAGGTTAAGGCCCTTTTTCCCAGCAATTCTAACTGCAGTGAAGCTACTGTTTGTTACATTGATCATTTGGTTTCACATTGGAGTACAATAATTGTTCTCTTCATGGCTATTTATAGAGGAAGGAAATTTGGTTCTGATGAGTGCAAGGATGACCTGTGCAATAGACTTCCTTTTGGGAGACGGTACAGAGGAGATTTAGCTTTACTTACATTTTCTGTCCTGCACCTCTATTCCCCCAAGGATTGGGGAAGTTTGAAAATCCCACAGAAGGCAATTCCCATGTGTCCAGAAGCTGCCGCTGATCATGTTGTAACCTGCCATCCTTGTTAACGAAGTGGCTTGGGAATTTCAGAAGTCAACCTGTATGTTTGTCTTTTAGGGCTAGGTATCAGAATATTAGCAGCAAAAGGATCACCATGTCCTATTAGTCTGAAAATATCAAACATCAGATTCTTTCAGTGCTGAAACTATTCTCTGTATATTACCTAGCTCCTTCCTGAATTAACTTGGATTACCAGCATGCATTTTTTTGCCATTTTTTTTATTATTCATATGTGCATATAATGTTTGGGTCATTTCTCCCTTCTCCCCAACCCTCTCCCTTACCCCCCACCCCGCTCCCTCCCTCTCCCCCCCACCCCCATGATACCCGACAGAAACTATTTTTCCCTTATCTCTAATTTTGTTGTAGAGAGAGTATAAGTAATAATAGGAAGGACCAAGGGTTTTTGCTAGTTGAGATAAGGATAGCTATACAGGGAGTTGACTCGCATTGATTTCTTGTGCATGTGTGTTACCTTCTAGGTTAATTCTTCTTGATCTAACCTTTTTTCTAGTTCCTGGTCCCCTTCTTCTATTGGCCTCAGTTGCTTTTAAGGTATCTACCAGCATGCAGTTTTAAAAGTTGTTGCTTCAGTGTACAATGTATGTGCACACCTCTGTACATTCAGGAGATGCCACAATTTTTTACACTCATTCTTCTTACATAAAAGTAACTCTAGTAGTTTAACCTGTCCAAAGCATTATCTGAGACTACAGCTAGTGGGAAGAGTTAAAGAAGCACATCGTTTTATGTCTGATCAGCCTTCATCCACAATATTAGCCATTTCACCACACACCGTGAACCTTGAAACTACCTGCCAGAAACCATTCCCCTCCATTGTGTCCAGAAATAGTGGCATTTCCTCTTTCTGGACCCCAGCACCAGCTGTCACATTCAATTTCCATGAGATTTTCTATACATCCTTCCCAAATAACTTTAATTGCCTTAGAGTGATTTAAAAATCCTTTGTGGGGAAGGAAAAGTATCCCCAACAAAACAGCCCATAACCACAGTGTGTGTGTCTGTGTGTGCGTGCGTGCATGAGTATTTTAAGGAAATTATTAGCCTGCTTCCCACCGGGTAGATTGAGGGAGAAGGAGACAAAGGCAGCATGACGTGCTATGATGCCTTGGGTCTGGGGTGCTCCCGTCACAAGCTTTCATAATGAGTATACTGCACAGTACCATGAGTTATCATGACTGTGACCTGCCTCAGGAGGTCCCATGCCACATCTGTATTAACAACTGCATCTGCTTCGGAGTAACCTTATTAGCTTGCCACAGCTGAGCCAGAGGCCTCAGGAGGTATTAGACCAGTTCCCTAGAGAAGCCTGGGACTTCTGCTCTCCCTAAATTCAGTTTGGTGTCCAAAATTTAACATCAGGTCCTGCTGAATTTTATCTTAAATTATCTGCTATAGCAACGCTAGCAGAAAACACACACACACACACACACACACACACACACACCCTTAAAAATTGGCAACCTCCCCAAATGCCATCTCTAATTCCCATTATGGCATATGGCTTGTGTGTTTCTTATAAAAAGCAATGAAAATATCAAAAGAAGAATTCTCACCTTGATTTCTGTTTTTCTTCTCACTCTGGGAATGTACAAAGTGCTGTAAAGAACACAAAACCTAGAGAACACGGATGTGTGAACTTATCTGTGGAAATTTTACTTCCGAACCTGACAACAAGAATAGTAAATAAAATCTAAGTGAATGAGGTGATGGGGTAAGGAAATGGAGAGAGAGAGAGAGAGAGAGAGAGAGAGAGAGAGAGAGAGAGAGTGTGTGTGTGTGTGTGTGTGTGTGTGTGTGTATGTGTGTGTATCTAATGTGGTGTGTGCTTAAATGCAAGTGCCTCTATGTAGAAAAGAAGGTATAAGTGAGTTTACTGTAGCAACTGAATCCTTAAAAAGTTCTCTTCTGTCACTTGTTGCAAATTAATCAGCATTGTGGAACTTGGCCAAATGCGTAGCATTTATTTGTTCATTCATTCATTCACCAGCTGGACAGTTGGTGTGCTGGAGAAGCACAAATGCACCTGGGAATATATCTGGTCAACCTCCTAAAGGCTAAACTCTCACAGTACACTGGTGACTGCTGATAAAAGGTGGGCGAAAGTATACTCAACTTCACTTTCATGAGTTTTGCATTTAGTGTTGTTCTTCCAGCAAAGACAAAGCAACACAGGGCTGAAATCACCGGTTTATGATTAATTCAGAGGGTGCCTACCAGAATTCCACCTGAAACATTAGGATGTTCAAGAGGATGAGTTGTCTGGAGCCATCTGCTCACCCTTCTTCTGTCTCAACCTTAAGCATCTTCTGGTAGAGTTACAAACTAACAAACCAGTGTTTTCTTTTGCTAATTTTTTAGGCTATTTTAGAGAATCATTCACAGAATACTTTGCACTGAGCTTAGTGTTTTCCATTTTTTCTCATTGGATCTGCCAGGATCACCCCATGTGCTGTCATCCTGATGCTACAGTGAGGAGACCGTGAGGGGCCAGGGAGCTTGCTCCAAAGTTAAGACTCTAATCCTGAGCCTTTCTTAGTGTGTACAGTTTAGTCAAATCTGATACCAAATTTCCACAATTCAGGCATGGAAGTGACCCCCATGTTAAGGCCTTTTATTCTTTAATTGTCCTTCTTTTTCTTTTTGCAGTGCTAGGGATGGAACACAGGGCCTTGCAGATGCTAGATGAACACTCTTCCACTGACCTATATCCCCAGCCCAGGCCTCTCATTCTTTCCAGCTGTCAAAGTTCACAGCTTCTTTTCTATCCTGAATATTTTGCATGTAGAGCAACTACTCACCCAACTGGAATATTTTCCCTTATTATCCACAGATGTCATCAATTTGACAACCCTGGAAAGTCCACTTTAATCCTTTGGCTCATTTTTATTGTTCAGTGTTAGTTATTTCTCCTCTACAAAAAAAGAAACACTCTTGTTTTATACACTCTTGAGTTTGGATTCTTTCCTCAGCCAGTAATAGAAGAAAACTTAAACACTGTCTATCCTTAGATCAAACTTTCTTTCCCTCTGCCCCTAGGTAGTCCTGGACATGGGGCTATCCAAACTTTGGGCAGCATAGCAAATAAATGTGCAGCGAATAAAATGAAAATTGTCATGAAAAAAAATGTTCATCCCACTTTGTAGACTATACTCTGCCATACCAAGGGAGCACAGCTTAATTGATAATGGTCAGCTTCTCAGTTACACTGAGCAATTTTCTTGTAACCTTATCCTAAAGCTGCTGCATATTCAAATACAGTATGAGGGAGCCTCTGAGCCTGGTGACCAGGCCTTCACTGTGGACCTGCAGACCTGTGAAAACCAACATCAGTCCTGAGCTCTGAGTTGTCTCCTGATTTAGCTCCTAGGTCTTTACACTGCTTGTTAGCTGTGTCCTTCCTTGGTTTTTCTGCACAGCAGTTCTACCTCTCGACTAATGCCATTCCACTTGATTTCCCTTTTCTCTTTGTTTCTCAGACTCTGAAACTGTTAAATGGAGTTTTAGTGCATTCATGGCTTCATACATAATGGGGTTGCTTTCTCCTCTATGGGTTTCTTCCCTAAAAATCAGTAAATAAAGCCATCAAAAAATATTTCTGTTTATATAATCTGCAGTTTTATGACCAATTTAGAAAATAAAAAAATATACAGAAAAATTCACTACTTAGAACTCCAACACAGAAAGCTAAGTCATGGCATTTTGGAATATTTTGAGTTTTTCTTTCTTTACCTTTTCTAAATATATTTTAAATATAAATATATATGCATACATATACTTTATGACTATGACTTTACTATACACTTTAATATGTTAGGTGGCTTGCAAAGCAAGCACTCTACTGCTCGAGCCACATCTCTAGTCCATTTTTCTCTGGTTATTTTGGAGATTGTGGGGGGGAGGGTCTCATGAACTATTTGCCCTGACACTTGTGCCCACCCTTATTTAAGCAATCCACTTGAACACTTTACGTGGTCTGAATTGGACACTTTGAATTGTTACCAAAATATCATTGTTCTTCTAAACAGCATCACGATAAACATTTTCCCATAAAAACCGTAGAATTAGCTCTGATTATCCCATTATGATGAATTTTTATAAGTAGGAAAATATAATATTCTTTTTTTAAAATATCCTTTATTCATATGTGCATACAATGATTGGGTCATTACTCCCCCCTTCCCCCCGTCCCCTCCCTTCCTCCTACCCCCTCCCTCATGCCTCCACCCCCTCGCTTCCAAGCAGGAACTGTTTTGCCCTTATCTCTAATTTTGTTGAAGAGAGAGTATAAGCAATAATGGGAAGGACCAAGGGTTTTTGCTAGTTGAGGTAAGGATAGCTATAAAGGGAGATTGCTAGTTTTGCTTCCATGTACATATGTGTTACTTTCTAAATTGATTCTTCTTGAACTAACCTTTTCTCTAGTTCCTAGTCTCCTCCTATATAATAACATTCTTACTGCTCTTCACATGAACTTTCAAATTTCAGGTTAGAAAAACTAAACCGATACATGTCTTCTCCCATTAGTGTGTGACAATACCCATTTCCTTATACCTTTGATCATACCTAGTAAAGGAAATTTTCCAAATAAATACTGTTAATTCTAACACCCTCTGTCTGAATTATAGCAACAATCTCTCATTTTAATATTCAATTTTTAATACGAGTGAGTTTTTTTACTTTTATTTGCTATTTCTATTTGTTATTTTGGAAAGTTCTTATTCATGCCTTAGTTCCATGAAAAATTATTATTTGTCATTTCTTACTAATTTCTCAAAGTTTTCACATTTTTAAAGCTATTAAACATTTTGTCTTCTGTTGCATTCTTTTTTCTTTTTTTGCTGTTGCTGTCTTAATGCTTTTAGTCTTCATGCATTTTGATTTCTTAGCTATTTTAAGATACAGCAAGTATATATTTTTTAAAATTTTAAAAATATTTGTTGTGCTGGGTGGGGGTATTGTAGCATTTTCAAAAGTTCATACAAAGTATCAAGTATTTTTAATTGATACCTAAGTTGTACATATTCATAAGGTACATGTGATATTTTGATACAAGTATACATTGTGTAATGTTTAAATCAGGTGAAACATTTCCTCAAACGTTTGTCCTTTGTTTTTACTGAAAATATTAAACATCCTCTTTTTTAGCCTTTTGCTATAAAAGGTATATTCTTGTTATTGGTAACCACCCTACTGTACAATAGCATGCCAGAAGTTTTTGCACCTGTCTAAAGGTAACTTAGGGCCCATTGACCAACCTTTCCACGTTCCTCATCCACTCCTATTGCTCCCCACCACCATGCTCTTAGGGAGCATCATTCTACTCTCAACTTACATGAAATCAGCTTTTTAGATTCTACATATGATTGTGGTCATGTGGTAATTGTCTTTCTGTGATTGGCTTATTTCACTCAGTACATGATTCCTTTCCATCCGTGTCACTGCAAATGACAGGAATTTGTTCTTTTTGTGGCTGAATAGTATTTCATTGTATATATGTGCCATATTTTCTTTATCCATACATTAGTTGATGAACACGTAGGTCACTTGCATTTCTTTGAAATGGAAATGTGAATAGTGAGCAATGAATATGGGAATGCGAATGTCTTCTCAACACACTGAGTTCTTTTCCTTTGGATATGTACCCAGAAGTGGCATGGCTGGATCATATGGTAAATGTGTTTTTAATTTTTGAGGAGCCCCCATATGGTTTTTCCCAGCAGCAGTGCACCAGGGTTCTCTTTACATCCTCACCAACACTGGTTATCTTTAGTCTTTTGATCACAGCCATTCTTGTGGGGATGAGGTGACAGCTCATAGTGATTTTGCTTTGTGTTCCCCTGATGATGCATACTGTTGAGCATTTTTTCATGTGTATCTTCACCATTTCTGTGTCTTCTTTTGAGAAATACCTCCTTTGGATTACTGACCATTTTGTAGTCAGGTTTTTCGTTTATTTGTTTTGGGTTTTGATACAGCATCTTGCTTTGTAGCCCAGGCTGGCGGCCTCAAGCCTTTAATCCTCCTGCCTCAGCCTCCTGAGTGTGTCAGCATGCCAGCTCTATTGAATGTCTTTAGTTTCTCATATATTGTGAATAGTAACCTGGCAGATGAATAGTTTGCAAATGTTTTCTCCACTCTGTAGGTTGCCTCTTCACTCTGATGATTGCCTCCTTTGCTGAGAGCATATTCAGCCAATGGGTGAAGAAGGTGCTTTTGCTGGGATTGTGGCTCTAGGCACTGTATAAAATTTTACTCAAGACCTGAATGGATTAAACAAGCTCCAATCTTTGCTCCAATCTACTTTGCTCATTAGTCTTTGAAAGTATATATGCATATGTGTGAATATTGAAGGGTGAATTATCATAAAGAAATGTTTCTTCTCAAGTACAGAACACTGTCATAGATTTACATACAATCAAACCCCCAGAATAGATACAAGTATAGAGAGGAAGGGCACTGTGGAAAGATCACAGGAATGGCTGTTGATGGGAACTGTATGAACCCAGTGGCTTTACATAAGTTCATTTCATCTTTGTAAAAGGTGTTTTAGTATTAGATATCACTAAATTCTTTTTCAGCTAACTTTCTTCTTACCTCTTCTACAGTATACTTCCTTCAGCTGTTCTCTCCTTTCCTGTACATGATGGTCCTGGTCCATCAGATTTGCATTATATGTAAAAGTGGCTAATTTGAATTCTTTACAAGTAATTATTAAATTTCAGGATATTAGAGGGCAAATACAAATTTTCCCCATAGTACTTAGATGAAGTAGGCAGCCCAGCTTGTAAGAATTTGTTAATTGCTCAATTAAAACTTCTGAAGTACACTTTTTTCTGTTCTTCTCCTTCTCATTCACCTCTACCTCTTGGTTCCTTAGAACTTACATTTCATTGATATCAGATCCCATACCAGCAAGGTGCATCACTCAGATATGTACCTATTTCTATATGTCCTCAAGGAAAAGCTTTTGTCCTTATTCCATGGCACTTGACCAACTTGAATAAACCTTGGTAGTTAATTCATCAAGAGATAGCAGTATTAATTCTTGAGTGGATGTAGAGATTAGCAGCTTCAGGTCATAGCATGTTTCTAATGTAATAATTGCTTAAGTAGTTGTAGAAATAAAGACTTTAAGGAAAAGGTCACTTTGGATTCTTTCCTATATATCTAGAACCCAAATGAGATTGACAACTCTTGCAATGTAGGCTAGCCTCGCTTTGGTAATAAGCACTGACCATTTAGGACAGAATCAGTTGGAATTTGGAAAATGGTGTCTGTTCTGCATAGGCAACACAACACAGTAGACGATTCCTTGTGGCTTCTTTAATCCTGACACTGTTTCTATGACCTTTTCTCCCTTTGCCCTGTCCCTAATTTCTTAGAACCATTGATGTTAGAAGTGGAAGATCTCAGGATTGTACACAGGGGTTAAAGCATCTTTGCTTGTTCTGTTGTATTCATGGTATTAGGACTGGTAATAGTTTGTCACTTCCTTAAGAACTGTGCCGAGACATGTTGGGAGGAGAAGAGGAATGAGTTAGGGGATAAAGGGGGAAAAAAATACAGTCCTGCAAAAACCTTTGAAGTGTTAGACGATCCATCTGCCTGTTTGAGTCTAAGGCTGAATCCCTTTTTAAAATGCATCAAATGTTTGAGTGTGAAGTTCCATCCTGACAGCATCTGTGATTCTCTGTGGAGCCATCCACAGTGCAGTTTCCCAGACACTGTCTGTATTCACACGAGAAAGGTTTGATCCAAAGACACAGCCTGACTGGGACCACGTGGAGTTGAAGTAGACAGGACGTTTCAGCAAAGTCCTGTGAAGTCTCAGCAGCTAGGCCCCACAAAATCAGAGTGGAACAAGCTTGAGGCTTCTAATTCCATGCTGAAGCCATGTTGTCAAGCTTCTCATTATTCTCAGCATCAGAAGATAACAATGAAGGGGACAGGATGGAGCAGGCTTCCCCAGACTTCCTAAATCCTGTGATGGAATTTTCATGGGTAATCTCAGAAGTAAATGTTTCATTTGAAAACACAGATATTTGTGAGGGAATGGTAATAATATGATTTCCATCTGCATGATCAAGTAAATGCCTTAAAATATTCCGATGTGTGACATGCGTCTTGAAATTTTTAGCTTCATTGACAGTATTAAGATACATTTGGTAATATCATCACATTTACCAAAATAGATGGTAAACATAGTCACAGCACCATTAAAAACCACATTCAAAACCTTAAATCTGGACCAGGTGTGGTACTGCACACCTGTTATTCCAGCTACTGGCGAAGCAAAGGTAGGAAGATTGCCAGGCAAAAGTAGGAGACTTTTGCATAACAGGGGACAATTAAAAACAAACTAAAGAAGAAAGGGTGGAGTGTGGCTCAAGTGGTAGAGCACTTGCCTAGAAAGCACAAGGCCCTGAGTTCAATCTCCAGTACTGCCAAAAAATAGTAATTTTTAGAACCCTTAAATCTGACTTTTATTATTTGTAGGTAATTAAGATCTCAGAGTTTGGGAATTAAGATGGATACCTATGTGTTTTTGTGGTATTTGGGGGTATTTATTAGGTTTGGGTCACAGTAACTTCCATCATCACAGTCCCTGCACCTCAAAGAAAAGCATTAATCTGTAGCTTTGCATCTTACCCTTCTTACTAGCATTTATATTGTTTTCATTAATGATAGCAACATGGCAGCAATAGTCAAAGGCTGCATTTAAAAACAGAAAAAACAAAGAGAGTTTGAATTTACTCCTCCTGAAATTAAATCTGCAGCAGATCTCAGCCCTATGTGGGAAAACTTCCAGATGTGTTTAGTCAGAAAATTTTCTGTTAAAAGACATTTTCCCACTTATCATAGCACAAAAATCATCATTTTCCAGGCTCTCATTAGTATCAACTATTAGTATTAGTGTCAACTTCTCTCTACAATAAAAAACATCCTCTTGTTGATTGACAAGATTGGAGGGGCATTAAATTTAGAGAACAATTTTCTAAATTGCCTTTGTAGTGCACTGAGTAAACATTTAAATATGGATACTTTGATTTTCCAGATGGCCAGTACTTTAAAAGTAGATAGAAAATTCCATAGTATGGGTTCATAGAAACAGTACTTTGAATCATTGCTCCTTAATCCCCTGAGGGATCTAAGTAGGCAGTGGGATGGGATGCTAGTGTTGACTGTCTCTCAGATAAATAACCATTAGGGTCCAGCACCGGAAGCACAGGATCTGCCAACCTCCATCCCACAAGAAAGGGCTGAACTTTGCTTAAGTCTTTTTTTATAAACTCACTCACTGCTTGTACTACCTGAGGAACTAAGAGAAATCCTCTCTAACTGTGATTGACAGTCTAAGCTCATTTGGGGAGCTCTTCTAGTATTTAAACCTGGATCATGGACTATTTTATCATCTGTGTATAATGAAAACAAGCTCAGACTCAATAGCAAGGCCTTCTATACAACACACCTTGACTCCCTCCCTGTAGCTCAGCAAACCCTGAAGGGTGGGGAACCAAGGGAAAGTGTTGGGGGAGTGTTCAAAGTCTAGTCTGGCCTAGCAGCTGAACACCTAAAGATTTACCACCTCCCAAAAGACCCTGCTCCAGCTTTGGAAGCTCTACCTGGAGTGAGTTACTCAGTCAGCCCTTCATTTACTCACTCAGTAAGTTTCTGGGGCTACAAAGAGAAATAGAATGTTCCTTCCTTAAGGTGATGATAATAGTATAAATTGAAATGTGCTGAATCATAGAATATTATAAGAAGATGAGAAGTTGTCAGGAGTGGTGGCTCAAACCTATTATCCCATCTACTTAAGAGGCAGATATTGGGAAGATTGCAGTTTGAGGCCAGCCCAAGCAAAAGTTAGCAAGACCTATCTCAACAAAAAAGCTGATATGATAACATGTGTCTATAACCCCATACACACAGGAGGCATCGGTAGGAGGATCGTGTTCGAGGCCAGTCCTGGGCAAAAAGCTTAAGACCCTGTTTGAAAACTAAAACCAAAAGGGCTGGAGTCGTGGCTCAAGTGGTAGAGTGCCTGCCTAGCAGACTCAATACCCAGAATTCAAACCCCAGAAGATAAAAAGTGATTGAATGAACTAGCCCACCAGATTTAAAGAAGGATCAGAACTAAGACTATGACAGGGGAGATGGTGAATAGAATTGGGAAATATTTAGGAGTTATGACCTAGGTGTGAGTGAAGAATAAGAGGGAGGCCCACTATACATCTGTATCTGAAATTTCCCTTCACGTATTTTATTGCCACTGACATGCCTCTGGTCTTGATTCTTCTCCAAAATCAACATCACCTCTAGTTCCTTCACCTAAAGATTTGAACACCTGAAGGTTTGCCACCTCACAAAAGACCCTGCTCCAATTTTTGAAGCTGTCATGGTTTCATAGCTATCATACCCTCTTCTCTGGCTTCGTAGCTTTGCTCAGGTAGTCTTGAGCAGGATTGTGCCAGGGACTCATTACCAACTGATGCCTGTTGCAGAAAGATAAACTGAGCCTATTTCAGAAAGCTCAGTAGGTAAAAGAACACAGAGAAATCATAAAATGCAATTTTAATGGAGGTGTCTGTAGAGGCTTGGCCTCAGCCTTTTCTCTGCCAGAGCATAGCTGGTATCTGAGTAACACCATTAGTTACCATGGCCCAAGTGGCAGAGATACTCATTGGTGTCACTGAGTCTCATTGTGGACTATAGTTGTGATGCGAGCACTGGACTAGGGCATATCTTTACTCCACCTGACCTACCCTTCTCTTCCGCTATATGGAGGGCCTATGCCTCCTCCAGGCTCAGTAACAATGTATACACAGACCTGCCCCCATTCTCCCCAGGGGCAGAAGAGGCACACTTGCACCTGTCTCTAGAGGATGTACAGGGTGTGCTGAAGAAAGAAGAGTCCTTCCAAACTGGGAAGACATAATAGATGTGGTTCCTCTTGGGTACATTTGTTTTAAGCTTATTGATGTCAGCACACTGGAAAGGGACATAGCAGAAGCCGGTACTTGTATAAATAATAGATTGGTGCTATATTTATAGCACCAAACTATTATCCTGACTGAGGAATAGTAGTGTTAAATAATTGTATCATTATGCATTTCTGATGTTAAACATTAAAATAGCTTGTCTTCTCAATCTCTCCTTGAGCCTTAATTTATGACCAAGTAAAAAAGATTTTTTTTTTAATTCAAATGCTCTGAAAACCAATCCTTCACTGATTCACACTGAAATTCATCACTCACAAAAACCAGTCATCTTACAGTTTCACAGCAGGTATATCTTCCCTTTGCCTGTGCAGGCTCAGAGTGGAAGGGCTTTTTAATTTCCCATAAAGATTTATCCATTGACTTGCTCTGTTTCCAGAATATTTCTTCTTTAAAGAAAGACGGAAGGAAGGGATGGAGGGGCAGAAGAAGGAGAGAAGGAAAGAAAAGAAAAGGAACTTTGTCATTTCTTCCATTCATATAATTAATATAATGCATAGAAGAACTTGATGAACATAAAACAGATGACAGATGTGAATAAAATGTGACCCAAAACTTTGAACTTTATCCCAGTTCCAGACCACAGGAATATCCATCCCCTGGCAAGCCTCGTATCTGTACTCAATCAGGATAACTAAGAAGGGCATAAATAAGTCCTGTGCAAATAATTACATTGGGTCCATTTATGCTTCGCATTCATATATGCCTGCCTAATTGAATCGAGTGTTTAATCCCAGGATTCATTATCTATTTCCCTATCTAAGTCTTTTTTCCCATTTATATTTAGCACCCAGCTGTCCCCTCCTCCAAATGGTCAACTGTAGTCCTGTAAAAGTCTTGAGATTGGCCTCCAGAACCCCTAGCTTTGTGCAGCAATTTTCTCAACAGGGGGCAGCTGGGTCTTGCTGTGTTCCTGCCATGTCCCTGCCGCTGGGTTAGAATTGTTAAAGAGACCAAGCTGCATTGGAAATGGGGAAGTGGAGCTCAGCCCTTCCAGCCGATGCTCCAGGTAGAGCTGGGCAAGGTGTTTGGTCAGGACAGGGTACTACTACCTTTTGTAGTAGTCAGAATAAAGCAATAAAAAGATCAGTTAAAATGCTTGCTGAAAGTTATTGATAGAAAAATTCTTTCTGCACGAAAGATTATAAACAGAGTGTTATCTGAAGATGGATTTGTTTTAATTTGGCATTGATGTATTTGATACCTGGTAGGATCAAAGAAAACAGAATCAAAGGGAAAAAATACAAGCCGCCCTGCTTCTCTGAATATAGGCCTCTTTTATAGATATAAAATCTCGGGACTAGAGTGCTCAAATTTATTTGTACTGATGTTTGTTTAAAGATCAATATTAAATAAATTGGTCTGGAAGCTATAGTCATAAAGCAGCTGTCGAACTAATGTAATCCCACAATGCCATTTTGTCTACTGCATGAAACCTGGTTAACTGTGTACTTCTAATAACGTGGAAATCTGTTGAAAAAGGAAATAGCTGAACTGGATTCTCTGAACTTGGACTAAATTGCAGTTGAATGTGAAGGAAATTTAAATATATATATATATTTGGTCCCTTTCAGGATGGTGATTGATTGGTTTTTATGGTCAAGTCTCAAAGGCTTATAAACCTAAAACTTCCATATAAAATATATAAAAGTGCTCCTCGGTCTCTATTATGTGGTACTTTAAAAGTCAGGTCTCAAGACCCTGTTTTGACTTGTTCTGTTAATTGTTGATATTGTCGCAATATTTGACCATGTTATTGGCATTTCTGAATCAACTTGCTTTTGATCATTGTCTCTGCGATTGTCTTGTTAATTGTTTGTTCACTTGTACATATTGGTGCTTTTATACACCTCAAATTGTGAAATCTTTGCTCTGCTCTATATCCTACGAAGATTTGGAAGAAAATTAAGGCAGAAAGGACTATGGTTATGTCTCCTTTCCAGTACCCCTATACAATCCAGACCCCCCACACTGTCTTCCACAGACATTTTTTGTGCATCTGGTTTTGTTTTATTTTGTTCTGTTCACAACATATAAGATACTATGCCTGCTGTCAAGGAGCATAGAATCGGTTGTGAGTGGGAAACAAGATATACCCATTGAGAGATGATTCAATGTGATATTGTGTGGGTTGGAAGGTCATATGAAAAGGACAAATTTTAGAGCACTAAACAACTATGCATTTACTGGAGAATGACATGGCATGACTTTCACAGACCTTCAGAGGGATTAGTTATAGTAACAAATAACAAGACTTGTAAAAGTGAAAAATTTCTAATCAAAGCATCTGTTTGAAAACTATGATCTATACTTGCAATCTGTGTGACCTAGGGCAAGTTACTACTCTTGCAAAGACTCAGTCTCCTAATCTTAAAAAAATGGAATAGCAGTAGCTAACTAACTAGGTTGTTTTAAAGACTGAATAAAATAATCTGTGGAAAAAGAGGTAGCCATGTCTAATACATAGTTAAGACTTTATAAATGATAGCTACTGTAATCATGTCATATCCTAAAATGTCTGAACTGATTTAATTCCTACTTTCTAACTACTAGGAGCTATGGAGTTTTCCAGAAGAGAATTAAACATATAAGGAACAAAATAGACCATACTGTTTTATTAATTTGTAAAAGTTAAATCTGTTTTACACGCTGGATGTGGTAGTATACATCTGTAATTCCCACTACTCAGGCAATGATTGGAAGGTAACTGTCCTAGGCCAGCCTGGGCACAAAGTTAGCAAAGCCCATGTTAACAAACAAGCAAGGCATGGTGGTACAAATTTGTAATACCAGCTACACAGGAGGAGGATCATGCAGGTAGGAGGATCTTTTTCTGAGGCTGGACCTGGGCAAAAAGCACCAAGACCCTACTTAAAAAGGAACTAAGGCAAAAAAAGATTGGGGGTGTGTCTCAAGTAACAGAGCACCTGCCTACGACGTACAAGGCCCTGCGTTCAAACTCTAGTATCACCAAAGGAAAAAGATCTGTTTCACAATATTTGTCATGTTTCTGAGGGCTCTGAGAGTACATCGTAAATAATTAAAAATGTAAGGAAGTATTTACTTTTATTATCTCTTATCCCAGGTACTTCTTAAATCTTTTGTCTTTGCTCAAAAAGAGGTTGTGAGCATCTCAATACTGGAAGTCAGAATTTGTTATTGACCATTTGTGCTTAATGACTGACCCCAGCCTAAGTAAAAGAAATGTCTCCCTTGAGTACTTCTTCACTCAAGTATGGGTGAAGAGACAGTTAATACGGCAGGTGGAAGGGGGTTGTTTTCACTTTTGTTTCATTCTTGTTTTGCCATCAACTTTGTCACTACTGAGGATTAACAACAACAACAAAAATTACAGATTGATAACACCAAAGAGGCCTAGGAAATTAACTTACCAGTTTTAAAAGTCTTCACTTCAGGAATTTGGGACTCTCATTCTTTCAATAATATTGATGTATTTGGGGAAATTCATGGATGCCCATAAGGAGGGGGAAAATGGGTGGCTGGCTTGCTCTCTGGTTAAGAGAATACAGACTGGACAATGGCCAAAGCAACCCTAATGATATTGAAGCTTCAGTCTGGTTACAAAAGTCAAGGTTAGCTTCAAGCACAGTGCGAAAAGCTATGTCCACATGGCAGGCTGCAGAGATAGGTTTTTTCAGCATGAAAGGGTGCAGTCTTGGAGGAGTTCCACAGGCAATCATCGGCAGCCAGCAGAGCTCCTGCGTGCTGGGGAACTTACATATGTGGGTCACACAAAAGGGAGAGCGGAGCTCTTTGTTCCATGTCGGTGGGATAACTGAGCTTCCTATGATATAAACGGGGGCCTAGCACAGCAGTGGGTGGTTTCTTGGACATGTCAGGAGAGTAGATCTCTAGCCATTATCTTAAGAAGAATTCTGAAATGATTCTTTTCTCTGTGTTTCCTTGTTAATCAAAGCCTAACTTTAAAATTTAAGGATGTTTTCATTTGAATAGTTTCAATAAATAAACACTCTCCTCACCACCAAGTGTCTTTAGCCTTGTCTTCTACGATTTTTCACCCTTGAAAGCCTTAATCATGGATAACTAGATGGGAAAGAGTTACATTGCTTTGGCTTTCTTCTATCACTCTAGAATGTTTTAAATGTCCAAAAGCGATTTTAACTAGCATCTTGACTTAACATCTTTAAAAATCCATGGATGTGTATCCAGTATATATATATATATATGTATATATATATATTTCTACTTTTCTTAATAAAGATGTAAAACTTAAAGTAAAATTGTGGCTGATTGTGCTGAATTATTGCTCCAAGATAGATTCATCAACTCTCCCAGCTGTATAAGACAGGGCTTACTAATGAAGTTCCCTATCAAAAAGAAAAGCCTAATTTTGATTTGGCTTAGGTAATGAAACTTCTTTTTCCTGGTGTGATAATCTGCATGGGGTGGCTAAAAGAGTAGCAAGAGAGAGTGCGCTCACAGAAGCATTATGCAAAATGTCTTTTGTCTCTTTTTGCTGGGATATATTAAATTTTCAATGTAGTCTATGTAATATAAAATTATGATAATGACTTTTGGCCCACTGTGAAGGCAGCTTGCTGGTCCTGAGCGTGTGTGTCTGGCTTGAGCACTAGGATACACTGTGGGAGTTGCCTTTTCTATTAACAAACCTCTAGATACCTAATGATGAATTTTCTTTCACCAAATGTTCTCCTTTTGTCTAAAATACAAGCATTTTCTAAATTGCTTTTGAGAAAAACAAGAGAGGCAGAGAGGGCCATGGCACTAACAAGGGATATTGAAACAAAGCGAAGGATTCAGTTAGCATCATTCTTGTAATTACAAACCAACCAAAAGGTTCTTTCGTGTACTAGTGAAAATATTTACCATAGTATTGGTGTAACTGATTGCATCTCTTAGTAAAGGGACAAATTGAACAACTGTCTCATAAAATGTCTCTTCCTTCCAATCATGTGAAATTTGATGGTTGGATTTATAGATAGTTATGGTAACTTGCAGTATCTATAGGTCCTTTTCATTGGGGGGGCATGTTTCTTTTTCTTCTTTTCTATTTCCTTTTTTTTGCTTTTAAATTTTTAGATATTTGAAATGTATAAGATAACAGAAATTTCAGTTTTGTTGTTATTGAGCATATTTGATCTAAGGTAGCTAAAGAAAGCTTTATGAAGACATTTGCAAGTACTGTATTTTTTCTATCACGTTTCATTTTGAAGTGATGATGCTTATCATGGTCAAGGTTACTCCTCAAAGTCATTGCCAGTGAAAGCTATCTCTAAACAACACCATCCTTGCTCAGGTGACCTTTTATCATCTGTCTTTCCACCTGATAGACACTCATCTATTTCTTTAATTTTTCATCTCTTTATTCCTAAAGGCAAACATCTACCTGAAAACCAGGACTCTTCTTGGCTTGATAGTTACGACTTCATCTCTTATTATCAACTCGACATGATAATAAGTTTCTGTTTAGAATCACAGTTATTCTGTGATATCACAAATCATAGATATGATGTTTGGTAGAAAATTAACTTTGAGGGAAATTTACTCTTTAATAATACATTGGAAATGTTGAGGAAGAAGACTGCAAGTGAAGAAAATACAATACAGAGAACACATGTTGACACTAGCTGTGTCGTTTCAAAGTTTTGTGAGGTATTAGAGGCTTATTAAGTTTTCCAGTTGTGCTTCTCTGTCAGGGGAAGGTCAATACCAAGTATATTTGCATATCTATTGATAACAATATGAACATCTCTGGCAGGTGTGGTTTTCTTTAAAGGAAAATTATCACTTTGGAATTGAATTACCATAACCTAATACAATAGTTGATTAGAATTGCTTTTAAAAAACAAACTAAAGAACATTTGTGAAATAGAAATCTCTTTGGTCACTGTCTTCTGAACTTTATTTCTGGAACTAATAGAAATGATTATAAAAATACTACTAATAAATGCTTCTACTCTTCTTAGATACCAAAAAATAAACTGTAAAAAAAAATAAATAATGTAAAAGGATCTATGAAAATTTAGATAACAGTCTCTGGCTTGGCTAAAATAGATGGCACTTTTGCAGCTGGTGAGTTATGTTCCCACCCTTCTGGGGCTTGCTATCTTAAGGTTTCATTGCCTAGCTAGTCTAAGACTTGGGAGCTCCATCTTTCCACAAAAGCTCTGTTCTTCTTGTCTTCAGAAAAGAAGTCCCAGGAACTCTCAGCATAGGCAGTGAGAAAGCAAAGGCTAAGTGCTAGGTCATATGTTAAATGAGCTGTTATGCCATTGAAGGCCACCAATACTGAGGCCAGCTCCAATGACTGTATTCAGTCCCTTTTATTTGGGAATAAGAAGTATTTTTTGCATCTAGAAAATGCTTGTGGCGACTTCTTGATTTTATTTCTTAATTAATTTAAACTGTTGGTAGTGGTGCATCCTTACAGCCCAGATACTGTACCTGGTTAGCTGCTAGAGATAGCCAGAGATAGACAAGGGGCTTAAAAGATCTAGGAAATTATTTTAGAAAAGTTCAATCAAGGTCAGTCTGGCTTATTTGATGAGGTGCTGCTACACTTGTGAGACTGCTTTGCTCTTAGAGCCAGAAAACCAGGGTCCTTTTGGCTCCAGCTCATTCTTCCCTATGTCCTCTTTTTGGTGTGATGAGGGAGGACAATAGAAGCAGCCCTGTAGGAAAAATGTTTAGTGTTTTAAGCTACACAAGATGATGTTTGCATAGTAGAAAGACAGTTCCTGGCAGCACATTTCTGTGTTTTTGCCCTTAATTCGGTATCTGTGTTTTATCAGCTGAACCAGATGGGCGCAAATGAGCAAAAAACTTCTAGCACATGGAGTGTTGGAAAGTTACACTGGTCACCTACAGTCATATGGTGATAGTGTTTTACAAAGGGTCATGGTGTTATAATTGGAAAACTGGAGCTTATTTTATTTATCCTCATTAGAGGCTATTGCTGAAAAGTCCAAGCATGGTGTAATCATTTACAAGATAACCAGGGAGCCAGAAAGGCTTTAAATTAAAAGCACCCTAACCTGTGGACAATAAACACTGTCCTGGAAGCTAACCAGGAAACCCCCAGTCAGATGACTCGCAAACTTGAGCCTCTACAGACTACGAAGAGTGTAAATCTTGAAACAGAGGTGCATATGGGGTTCGGCCTCTGCCAAAGACCAGTATGTCATTTGCTTCATAGCAAGTTACCAAAGGCTCGTCGTTAGTGAAGGAACCAAGAAAAGAACCCTAGAAGAAAATTTCTGTTTTCTGTGCCCTAAGGAAAAATATCCCCTTTGGAAGGGGATACCGTGCCTTCCAAAGAACATTTCATTTCCTAAGGTCTTGCAGAGCACACGGATGGTGTCCTGTTAACAGGCACTGCATTTTCCAGCATAATTGGGCATCACTATGTTCTCTTGTGCTCTTCAGACATAAACACTAAACTTTTCTTCTTAAATCTTTCTATGAAATAGCCATGTAACTTTAAGTTTACTAGTAAGAGGGCACTGAGAACCTGACTCTTGTATTCTAATCAAAACACTTATCCAAATAAGCTGAGGTTCCAATTTCAGTATAATGCTGTCTGGTCATCAAGAGTTGGTCCCAGTTCACTTCAGGAAGCACACCCCATTGTCAGGTTTTCAGTTTTCTCTTCTGATCTGCTATTGAGAGGACTCAGATAAGGCAAGATTCAGCTCAGTGGTTCCATTTGAAGATTTCTTGAAGACGCAAGAGTAACCTTTTTTTTCATTTAGTTCATCTCACTGGATAAGCATCTGAATTTCTGCTTTTTGTCACTTTGCCCAACTCTGAAGTAGTAATTGCGTCATCTTAAAACAGAATATTTGAGACAGGTCTTCAGTTTTACTTCAGTCATATCTGTGTTGGTGTGCGTGTGCGTGTGCGTGTGTGTGTGTGTGTGTGTGTATCCATGTGCCCATGTGTGCAAATGGTTATTCTATAAATTTTAGCATCATGGCGTGGTAGGTGAACTTGGCCCCCTATACTGAGTATCTTCAGGACTATAACTGGACCAGTAAAAATGCCCCCTCTTATTTTTCTTTGTTGGGAGCCATGTCTTAAAGACATCATTTGTCATTCTTATCAAAATGGCACTGGCCTTCTTCCCTTGTCTCCCCATGTGTTGAAAAATGTAGCCATTATTATCCCACCCAGTTTTATGCATCTTCCAGATGATTTAACGGAACCGATGCTATGGAGGATATGCTGACTGGCACTTTTCCCAAGCTTAATGTGTTAACAAAAGCCAATGGTGTCAGTTTTAACAGTTTTAGCTAAATTCCCACGACACTCTTAACAAACGCTGAAACCTCTGCCATGTCTTACCCTGACAGATTTCCTGCCGTCATTGCACACTTAAAATAAATGTCATCCCCAATCAAAAAGTTCACATTTTCTCTGACAATATAATTTGTTACTTTGTTCCTGCTCTATCTCTTTCTTTGGCACAGCAGTCTGAGTGGAGAGATGTTACTTTTCTTCATGTTGGCTGCTGTCCTTTTTGTTCTTCCAACTGTCTAAGTGGTATTGGAGAGGAAAGCTAAGAAGAGACTTTCTTTTCGTTCCATGTATGAGCAAATAGAAATTTTGAGGTTTTGATTTGATGAAGCAAATGGTAAAATATGAGCTGATACTATAATCTCATTTCATTTAATGTTTTAATCCATTCGGGCTGCTATCAAAAAATATCATAAACGGAGTGGTTTATAAACAAGCGATGTTTATTTCTCAGTTATGGAGATGAAGTCCAAGATCAAAGTGCCTGCAGATTCTGTGTCATAATAGGGCCCACTTCCCAGACAGCACCTGCTTGCCATGTTCTTACCTGGCCAAGAAAGTTCTCCGGGATCTCTTTTATAAGGATCCTAATTCGATCTCTGAGGGCTCCATCCTCATGACCTAATAAACCACCTAAAAGCCTAAGACTAGCATCCTTCTAATACCATCACTTTGGGAGTTAGGGTTTCAAAATAGGAATTTTAGAGAGGACATAAACATACAGTCCATTGTATCCAAATATCTAGATGCCATATTGCTTAACATAGAACACTTACAGATAGAAAGTAAAGGACCTTGGTTGGTTCCAAACAAAAAGAACGTGAGCTTTTGTATGGGCCGGGGCAGAGATACCGGCAGATCGGTTAACACATCAGGCCTTAATTGTCTCAGGTGTCAGAGTGGGACAGGGATGATGGAGGCACTCAGCAGATGGCAGTTCCTCTTCCACTCCTGCCATGCTTTTTCCAAAGGTTCTAGACTGCAGCACACTCATTCACATCACAGCTTTCCTGCACTGATGTTTTGGCGTAGTCTTTGCTATGGATTCCTTTGCTTATAAGGACTTGCTGGGGGTTTTTGTTTGTTTGTTTTGAGCTTGGTGGAGACATGTGGAATACTTTACTTACTGCTCAGCCTTTGACATAGAGAAGCAAGGTTGCCTCCCATCTGTACAGAAAGAAAACTGAACAACAAGAACCCAACCATTTTATACAATGTCCTTACTTGATTGACTTAAAAGAGCTCACAGGCTGTTTTGGGCTGTTGGATGACCAGGCAGCATTGGGTAGTAGGCAGAGCCCAGGACAGGAGCCTCAAGGCCAGGCTCTGGCAACCAACTTGGTCTGCAGAAATGAGGTCAAGCCAGTTGTCATTTTCTTAGTTTCCTTTTACGTTAAATCAGGGCATTGCATGAAATGCTTTTTTAGACTTTTCCAGGATGAAATTATTACAGTTTCAAAATATGAAAGCTCAGTCAGAGGCAACTACTATTTTTTGATCAAATTTTTTTTGTTCATTAGCTTAAAGCTAGTCCACAGACATCTGAACTAATGCTTTTCCTGTGCTGTCTCCTCCCTACCCCACCTTCTCCTCTCTCTGTCTCAGAGAATAAGAGAGAGGTGGCTTTCACAGCAGCTGGTTAATTTCCCTGGTTTCACACTACTGTTTAATGATCCATTTCTCGTGTGCCACCTCTCTCATCTACTGAAGGATAGGTATAAATTGTATCTATAAAAATTAGAATATGACTCAGGGTTCCTTCTCTCTTTTTTTGCTCAAATTTTGAATGTCTAAATAACTTTACAACATTTCTTTTCCTTCACCAATTCTTTGAAATGTGTTGGGGTCTCTGATAGCCTACATTTTTACATGCAGAGAGAGTAGATGCCTTTAATATGCTCAGATATCTTTAAAGCATAGGACATAAATTCCCAGGAGGTAGCAACCCAGAAACCTGACCAGGTGTGCACCAGGTGGGAAAGGTTAGACTTGCAGGTGCCTTGCCTCCCAGGCAGTCCTGGCACTGTTTTCTATCTGCTCCTACCCGTGGGGCCCTATACCATCAGTGAGGAAGATGGTCTGTGTTGAAGTCATTGAGAAGAAAGGCCTGGGAAATGGATCATGTGTAAAATGGACTTGCTAAGCAAAGCCTCACAGAAAGGGACACTTTGAACATCCCTATTATGAAAAAAGACTTTTACGCTGTTAGTGAAACAGTGCTGTATAAAAACACAGTGGGCTGAGAGTCACATGGCCTCAGGATCAAGATCTGTCTTCTCTGGGTCTCTGCCAGCCTCGGCTCCGGCTCCTCATCTGTAAAATGAAGGCATTGGACTGTCTGTCCCAGTTCTTCCCTGATGAGGTAGAGGCTCACTGCTGCAGTTTATGGGGTGGGGAAAGAGTTGCACACGAGCACGATGTCTGTCTGTCTGTCTGTAAGGGGGTAGAGAATCTGGGCAGAAAGCATGAAGAAAGCAGACTGGATTTGCTGCCGGAATTCTCTCTGAGCCAGGCAGAGCAGTCATTTGGGCTGGACTCCGTGGGACTGGTCTTCATACCTGTGATTGTCTGCTCAGCGTAAGGTCTAAATGTGCTAATACAAATGAATTGGCCATTACCAGTGAGACAAATCCTGATAACGCAGTTAGGAACTGTCAGAGGAATCCGTGGGAGAAACGAGAGCAAAGCCCGCAAGGGCAGCGTCTTTCCAAATGTTCCGACTAACAGAAGAGGAACCCTTTGCCCAAGGTAATACCAGGGCAGGGTTTGAAGTTGCCTTCCCCATCACCTCCAGTTGCTGCATAGGAGCAGTTTTTCACTTTGTGTTTTCAAAGGAAAGCTATTTGCACTCGTGCTTGTACCCTGTGGTTCTTCTTTAGCACTGTGTTGGCAATTGGGGTGTTTTCAGTGAGAGTATTCGTGAGAAAGGTTAGAGATTTGAGCTGTTTTAGGAAGGCACAGTCTTTGAAACACCAAGCATAGAATACTTGTTTTTATATGTGTAATTAGGTTTGGACTGGATGGTAGATGGAGGAAACTAAATCCGGTGGTTAGAACGACCAAGGAGGAGGCTTATGGGAGATCAGAGGCCACAGGGGCAAGAGCCAGGCCTCCCTACCTTTACTTTCCCCAAGGTCATTTTCACTCCCCCAGTCCAACAGCCACATTCAGCTTCCTGGCTGAGACACATGTCCCATTTGGTTGGACAGTTAGTTAGAATTGTTTTTGGGACTTACTAGTTGAAATTCAACCTTGCAAGGTGATGCCGTCAGTATTTCAATATAATCTAGTAGATATCAAATAGTTTTCTATTTGATACCTAGGGTCCATTGCCAGTGCCTCTGTAATCAATGCATGACAGGACAGATAGGACAGGCAGGATGGCCCAGTGGTAAGGGCACAGGCTCAAGACTCGAGAATGGCTGGTTCCTCTGCCTGCCTCTGCCTCTGGACCTTGGACAAGTTGTTCTTTCTCTATCAGCCTAAGCCTCTCCTTCAATGAAAATAGTAAGAGTAATAGTAAATGATAATAACCATGCCTCAAAGGGCTAGTATAGGAATTAAATAAGACAATACGTGTGAAGAGCTCAGAGAAGTGCCTAACACAGTCATTAACTATTGTTAGAGGTCATTGCTGTTGTGTTGTTATGCTTAGCATTTTGAGCCAGGTGTGATGCTGTGCCTGCCTGTAATCCCAGCATTCAGGAAGCTGAGAGAAAAAGGACCATGGGTGTGTTCCAGGCCAGCCTTGTTTACATAGCGAGACCCTGTCTTCAAAAAACAACTACAACAACAAAAAGTACTTAGCCTTTCTCTTTGTTTGCTTCCCAAGACATGAAAGGGTTGGATTGGATGATCTGAAGTATCCTTTGTCTCTGAAGATTATTAAATCGTTGATGTAAAATATATTACACAAGTATTTTAAACAAATTGACATAAACATAATTTTAACAAATGACTCTGGTTTTCCTGCAATTATTGCATGGAAATGAAAATTTTCTTTCTGAGGAAACTGTCTACATATCCAGAAGAAAATACTGGAGACTCCACAACATTTTTTAATACCATTAGGAGATTCATGGTGCATGTTGATTTACATGAAAGAAAAAAGTGGGGACTTTTTTTTATCTAATTTTCTGGTTTTTGTTTGAGTAGCAGTAATATATTTTATCTTGTATAATCTTTCAAAACCCTTTACATTTCTACCAGATCTTACAGCTGTTTATATGTCATATGGAAATATAATATTGACTACGCTGACATATATATTAAAAAGCAACCAAGGAATAAAGGGTATTGTTTTGGTATATAAATCAAAAATAATATAGCAACTGGTCTTTCAGTGATTAAAGCCGCCTTCCCCTTTAATAACTCTCCTAAGAAACAGGAAATGTAATTTCCCTACACCTTTCCTGGGGCTCTCCAATCAGCTGGGTCCTCTGGGGGTTCCCTACTGTATATTCCTTCATCAACATGGAGTCCCCCAAGGGGCCCACACACACTCTGTTAAAATTAGCTGTGTTCCACATTAGTGACAGGAGCTGAGTATTCCTCAGAGGGGTACACAGTTGTATGGTGCAGCTTCCTGTTTGAGCAAAATCATATCTTTAATTGCAGAGAATTTTTTTCATTACCTGTTAATTGATAAATCATGCTTGCTCCTGCTGCTGTAGCTCACATAGCAAACCTGATCGTGAGTGAGGCAGCCTCCAGTCCACCCCCCATTGTTCTTCCCCCCACACACAGAAAAACAAAAAGGGCATGAAGCATCATGGCCAGAGAAAGAAATAGAAAGCTTGGATCCCTGGGTGGTAGCCTGGAGGAATTGCATTAAAATAAAATAAGAAAAAATATATATATATATACACACACACACATATATATAATATTTTTTTAAAAATATATATATATATAATATGCCATTAAAATGTTTCCCTCTCCTTTCCCCTTCCTTTTGTCATTCTTGTCCTTTTATTCATGTTTCTAATCTGGGTAGCAAGAGGCCACTGTCTTGGGAAGAACAGTAAAAATCCTGAGTATAGTGAAATAATTTAGCTGATAATTCCCCACTGTATAATTTTCTACGCTTCCTGCTAGCTGACCTTGTGGGCTCCTGTCAGGTTGCTAAGGGAAATCCAGCAGGATTCCAGCTCTGTTCCTTTACTTTTAAGAAGTATTACAGGAGAGAGTGGTGTGTTGGTCCAGCTTCATTATGTGGCTGTATGTTTAGTGTTTGATCAAGTAGCACAGAGCAACCCCTCCTCAGCCCTTGCCTGATTCTTCTCCTCCCACCCTGCTTTCAGTGATAACTGGAAGATGGAGAAATTGCTTCAAACTGTTGAGCTAGAATCCTGAGCTTGATGGATGTCATCAAATGTGGCTTGATCCCTTGGTGTGTGGCCGGGGGAGGAGGCTGGCCAAGTTGATGACATCTAATGGAATGCGGAGCCTTTTATCTCAGAGATGTCAATCTTCGTCCAGATCAGGGTTGAGTGAAAACCTGCAACCTGCACAATACAGGATGTTTTCAAGAGTGGGAGCACACAGACCCGAATCCCTGACTGTCTGAACTCTTCTTCCCGTGTCCCCAACCTTTCTGGGCTAGATCAGATGCAGTTGAGCAGGCAGTGGAAGGTAGAGTACGCAGGTAGGGAAATTGTCTTTTCGAGACGTTCCCAGATCAGGCAAAAGTTACCCTGCTCATTATGAATGGGACATAATACACCATTGATTTGTGTCCAAGTAATTCCCAGGTAATTATAGGCCATCAATCTAACTGAGCAGGAGCTGTAGCTATTGTATTCTACAAACCTCATGTTGCCTCACACCTGGTGACAGCAGCACCATTGCATTCAAGATCTAGAACTGTTCCTTCTGTAAGCTCCCTTTGGCCATGGGTATATGTGGGAAGTCTAGGATGGTTCCAGAATCCTGTACGAAGCCAGATGAATTCCAACTTCAGTCTGTCTGCAAGCCTCATTCTTTGATGGTGTACAGGAGGTAAGGCAGCTTCCTGTTTCTGGTAGCTGTTTATAGGCCACCAGCAGTAGGACAGGAATTGCATCAGCTGGCTGGTTTTGTGTCTCAGCTGTCACCAAAAGAGTGTAGTAATATTCCTGATTAAATGTCATTACTCTGTGGCACAAAATGGGAACACTGACATGATTTTGGATCAGTTCCTGTTAAAATTCAGCAGTAGTAGCAAATTATGTCTGCTATGGATTAAACATAGCTATTTTCACACCATCTTCTATTGCAGGCTCAGAATTTTTTTTATCAATAAGTCTACACTTTATACCCATCGATTCCCTCAGGCCTTTAGCTGAAAACTGAAAAAAAAAAAAAAAAGACCATAAGTAATAGAATGTTGAACACTATTGTTCAATCTGTAGCTGATGTCAACTCAAAATAACCTGGTTAATGTCCCAGATTTAAAATAAATTGATGATAATAGAAGTTGATTTGGTGACAGGAGGTAAACTATAGTATGAGGAAATAAAGTTTGTTTTCTGATGCATTGTTGTATAATATGCCTTTATCTGGTTACTAGATATTCAGGGTTGATTAGTAGGGATGTGTGTAAACACACAATAGTGGCCATTACCTAGGAAGAATTTATAACCTGTCATATTGTAATTGTTCTTTGTTGGCTTCTATGTCTATAATAGACTGATAAATGTGTGTGGGGGGGTGAAACTGGGGGAAAATAAGTATAGTCTTAAGTAATTTTAAAAGTCAAGTTTAAGGAAAGAGTCACAGGTTGTTATTTCTCCTCACCAGAATTAAAATTATTTTGTTATTACTGAATCTCACCCACAAGAAAGTAAACCCTAAAACCTGTTTGTCTACCTCAATTCCTTTAGCTGTTTGGGAGTAAGCAGAGGTAGTGAAGACAGACATTTTACTTCTATATATTATGGCCATGTTAATACATTCATCTAGATTAGGATAATAAATTAGACTGTATTTGACATCATTGGTGGATAGAATTATTTATTAAACTCTTCCAAGAGACCTTAAAATGGAACCTATGACGCTGCTTGTCCAATTGCAGATGTTGGGTCCACTGATCTGGCATTTAGTAGGTGATGTGACCTCACGAGGTGATGATTATTAAAGCTACAGATACTACCCACCCAAAGGGCCAGCACACCTTATGCCTGGGGAGGTCAATGGATGCTGCATGCACACATCCTGCCGTTGAACAGGAGACTTCCAGATCAGGCAGACAAGAGACAGTATGCTCCCATTTGGCATGTGCACGTTTGCAGATCGGGGCTTTGTCTCCTCCTCTTGCTAGATAACTTGAAACATTGACAGGCAGCACGTTCCTTTTTTTCCCCTTTTATTACCGTAATTTATAAGATATTTTAGCTAACAGGAGAACGGCCCAAGGGGGCATTCTCATGTTAATTACCAAATGTGGGCTTGTCAAAATCAAATAGCTCCAGGAATAATGCAAGTAGCTCGGCATCATTATATTGTTTGGCCCTCAACCCAATATTAGCTACTTTTTAAAATCTGGGTTCATTAGGCTTTTAAATTTAAAAGAGGAATCACTACCGGGGGCCTTCAGAAGAATCTATGGCACAGTCAGTAGCTCAAGAGTTTAATGTAAATGACATTAAAAAATAGTTTCATATAACATACTCAGGGAGACATAAAACAAAACCAAAAAAAAAAAAAAAAAACCCATGTGCCTGAGATGCTTATTTTTATCTTTGTTAGTCTGAAATTGAAGATAGTTGCTAATGGTTGTTCATGTTTTATTCTAAAACACTGTATCATTGAGTAAAATCGAATCAGTGAATTAAAAGGAATTACAGAAGTTAGACACTGTAAAACAATAAAGATAATAGAATGTATCGTGTAGAGAAGTATAGCATTATTCGTGAAGGAACATATCCTAAAAGAGATTCAAAGATTTGTAATGGGCAATAAGGATCCTTTATCCCACTTGCACCCCAAGTCTCCAGAAGCTGCCCCATTCATGGGCTTTAGAAGGATTCCCTTCATAGCCTCCTTTTCCTGATTTTGGCTTCCCTTGTACCAAGACTAAAACCGTGGCTAAAAAGAGGCAAATCAGAGCTTCTGCCATGCTCTTGGCTGCATGCAAGAGTCAAAGTAGATGGAAGTGGTGACAATGTCAATGAAGGGCATAAGTAAACAGCTGGTGATGTCAACAAGAAGTTAAAAGTAAGATTTGCTACACTGAACTACAATGTGGATAATCCTCTTGTGCATAATCAAGAGTTCACTATATATACAAGTGAGAATTAATTAGAGAAGCGTGAACTATTAAAATACTAGCTGGAGGATATTACTGTAGAGGCTGCAGTGAATCAGAGCTTGAATACTTGGGTCCTGGTGATTAAAAAATAAGCATTTATTCAGCACCTACTGTATACCAGGCTCTATGCTAATAATATAGTAATAATAGCAATTATACATCTTAATAAGAGTATAATAGTAATGAAGTAATAATAAGAGATACAGTGATATCTTCAAGGATCTCAAGTCAAATGAGGCATGCAAATGAAAATTATCACTGCATGATTTGTCTTCGAGTGTCTAGCTACCACATCAACTGGAGTGCAGAAAAAAGTATCTCAAGGCTACCTGGTGAGCTCAGAGAACTAAGCTGAACTTGTACAGGAACTTGTCTAACTTTGTTCAGATGAGCACTCCAGCTGACATTTGAAGAATGAGCAGGAGTTTCCAAGTCCAGAGACCCATACATTCAAAATCTCCTGGGGGCTTGGAAATGTCATGGGGAGGCTGAAATGATCCAGTGTCAACAGAGATGGACAACCTTTCCAGACCATCCTGGGCCTTTGTGTTCTGCCAAGGAGTTTGGGATGTGTTATAGCACATAGGTTTTCTTGAAGAAAGAAGAGTAGGAGAGTGATACAGTCAGATCTCCTATAACAGAGTCATCCTCTCATCAGCATTGACTGAGGGGTGATAGTGGTGGTGGAGGGGGTGGTAAGAAGGAGTCTTCTCTTTCTCCCATTTGCTATCCTGGGGTTCTCTTGGCTGCTACCAAACTTGGGACAGCACTTCCTTTTTCTTCATTGGTGTGCCTCCACCATCCACCACCACCACCAAAAAGTCTGTTTGGATTGAATCAAGTCTCTTTAATTAATAAACTTAATTTCTTAGAGCAGTTTTAGGTTTCTACAGAAGAGATTAACTCAAAGTAGGGGGTTTACATTTGCTCCCTCCACACCTGTCTCTCCTTTATTATTAACATCTTGCATTGGTGTGGTACGATTTGTTACAGTTGATGAACCTCTGTTCATTCTTTCAGTATTAATTGAAGTCCATAGTTTACGTTAGGTTCCGCCTTTATATGGCACAGTTTCACAGGTTTTGACAGATGCGTGCTATATATTCACCGTTTCAGTATCACACAGAATAATTTCACTGCCTTAAAATCTCTGTGTCCCAGCTATTCATTCTCCCCTCCCAAGCCCCTAGTAACTACTGATCTTCTTACTGTTCTAGAATATCAAATAACTGGAATCAAACAATTGATAGAGCCAATTGAGATTGACTTCTTTCACTTAGTGAAATGCATTTAAGTTGCTTAGTGTCTTTTTATGGCTTCATAGCTCTTTCTTTTCTTGATGCATAATATTCCACTGTATAGGATTGCCACAGTTTGTTAATCCACTGATCTATTGAAAGGCATGTTGGTTTCTTCAGATTTTGGCAATTATTAGTAAAGCTGGCCATAAGCATTCATGAGCAGGTATTTGTGTGTAGAGAATGTTTAAACTCCTGGGAAGTACAATTACTGCATCATATTTTAATATTATGTCCCATCTTGATCAGGCGCTTTCAAACTGCTCCCACAGTGGCTATACCATTTTGAATTCCAGCTAGCAATGAGTGAGAGTTCCTATTGCTGTAGGTCACTGGCAGCGTTTAGTTTTGTCAGTGTTTTGGATATAATGTTATATCATTTATAATTCACTAACAGCACACAATGGATGTTGGGTGCCTTGTCATATGCTTATTGCCATCTGTACATCTTCTTTGGTGGAGCTTCTGTTCAGATTGTTTTCCTAATTTTTTGGGTTGACGTCTCATTGAATCTTGAGATTTCTTTGTGTATTTTGGATCTACATCCTTTGTTAGACATGTGTTCACAAATATTTTCTTTCAGCCTATATCTTATCTTCCATTTTCTCAATATTTTTCAGAGCAAAAGTTTTTAACTTTAGTGAAGTCCAACTTATCTTTCTTTTTGTGGGTCATGCTTTTGAGGTTGCATTTTGAAACTCACTGTCAAAACTCAGATATCTAGATTTTCTTCTGCTGTTGTCTTCTAAAAGTTTTACTTTTTGCATTTAGTCTATGATCTGTTTTGAGTTGTTTTTTGTGAAAGGTATAAGCTCTGAGACTAGATTCATTTTTTTTGCATATGAATGTCTAGTTACTGTAGCAACATTTGTTAAAAGATTGTGGTTTTGTTCCTTAATCAAAGATCAGTTGACTAAATTTATCTGGGTATATTTCTGGGTACCGTTCTGTGATTTGTTTGTCTGTTCTCTCACCAGCACCCCACTGTTTTGATTCCTGTAGCTTTGCAGTAAGCCTTGAGGTTAGTTCTCTTATTTTTTGCTCTGTTCAATATTTCATTGGCTATGCTAGGTCTTTGGCTTTCTCATATAAACTTTTGAATTAATTTGGCAATATCCACAGAATAACATGCTGGAATGTTATTGGAATTGTGGAAATTCTATAGATTAAGTTGGGAAGAAATGACATTTTAGTAATATTGAGTCTTTGTATCCATGAACATGGAATATGTTTCCATTTATTTAGATCTTTTAAAACTTCTCTCATAGAGGAGAAAAAATGTAGTTTACCTTATATTGATCTTGTACATATTTGTTAAATTTATACCTAAGTATTTCATGTTTTTCAATTTCAATTATTTTTTCTCACAGTGTAGCTCAGTTGGTCCACAACCTGCTTTCCTCCTGCCTCAGTTTCGCAAATGCAGGGATTACAAGTGTTCATCACCACTTCGGCTTTCAATGTTTTGATGTGCATATGAATGATTTTCTTTTAATTTCAAGCTCCACTTACTAATCGTTTGTACATAGGAAGCTAGTTGACTTTTTTGGTGCTTCTGGAGCTTGACCTCTGGGCCTTATGCTTGCTCCGCAGCACTTCACCACTGGAAACACACGCACCCCCAGGCCTTTTGCTGTTTTGCTTTTTCAGGTGGGGTCTCACGCTTGTGCTCAGGCCAGCCCCAGACTGTGATTCTCTTACCTCCATCTCCCAAGTTGGTGGGTTAATTGACTCTTATATTCAGTCTGCCCTCCTTATCTATGGGTTTTGCATCACCCAACCTCACACTGAAATTAATTTTTAATGTGTTTGTACAAAATAGATGCAAACTTTTTTCTGGTCATTATTTCTTACACAATACAACTATTTACTTATGTAATCTAGAGGTGATATTCAAGTCTATGGGAGATATGTGAAGGTTATGGACAATACTGCACAATTTTATATTGGGACTTCAGTATCTGTAGAGTTGGGTACCCATCATCCAATTTGGTTTCTAGAACCAGTTGCTCACTGATACTGATGGATGACTGTGTAATCTCATATTCTATAGCCTTGCCACATTGCTTATTGGTTACAGGAGTTTTACTATTGATTTTTGGAATTTTCTACATAGATAATCATTTCATCTGTGAACAAAGAGACCTTTATTTCTTCCTTCCTACTCTGTATACGTTTTCTTTTTCTTATCTTATTTTCTTCCCTTGGACTTTGAGTATATTGAACAGAATGTTAAGAGGAGAAGTCATTGATTTCTTCCAGATCTGAGGGGAAAATCTTTCCTGTCATTAGTGTGCTGTTAGCTATATGATTTTAGACATTCTTCATGAAATTGAGGAAGTTCCTCTTTATCCCTAGTTCCATTGGAGTTATCAAACTTTATCAAATGCTTGTTCTGTCTCTATTGATATGATCATATAATTTTTCTTCTTTTGTCTTTTGACATGGATTATATCAATTGATTTTCAAATATTGAACTTGCCTTGCATTACCTAGAAAAATTCGACTTAGTCATAGTATACAAATCTTTTTATACATTGTTGGATTCAGTTTGCCGAAATTTTGTTGAGAATTTTTTTTATATCTATGTTTATGAGATATAGTAGTTTATAGTTTTTCTTTCTTGTTTTGATATTAGGGAAATGCTAGTATCATGGAATAAATTAGAAAAGGTTCCCTCTGCTTCTGTTTTCTAAAGCCGATTGAGAATTGTGTTTCTCAAATGTTTGGTAGAATCCCCCATCATTTTTCCATAAGTATGCCAGAGACCAAATAAACCAGGTCTATTTTGGATGGAGTGAGTTTTTTCTTGTTCTAACTTTATTTTTCTTTAACATGTGCACTCTCATAAACTCACAAACATGTCTATAACAGGTGTGTGCATGTGTGTGTTTTTTCAAAAAATAAAACTTCATTGTAATGAATAATTATCCCACTTAAAATAAATATTTTCCCCAAAAAATCAAATTTCTGGGAATAAATTCATATTGTTGGCCCTCTTCAAATCTTTCTAAATCTCATCTTTTTAGGTCTTTGTTTCCAAAATATTTTTGTGTTGGTGGGTAAGAAAGCAACTTAAAGTCTACTTTGTCCTCAGTTTCTTTTTTAGCAAAAGGATTAATAATAGAGCCTAACTCCTGGTTATAGTTTTCATTATTTGAATGTATTAATATTGCTAAAGCATGTAGAACTATGCCTGGCATACAACAAGTGCTGGATAAAGCTTAGCTGTTGTTATCATTAATGCTAGAACCCTGCTGAAGAGTCTGCAGTCCTCTTTATCCCTCTCTATCTCACATCCCACACCTATAGCCAACAGATCGAAATTAAATCCCTTATTTTAGCGTTCAGGGCCTTTAACAGCCAGACCTTTATTTCTATCTACTGTCTATCTGTCTAGTTTTTTCTGTATACCCACACAAGAGTCTCCTTTTCATTTCAGACTGATTCCTCACCTCCCCCACACATAGCTCCTACTATGTTTTCCCTCCTGCAGTTGTGCACCCAGCCTCCTCACTCACTGATCCATGTCTTTGTATTTGAAGTAAAGCTTTGCGACATTTGTCAGTCTAAGATTTATTAAAATATTCCCTATCAATGATACAATCCCATAGTGGTTTTAGATCTGGAACAGTTCTTATGAGTCACTTGGCCCAAATGAATAAACTAAGTCCTAGACAGATCAGGTGGTTTATCCAAGTTCACACTGCTGGAGGCTATCACAGTGAGATGTCCTTTCTTACTGTACCAAAAGATACAAATGCAGTAACTGCAATGATTTAACTTTTTGGTTTGTTTTTTATTTTAATTTTGTGTTACATTTCAAATGCTCGTTAATAACTATAGATATTAGGACTAAAATTTTCTCTTGACTTCTATGATTTATCCACTGTGCTTATCTCCCATGTAAGAAAATTTCAAAGTATAGAAAGGCTTGTATCTACTTGACTAAACATTTATGGCATGGTTGTATGTGACTCCTATTCAGCCTTTAATGGTCCCCAGGAGGTAAACATTACTCACAAGTCACTTTATTCCACAAAACAGAGCTGCTTCTTCAGTGGAATAAAGATTTTTAAATATTATGCTGGTAAGGAGAAGTAAATACCTGTGTAACTAATTGAAACTACAGAGGGAATAGGAAAACAGAATATAGTTATTAATAATCCTTCTATTTGTATGAAATGAACTATTCATTTGAGGAACTAGAACACAGAGTAGATATTGTTTCATTTAAATTTATAACATAAATAGCAACAGCCTGACTTCATTTATAATTTTGCATCCTGCAAAGTTAGAAGCTAGGAGAAGACAGTGGCATGCTTTCTGGTCACGTTAAGTAGGAAGCCTAGATCAGAGGTTAGATGGAAAATTGCTGGGATATTAACATGTGGTCTGTATCACTCAGCACTGAAATCCACTTTCAAGAGTTCAAGTTTATTTATTCCTATGAGATATCCTGAAGAAGTCTATCCTGTTACTTGAGGCTGTTCCTTCAATTCAGATTCCTAACTTTATGGAGGCAGAACTCCATGTAGATCATTGAAAGGGATTTATATAGTATATAAATATTCTGCTAATGTCAAAGAGCTTTCCTAAAATGGAAGGTCAGATAAAATATATCATTTCCTAATTTCATATTCAAATAACAAAGCAGTTTTGAAAACTAATTCTCTTTAGAGAATTTCCCTAAAGAAAATTTGTGATTCCATCACACACACACACACACACACACACACACACACACACACACACAGGCCTATTAAAAGAGATTTGCTGCTTATTGTTTCATTTTAGGAAGACTAAACTACAAATTGAACACAGGGTATGTCTTGATATCTCTTAGTACTGGGCCAATTTTCCCAATATCAGTAGATTCCTTTGAAATTTATTGTTAAACAGTTCCACAAACTAAAAAATGTAAAATGCCAAACTCGGAAGTTGAATCAGAAACCTCCTTTCATTCCATCAATAAGTTAGATAAACACTAAGACTTAATGCTCAACAGAGGATTACTATGTGTTGTATTCCCATGTGGCTAGTTAAGTTTCAATTTTCACTGTAAATAAAACAGAAGAAAATCTGCCCCTCCCCTTGAGGTTGCTAAATTTATGGGATCAAATATTGCTTGGAGGATGAATTCACAGCTAAGGTAGATAAGGTGATACATGTATACTCTTTGACTTAAAATGTCAACATACAATATCAACAAATTGAAATCATTATATATATGTGTGTATATATATGCAAGTACATATGATGTTCATAAATGGCATTCAGAAAATTTTTGAATGTTTTAACATAATGCCATAATAAAAAAAATTCTATAAGCAATATAAAACTACCTGAAGTAAAATTACTTATTATGATGATTATAGCTTGGATTTATTTAACTCAGAGCATTTGCACATATATCTTCCTAATGCCTATGGCTTAAAAAGAGGAGCTTTGGAAGCTATGTTAACACCACTAGACTACTATGTTTGACAAGGATATTTAATTTGTTTAGAACAAAATATTTCTGCTTATTTGGTATAACTTCAAACAGATAACATTTTTTCTAGTAATCTAGTTATCATCTGTTCCAACAATGGAAAATAAGATCAAAGGTACTCAGAAAATGAGAATAATCTATACAACAAAAGCAAGGAAGGAAATGAGAGTGAAAATTAAGAAAAAGCAAGGGAAAAAATTCAGCACAATGAAAGGAGCAAAAAAAAATATACAGGATTATTCTGAAATTAGTTTATATTTAAGCCAAAAGTTTATAAAGGCAGTCCTAATTTTTAAACTTTTGGTATTTCACAACTCTGATCATGAAAAACAGTCTGATTGCCAAGTCTTTACCCATGAATTATCTAGTTCTTGCTTGAGAGGCTGAGACCAGGAGGATCGAGGTTGAAGGCCAGCCTGGGCAAAAAGTTAGCAGGACCCAACTTCAACTAACAATTGGGCAGAGTGGTACATGCCTGTCATCCCAAGCTATACAGAAGGCTGAGATCAGGAGCATCAGGAGGTTTGCAAGACCTCATCTCAGCAGAAAAAAGCTGGGCGTGGTGTTATGGACCTGTCATCCCAGCTACAGCAGGAAATGAAACACAAAATTGTGGTCCAGGAGACCCTATCTCCAGAAAGGAGTAGAGATGTGGCTCAAATAGTAGAGGGGCCTGCCTAGAAAGTACAAAGCTCTGAGTTCAAACCACAGTAGTGACTAAATAAATACATAAAGAATGGTGTAACCTCTACAAGGAGAACTACAAACCCCTGAAGAAAGAGATCAAGGAAGACTACAGAAGATGGAAAGATCTCTCATGCTCATGGATTGGTAGAATCAACATAGTAAAAATGGCTATACTACCAAAAGCAATCTACATGTTTAATGCAATTCCCATCAAAATCCCAATGACATTCATCACAGAGATTGAAAAATCCACCCTAAAGTTCATTTGGAAACACAAGAGACCGCAAATAGTCAAGGCAATACTCAGCAAAAAGAGCAATGTTGGAGATATCACAATACCCGACTTCAAACTATATTACAAAGCAATAGCAATAAAACCAGCATGGTACTGTCACAAAAACAGACATGAAGACCAGTGCAACAGAATAGAGGACCCAGATATGAATCCACACAACTATGCCCACCTTATTTTTGACAAAGGTGCCAAAAATGTACAATGGAGAAAAGACAGCCTCTTCAACAAATGTTGCTGGGAAAAGTGGTTAGCAGTCTGCAAAAAACTGAAACTAGATTCATGTTTATCACCCTGTAGTAGTATCAACTCAAAATGGATCAAGGACCTTAATATCAGACCCAAAACTCTGAAGTTAATATAAGAAGAAGTAGGAAACACTCTAGAAGTATAGATATAGGCAAGGACTTCCTCAGTAGAACCTCAGCAGCTCAGCACCTAAGAGAAAGAATGGACAAATGGGACTTCGTAAAATTAAAAAGCTTCTGCACAACAAAAGAAATGCTCTCTAAACTGAAGAGACCACCCACAGGGTGGGAGAAAATCTTTGCCAGCTGTACATCAGACAAAATACTGATAACCAGAATATACAGGGAACTTAAGAAACTAAACTCTCCCAAAATCAATGAACCAATAAAGAAATGGGCAACTGAACTAAACAGAACTTTTTCAAAAGAAGAAATTCAAAACACACATGAAAAAATGTTCACCATCTCTAGCCATAAAGGAAATGCAAATCAAAACCACACTAAGATTCCACTGCTCTCCTGCTAGAATAGCCAGCATCAAGAACACCACCAAAAACAGGTGTTGGTGAGGATGTGGGGAAAAAGGAACCCTTGCACACTGCTGGTGGGAATGCAAGCTGGTGCAACCACTCTGGAAAAAAATTTGGAGACTTGTTAAAAATCTAAACACAGACTGCCATATCCAGCAATCCCACTCCTGAGGATGTACTCAAAGGAATGCAACACAGGTTACTCCAGAGGCACCAGCACACCCATGTTTATTGCAGTGCTATTCACAATAGCCAAGTTATGGAAATAGCCAAGATGCCCCACTACTGACGAATTCATCAAGAAAATGTGGTATTTATACACAATGGAATTTTACTTAGCCATGAAGAAGAATGAAATCTTATCATTTGCAAGTAATGATAATGGATGGAACTAGAGAACATCATTCTGAGCAAGATTAGCCAGGCTCAGAAGAACAAAAATCGTATGTTTTCCCTCATATGTGGACTTTAGATCTAGGTCAAATGCAGCGGTGTTGTTGGACTTGGGTCACATGACAAGGCGACAGCACATAAGGGAGAAATGGGAATAGGAAGAAAACCCAAAACATGAAAATGTTTGATGTCCCCACTCCAGAGGAACTAATACAGAAACCTTAAAGTGACAGAGGTCAATAGGAGAAGGGGATCAGGAACCAGTGTAAAGATCAGTTAGAGATGAATCAACTTGGGTTGTAACACATTTGTACATAGAAGCAATGCTAGGAATCTCTCTGCATAGCTATCCTTATCTCAACTAGCAAAAAACGCTTTGTCTTTCTTATTATGCTTATGTCTTCTCTTCAACAAAATTAGAGATAAGGGCAGAACAGGTTCTGCCTGGAAGCGAGGGGGGTGAGGAGGAAGAGGGAGGGGGTGGGGGTAGAGGAAAGAATGGAGGGAGGGAGAAATGACCCAAACAATGTATGTACATGTGAATAAATGAATTTTAAAAAAGAAGAAAGGTGTAAAAAGTTTGACTGCTACTTGAATCCCTCCCACCTCTATATTTTTTCATAGTTCCTTCTACTTGTTGATGTGTGCAGAAAGGGGAAGTGGAGGAAAGAAAAAAAACTAAGGTAGCCACAAACAAGATTGTAGAGATTCTTGCTCTCTTTACCCATAGAACTGAAAATAGAATAGTGGAAATGTGGAGAAAGAGAGAGCTCATTCCTTCTACTTCTTGTTTCATGAGAAAGCTGAGATCCACAGAGGTTGCCTGATTCCCTGAGCCCCAAACAGAACTTGGGACAGAATATAGATTTCTTGTCTCCCAGTCTCTAAGACTTGCCTGCTGAAGAGCTGGAATGATGGCCCATGGAAATAACAGATGAATTGCCTGCATGGCAGAAAGGGACCATTTATCAGAAAGGGTTAAAGAAGTGATCATTTTGTTCATGGACAGATGTTTTAAGAATTCTTGATTATCCAGATGTGCACCAACAAAAAACATTTCTAAATTCTGAGAACCTTGAATGATTAGAAACTAAAGATAGAGTTAGTGTTTCCTGTAGAAAGTGTATTAGATCAAGGTAAGTCAGGTTGTATTACAAAGAGTATTTTATAGAAGTATTAGTTTGCAACTTTCATTAGCTGGGTGTGGCAATGAGAGCCTGTTATCTCAGCACGCAGGAGGCAAAGGCAGTAGGATGGTAAGTTCAAGCTACATAGATGGAAGTTGTCTCAAAAAAAAAAAGGGGAGAGAGGGAGAGAGAGAGAGAGAGAGAATGAGAACAAACTGACTAACTGCATTGGAGTCCTCTGTATAATCAAAGCCCCTAGTCTATTCACATTACCTGCCCTGTGAGCCTGGTGACTACAAAGGCCAGGGCTCAGGCTATGATTGAGAGACTTGGAACCCACTCCTTTCCAAGTAGATATATCACTGAGGTTGATCTCTGTACCACCAGGCAACATGGAAGGTGCATGAAGATATCTTAACTCTAAAGTTTGGGGAGAATATTGTCTATTGAATTATTGAAACCAAGTGAAAGATTTTATTGTTGTTTTTCCCTTTGTCCTTATACTATTTTCTTTGTCATTTCTATGTTTTGTTTTCTGGAGTCTTGGTCTCCAGTGATACTTTTATGAGTGTGATAAAGCACATAGTATATCTATAGCCAGATTTCCTAAGTTATGTGATTTATATTTGATCAAACCCAAACTCCCAAGAATATCTGAGTGTGTGTAAATTGCACCTTTCTGGCAGGACCAAACTTATTTCCCACTCTTATTTTGTTTTTGTTTTTGGTGATACTTGGGTTTAAACTCAGGAGCTTGTGCTTACTAGGCAAGTGCTCTATCTCTTGAGCCATGCCCCCAGTCCCATTTCCTATTCTGTAAGCTGGTACCAGAGGTTTTTTTATTCTCTGGTATCTAAAACTTGTCAGTTTCCATTGTCTCTTTAAAGATAGCCACTCATACTACAAGTTGTCAGTTTTTCTCTGTAACCCACAACCAAAATTTCTTTCTTTACACATTCAGAAGCAATCACAGGGAATAAACCTTCTCTATTTGAAAAATTAAATTTCTTTAACTGTTTCATCCATAATACATCAACACGCTGTACGCACACTTGAGAGATTTCAATCACACATATCTTAGGCTGCTTACACTTGTCTCACAACCCATTCAGGCTTTGTGCATATCTTTTCAGTCTTTTTTCTGTCTGTGGTTGATTTTGGATACTTTCTACTCCTATGTCTTTATATTTGCTAATCTTTTCTTTTGTGGTGTCTAATCAGCTGTTAAATCCATTTTTCATCTTGTTTTTTTGCATGATTGTTTTGCAGTACTGGGGATTGAACTCAGGGCCTCAGGCTGCTGGATAATTGCTCTAACACCTGAGCCACATCCCAGCTCTTTTTGCTTTGTTTTTCAGATAGGGTCTCACACTTCGGGCTGGGCTGCAATCTTACTACCTCCTGAGTTGCTGGGATTAAGTTTGTGTACCACCTTGCCTGGCTTCCTTTTGAAATAGGGTCTTGCTAAATTTTTTTTGCCCGGGCCGTTCTCAAACTGCCTTCCTCCTGTCTTCCACCTTTGAAGTAGCTGCGTTTACAAGTGTGTACCACCACACCTGGCCCTATTTTTAATCTCTTGAATGTCAATGTGGGTCATTTTATCTTTCACATATCTATTAAATATGCTCAGAGTTTCTTCTAGCTCTTGAATATATAACATAGTTATAACGTTTTAATGTTCTTGTCTACTGATTTTATCATTTATGCCATTTCTATATTTGTTTCTATTGTTCCATTTTTGTCTTTGCTTTATATATTGTGATTTTCCTACATCCTTTACCTGTTTGGTAATTTTTTATTAGATGCCAGTTACTGTGATTCTTACCTTTTTAGGTGTTGGATATTTTTGTATTTGCATAAATATTCTTGAGGTTTGTTGTAGGAAGTAGTGAAATTATTTAGTAATAGTTTGATCCTCTTGAGGCATTTGTTTATTTATTTATCTGTATGATAAGTAAACTGAATGCTGATGAGGCCAGAGCAACCTTTAAGTTAGATCTGATTCCCTTCCGCTCTGCCTTGACGCACACACACACACACACACACACACACACACACAACTGAAGCAATATCCTCAATGTAAGGAACATATTGAACTGTGAGGTTTTCTACTCTGATTTGTGGAAACACTGTGTTGTGCAAGGTCTAGGAAATACTCTGGCTGCTGGGAATATTTCTCTCTGCATCATGCCCAGTGTCTGAAAAATGATGCTTCGTTTATTTTGTCCTTTTTTAAAAGCTCTTTTCGGTGGGAAGATAACCCTGTTCCTGATTTCTAAGTGGCCCAAAATAAGTACTAATAAAATGCCTGGTTGCCCCTGCTCTCAGAGTTCTTACCAGAGTTCTGCCAGGTTGCATGGCAGGATCTGGGTTTCACTCAGCCTCCTGAGAAGACAGCCAGTGTTACCAGCCTGTGATAAGCCTACTCAGGTTGGCCCCTGAGCACTCAGAATTCTGAAACACTGATGTCCTGTCATAAGCTGCTCCATTCTTTGAAGTCTCTGCATTCTGAGCTTTTGTAGATTCCAGTTTTGTTTCCTTGGATGGAATGTCTTAAATTATTTCCTTCCCCTAATAACTCCTCTCATAGCCACCCTGTGCCATCACTGTCCTGTACAATGGTGGGGGGGTGGGGGAACCTGTACTCTACTTCCTGCCTCCACCTGCAACCCTTTCATATTGGCTAAAAGAATTTGAAACTTTCCTTCTTTTTTCTCTGTTCCTTTTCTAAGGGATTAAGTAAGAACAAATTTAAGAGTTTTTGATTTTGCTGAGTTTTTTGACCAAAATATGAAATTACTACTGAGAAAAGCAGACTTGAGAAAATAGATGATGTAAGACCAGAGCCAGACTCTGAACCAGCTTCCTGAACTACAGGTCTGTGCTGTGTCCACCCCTAGGGGTTTCCAGGATCTTACTGTAGAAGAGAGGTGAAAATGACTGCCTCAGGGGGCCTTTGAAGTGAGAAGGAGCCCAGGCTGCTGTGCACAGATCAGTTTCCCATTCTAAAGGGGCTGATTATCAAATAGGCACAGGAATAAGAATAAGAAAGAGGGAAATAATTCCATTCAGTTTTTATTCCTTTAATTTATATATCTATAAGTCCCTTTTGGGATGTTAATGTGGCTGGATAAATCTGTTGTAGATATAGAGCAGTACTAGAAATTTTATAAGGCTTTGGTATTGGAGTTATGTTGACCTTATTAAAGATTTCCTGGAAGAGTTTAGGATTGTTGTTATTTTTTTCATAAATGTTTTTAGAATTCACCAAAGGAGCCAGGTGAATTTAGTGTCTTTAATAAGCATTGCTTCAATCTTCTTTTTAGTTTTGTGGCAGACTTCAAGTTGTTCATATCATGTCCTTATTGACCTTTCAATGTCTATAAGCTCAGAAGTGATACACTTTCATTACTAATAATAGTGATTTCTCTTTTCTTTTCTTCTTGACCAGTCTAGCTAAGTTTATCAAGTCTACTGATATTTTCTAAGAAATTGACTTTCATTTCATTAATTTTTCCATAGTTGGTTTTCTATTTCATTGACTTCCAGTTTTATTTTTATTATTTACTTCCTTATATTATCTTCAGGTTTAACTTGCCTTTCCTTTTCTAGCTTCTTAAGGTAAAGCTTAAGTCCTTAGACTTTTTTTTTTTCCCTCTTTTGGTTTGGATTTTAAAAACAAGATATCTATGTAGCCCAGGCTGATCTTGAACTCTTGTTTCTCCTATCTCTGCCTCTTGTTTGTTTTCTTTTGGTTTTGTGGTGCTGGTTCTTATGAGTGCTGGGCAACCACTCATAAGCCACCCCCAAGCCCCTCATGTAAACTTTTAAATCTGTAACTTTCCTTCTAAGAATGCTTTAGCTATATCCCTCAAATTTTTGAGTATTGAATTTTCAGTAACCTTCAATTCAAAATATATTCTAATTCCCCTTGTGATTTCTTTTTGGACCCTGGATTATTTAGAAGTGTGCTTTTAACTTGCAAATATTTAAGGATTTCTCAGACATCTAATTGTTGTTAGTTTTTAATTTAACTCCATGTGATTAGAGAACATACTCTGTATGTTTTCAATTCTATTAAGTTTATTGACACTTGTTCTATGGGTGAACATATGGTCAATCTTGATGAATGTATCATGTGCACTTGAAAACAGTATGTATTCTGCAGATGTTGAGTGTAATGTTCTATAGCTGTCAATTAAGTCAAGGTGGTTGAAGTGTTGTTAGAGCCTGTGTCTCTGGTGAGTGGCAGGAGAGGGCATCAGGTTGCATCAGTTGTTAAAGAGGGGCATTCAAATATTCATCTGTAATTAGAAGATTGCAGCCCCATGTTCATGTATGTTTGTTACAATGATCTTCTTTTCCTTAAATTCTATCCATTTTTGCTGTAATTATTTTGAAGCTCTTTTTAGGAAGCATGCATATTTATGGCTGTTGTAGCTTTCTGATCATTAACATTCTTATATTATGAAATATCCGTCTTTGTCTTTGTGTGTGATTTTCCTTTGCATGTGAAGTGTGATATTAATATAGCCACTGTATCATTCTTTTTTTATTATTTTTATTTTTTAGTGGTACTAGGATTTGAATTCAGGGTCTTGTGCTTGCTGGACAGGCACCCTACCATTTGAGCCTCACTCCCAGCCCTTTATCCTTCAGTTACTTTTCAGACAGGGTTTCGTGCTTTTTTTGCCCAGGCTGACTTTGGACAGTAATCCTTCTGCTATGCCTCCCTGTAGCTGGGACTACCAGTGTGCACCACCCCATGCTGTGTGTTTGTTGAGATGTGATCTAACTGTTTGCCCAGGCTGGCTTAGAACTATGACACTCTCTAGCTCTGCCTTTCAAGTATTCCACTCTGGCATTCTTATGCTTACTGTATTCATGGTATGTGTTACTTCCATTGTTTCCTTTCCACCTCTCAGTCTTTATATTTGGTGTGGAACTGTATAGACAGCTTGTAGTTAGAGCTTTTGTTTGTATTCAGCCTGATAATCTCTGTGTTTTAATTAATGCCCACTAAGTTCTGATTTATTTATTCTCATAGAGTTAGGACTACCATTTCTTTTTTGTTTGCTCTCTGCCTTTCATTTTTCTTATTATTTTTTTACCTCCTTTCCTGCCTTGGTTTGGATGATTTGAATATTTATTGGAATGTCATTGCATCTGGAGACTTTGTACCTGTGTCTCTGCATTCTAGGATTATAGCATTCGTCCTGAGCTTTTCATAGTCTACTTAATACTTTGTATTAAATGTAGACTTTTTGTAACCGTGTAGGCCCATCTGTAATACAAATTGTATGTGTATTATATCTGAATATGCAATAAATCCCACAAGACAATGCTGCAGTTATTCCTTTAAGTAGTCATATGTCTGTTAAAGAAATTGAAAGAAAAAATAATCTTTAATGTTGATCAAATATTTACTAATTCTGATGCTGTCCATTTTTTTCCTGAGTATGTAAGTCTTAATCTGGTATTATTTTCCTTCATCCTAAAGAAGTACTCCTCATAGTTTAGTGCTGCTAGCAATAGATTCTCTGTTTTCCATATATAGGGGCATTATGATTTCATCTTACCCTTTGAAGGGCACATTTTCTGGATTATGAAGCTGTTGGTTGACAATCTTCATTTATTTCTCACTTCACTGTCTTCTGGGGTCCAGTGTTTCTAGTGAGAAGTCAGAAATCATTCAAGTTATTGTTTTTGTGGGGTTTTGTATTTTTTTGTTGTTGTTGATGGTGGTTTTTTGGTTTTTGTTTTGTTTTTTGTGTTTTTGCTTCTGGGTGAGGGGCCGTTTGTTTGTTTTGCTACTTTGAAGATTTTATCTTTATCTTGGTTTTCAATTATTTGAAAAGATGTACTTTACCTTCCTTGACATTTATTGAGTTTCTTATGCCTACAGTTTTGACTTTCATTAAATTTGGGACATTTTTCAGCTATTCTTTCTTTCTGTCTGACTTTCCCTCCCTTTCTCCTCCCCACCCCCCCACCCCAGCTGGCCTTGAACTCACAATCCTCTTCCCTCGGTTTCCTGGATGCTCAGATTACTGGCATATGCTTCCATACCTGCAGAGCCATTATTTCTTAAGCTATTTATCTTAATATGTTTATTTTGTTTTCTTGTACTTTTCCTTGCTTAGAGTTTATTAGACCTCTTCTGTCTATAGAGTTGTGTTCACTAAATCTAGGACTTTTTTTTAATTTAGCCATTTTTTAATTTGTGTTTTATTGAGACAGGCTCTCTCTATGTGGGCAAGTCTGGCCTTGGACTCGAAATCCTCATATCTGTGCTTTCTAAGTGCTGGGATTACAAGCCTGCACCACCAAACCCACCTGAGCCATTAATTCTTAAACTATTTTTTTCCTCAATCTCTTGCTCCTTAGTTTGGTACCACCATCACTCATGTATTTATAGTGTCCTGTGGGTTCCTGAGGCTCTGTTCACTTCTGTTTTTCAGAATGAATTATTCCTATTGATCTATTTTCACATTCATTGGCTTTTTTCTTTATCATATCCATTATGCTACTAAGCCCATACAGCAACTGTTTTATTTCATAAATTGTGGTTTTCTGCTTTGGAATTTCCATTTGGTGCCCTTTTTTAGGTGATTTTGCCTTTGCTGTGATTTCCTATTTTTCATTTATATTATTAAACATAGTTATAAAAAAGTGTTTATAACTGCTGCTTTAAAACCTTTGGATGCTAATTCCAACATTTGAATTAATTACCTTTTCTCTTGAACATGGATCACATTTTCTTTGTATGCCCAATAATAATGAATTATATCTTGAACATAGTGAATGTTATGTTTTGGGTGCTCTGGGTTCCATTATGTTCTCAAAAGAAGGCTAATATTTTTATTTTAATAAGGGGTAGGTAGCTTGATTGTACTCAAACTGCACACTGTCTCTTGAACTGCAGCTTAAATGTTGGCTCAGTTACTTTTTTTTTTAGTACTTAATTGGGTTGCATGCATCAGTTCTGCCTTGGGGAGGTTCAGGAATCAGCCAGAGACTTGGGAAGAGTTTATACACAGGCTTGTGTTTCCCCCCACCCTTTCTAGGCTTCTTTCTTTCAGGGTTTCGCCCCTTAGTTTCCAGTAGTTATGCTTCCCCTAAATTCTTTCCTCTGGTTCTTCAAGCCAAACATTCGGAGTTTTAGTATCCTGTATTTCTGTATTTTATTTTACTTCTTTTAAATGTGCTTATTAGTATATGATAGCTATATGTACAGTTTTGTTGTGACATTTCCATATACACATATATTGTATCCTGGCTTGGTTCATCCCCTCCATTGTTTGGGAGGGGGATCGTCCATCTTACATTACGCCCACCTTCTGAGTGCTGTCTCTCTCCAGACCTGCCTACTGATGTTTATGTGCCAGTGCCCTCAGGTTCATTGTTTTTTATATTTTGTCCAAGATTTATAGTTGTTATCTGCAGGAGATTTGATTTACCAGGAGTTTGTTCTGCCAATTCAAGGTGAAACACTTACCCCACAAGTTTTAAAAAATTAATGTGTATAGTGATTCTAGAGAAAATAAGTATTTAATGTACTCTAAATAGCATTCTAAACCAAACTTCTGGGGTTGCATTTTGTGTGTATGTGTATGTATCAGACTTTGAGTTGCTGTGACAAACTATCTAACAGAAACAACTTAAGTAGTAAAGATTTATTTTGGCTCATGGTTTCAAAGGTTGCCTGGTTCCATGTACTTGAGCAGAAGATTGTGGCAGTAGGAGGGGATTCTTCACCTCAGATGGGAAGCAGCAAGAGAGAGACAGAAACAGAGACAAAGAAAATCAGAGAGGAGTCCAGGACAAGATACTGTCCTCAAGGACACGCCCACAGTGACCTACTTCCTCCAGCCAGGCCTTACTGCCTAGAGTTTCCAAAACCTCCTAGAAGAACGCCACCAACTGGGAGTCAAGCATTCAACATATGCGCCTCAAGGGAATATTTTATATTCAAACCATAACACTGCACATGTGAATGCATCTGTGTGTGTGTGTGTGTGTGTGTGTTCATTTTTAAAAAAAAGTACTTCCCAGAAGCTTTCTTAATTGGAATCTCTCTCAATCCCAATGCAACCTATTGTCTAATTCTAAGCACTACCCCCAAAAAACCCTCCAAAAATACTTTCAGCCAATTTCCTCCAAATTCTCACCCTGGATTCTATCCCTGGGGGCTCGAATGTCATTTTGCATGACTTCCAGATGGCACCACTGAGTCACCATTTTCTTCACATCATGGAGTGCTTATAATTCTTAGCAGCTGAATTCTGTGGTGCTCTGGTGCCACTCAAGAAGACCACGGTGTCACAATTCTTCAGTCACCCTCTGCTTTTGGTTACCTCAGTCACTGAAAGTTGAAACATCCTTGTGTTTTAAGTTTTTGATCTTTTACCACTTCAGTACTGAGCGTCCTGCATAGAATGGAGCATCTCGGTCAGAGTGCCTAGGATATTACTTAGGTTCTTCTAGCAAAGAAAGTGAGGTGCAGCCCATGGGAGTCACGCTCTGCCTCAGAACAAGCTGTGTCTATGTAGGCTGCAGACCCGAGCATCCCCAACCCTGCTCACTTGGGCAAGAGGGAGAGCTGGGATTTCATCTCCAAAGGACACTTTTTAGTATTTTAGTCCCTCTATTCTCTTAAGTATGTAACGGAGACTATAGAGCACAGAACACAGCTACTTCATAGGAATATAATGTGAACTACTGATACGAGAACAGGAAGTCCTATAGTCACCAAAAAGATCCAAACATATGTATGGTGCTTAAATAATAAATAATTATTATTTAGAGAGTTTTCCTAATACTTTATGAACAGCAAAGCCCATAATTCATGGCCTGCTGTAAGTACAAGAACTAGCTAATGAAAAGTGCCATTGATTTCCTTTTTCTCTTTTTTGACCCTCTGTTAAATTTAAAGGAGAAAAGAGATACATTAAATTCCAGTTCTAATAATAGCCCCCATGGGGACCAAGTGCCTAAGACTATAGGAGGAGAGACCTTTCAGCAGTAGGATTAGCTGTGAACCTAAATGAAGTCTGTCGTGATCATGTTATTTCATAAAATGAAGTCAGGGAAGGATGTTGATGTCTTCTGGCTGGACCTCAGTGTCACATCCCCAAATCATGTCCACCAGTAACAATTAAGCTGCACCCTCTGCAGGGAGCCCCTTATGACTTAAGAGACAGTACTTTGGAGAATTCTAGATTTTAGATTTCCAATTATTTTGGTAGTAAGTAGATGTCTTCACTGTCTAATTCTGCTCTCTTTCATTGGCCTATTTTTGAGTTCAGCCTTTCTGGCATTAACAGGGCTCCATTAGAAAGCAGCAAATTAACCAAGAAAAATAATCTTCAGCAGAAAAACAAGCAAGCTTTTTTTTAAAATTTAGCAAAGAGAAAAAGAGTAAAGTATTTTGCACATCTATTTTCTGAAGCAGTAGCTAACAATGTGAACTTCCATATGTTATTGAGGTATTTCTGAAGAACCAAAGTACTTGTGATTAATTGTATTAATCATGAAGACTTAAATTTATTCTCAGCTTCCATAGTGTGCTAAGGGTAGAGCTGTTTACCCAAGAAGAAAGCTAACATGGCATTCTTCTATGCGGATGTAATTTTCACTTGACAGAGTGTGTATTTGTGTGGTATGTGTTTGCTTTTCATTTACCCACTTAAAGTTTTTCCATCCTTTTGGAAATGTATTGATTTATTTTGTGAAGTGGAGAGAAGAGAAAGGAAAGGACCATGATTTGTGACAAGTGTACTTCCTACCTATCATTCTATTCTCCATCATCATTTCTTATTAATTAGTATTTCCATATTGCAAAACACAGAAATCTAACACCTCTTTCACCCCTCAACTTTGACAACAAACTACAACAGCTATATCTTGGAAATACAGAGACCTCAGTTTTTCCCAATTTTACTTTTAAAGCATTACATTTTGGTCTTTCCTATCAAGGCTGTGGAATAGGGTGGAAATGTGTAGTATCTCAGAATAAAAACACCAGTCTCTTCCCTTCCTGTCCTATAGCATTGGAAGGCAGGCGGGAAAGGCTTTCACTGTGGACATTCATGACCCATCTAGCCAGAGGATAAATGAAGGGCATGCATTCATCAGCTTTCAAGCTGCCACCCTCTTTTCTTTTCCCCTAGTCCCCACCTCCCCCTGAAATTAGGAGGAGGGAGGTTCTGATTATTTTTGCCTATTTCTAGCAGAGCTAGGCATGAACAATTAAATTTAGGGCTTCCCTGTGGTCTGTGAATAACAGTGCACAGTGCTAACCATCAGGGCACAAAGGCAGACGACAAAAAAAAGCTTTTTTATTTTTTGTTTACCCTTCAGGACACTGTTTACCTTATCACTGAAAGGGACGTTATCATCTTATCCTATTTGGAAATTGTACTGGGTTTATTCTCTAGTTCCAAATCTCACACTGTCCAGTGATGAAGTGGGTATGTCAGCCTGGGGCTGGGGAATTTATACAAGGGCCTGCTCTCTCCCTCACCCCTGCATGTGTGTGTATGTCCACTCGTGTGTATCTGTCCCTGCATCCTCCTGTCTGTCTGTCTCAGGCTTTCACCATCTCATGAGAGTACCCTCACTTCCTCGTGCCTTCCACCAGATCTCCTTCCCTTTTCCTTGATTTTCCTGTCAAACCTTTTCCTTTTTCTCCCTTTCAACCAGAATGATTTTTTTCCCTTTTCTCCCTCTAAATTTACTTCACAGCAGATTGTCTTGTAGTAAATCACCAAAAACCCAAATAGCACTAAAGCATTCTGATACAACATTAGCATTTGCTTAACAAGCACAAGATAAACATTAAACAAAGAACTGCATTTCTTTATTAGAGGCTGCAAGATACATAATCCATGAGCACAAGAAACATGGGACCCAGTGGATATGCAGATGTGTGTTATTTCATTGGCGCTGGGCGGCCTTGTTAGAAAAGGTTTTCATCTGAAGGCTTGGGGGTGGATGGTTGACTGTCCCTGGTGGGGCTGTAACTAGATACAGAGACTGTTGCAAGCTAGGCTGGGCTCCCTGGTGGACCTGCTGATTGGACAGCCTGAGGAAAACTTGGGAAGCATCGGGAAGTGAACTCAATCACCTTGGGGATGATAGGGTAGAACCAGATGAAGGCATTTGACTTCTTTTGTAACTCCCACTAAGGACAGATTGCCAGTGCGATCCAGCCTCCATAACTGCAAATCAGGCCCTTTCCCCTATGCCGATTTCATTAGAATGGCCAGCATGGTGCAAAGAGGAAAAAAAAAAAAAAAGGTTAGACACAGTAATTTTACAGGCAGGCGGGTACAAAAAAAATCTGCATAATTAAGCAGTCAAGGCTGCTAATAGGGGAGTTTATATGCTCTGGGACCAGGCAAGGGCAGCACATATGGATATAGCACTGGATATTAAATCTACGGCATGCAGACTTACTTCAGGGCCCTCAGAGAGAAGGCTAATTATAGAGAGAGGAATTGTGTTTACTGGTCTGTCTTGGGCAAAGATGGTGAAAGAAGTGCAACCAAGTTTTGCAGTTAGACATGAACAGGCTGTTAATAGAGATATCAAAATATGTGCTGTGGTTGTTTCCCACCTAATCAACACAAAATTACAGATTCCACAGACACTCCCCCACCCACATCACCTACTGGAGACAAAACACTGGAAGTTAAGTTTCGTGCATTGAGTAAATGCAGAATGGCGCCATGCAAGGGATAGGAGTGTGCTTGTTATCAATCTAGGCTGTGCTTTTTATCATCAATATATTTTAGTTAACTGGTTAGCCAGCCCTGTTTAAAAATGATCATGCATGTGGGCACGAACTTGAAGTCAGCACTCACATAGGAATGGAGATTGCAAGTGGAAGTTGCAGCAGGCAAGAGTAAGCCTTGCCTGAGAGGGTGTGTTTCTGGCTCCAATGGGATGGACATTAACATTTCATAATGCAGATCAAAGGCACGGAGAAAACCCACAGGCCCCTTTGTCACGGGCCCCTAACGACAGCCTCATCCATGAGCTGAGATGATTTCTTCAGATTTATTAAAGAGGTGCATTTCATATTTGTATGTATGTATGCATATATGTATGCATGCCCTTATTTATTTAATTCCATACAGAGAACATTTCTGAAGAGGACTGGAGAATGGGCCATTTGCCCCAGGCTGGATGTGTCAAGGCATGCCGGTTTGTTTCAGGGGACCAGAGCCTCCTGCAGACGTGGTTTCCTGAGAAGCAGTCTGGACCCTTTGTCCGTTAAGGAAGCTTCCCACAGAAAACACAGCCCTCTCCTAATACAGATTTGCAGCCATGGGCTCAGGCCATTTGTTAGCCTATCGTGCATCCCATTACTGTGCCCTGACAAGGGCCACAGAAGAATCCCACCACCCTGGCTCAAGATGCTCTAAAACCTCAGGCTTATGAAAGTAAACAGCAGCTGACCAGCCAGATATTGGGTCAGACTTTCCTGACATCTGGGCTCTTCTCAGAGGCAGGGAATTCAGTGCTAATGAGAAGACCTGAGCCTCTGCCTGGAAAGCGAAAGTCACAGAGGCTAATGGCCAAGCACGTGAGCCCCTGGAAAGAGGGAAAGTGGCACATGGCACACAGGGTGCCGGCCACCTTTCTCTCATCTGTGTATTGTTCACCAGCTGACCAGAGGTGTCTGTTTTGCGGAGAACAGCTGGTCAGACATCACAGCAGTTGGTTAAGAGGGTAAAAGGTCTTGGGAGACTAGTATATTATTGCAGACACCCAATGCAGATATTTCCAACTGAATTTTTTAATGCATTTTTCCCTAGCAACTATTAATTGGGTTTTAAAAATCAAATTGATCCTCAGATTTTTTTAAAATTCAGTGACTTCTAACATCTGATTTCTGGAGGTCACAAAAAGGTGACATTCTTTAAAAAGGAAATTTTGATTGCCCACAGATGAGAAGGAACAGTGTGGGGTGAATGGAAGCAGTAGCTTTCAAGCACTTATTAAGACCATTCTTTTTATCCCATTCTCTCTACTGGAGACTTAAAAATATAAGACAAAGGAAAATTTGCAGGGCTGAGGAGACTAAGGAAGGACAATACCTGGAAAATGGCAGCAACTAAATGTGGAATGCACAGGGCAGGATCCAACAACCACCATTGCACTGCTTATCAAGAGAAAACAGAGCTGACCAGAGCACTAGCAGGCACTTGAGTAGACCCTGCCAGAAAAAGAGAAAATATTTTTTCAGATAGAAATGAACATGAGGGACACAACTAAATCCACATTTTTCTTTCAACTTTGGGGCTAGAAAAAAAGTCAGAAAACTGGACAGGAAGTATGTCAAGGGCAGAGTAATGGTATGCATTTGAACAGATTTCTTTGTATGTTTAACTGTCAGAACTCCTACCCAGTCCATGGTTGAACTGATAATCCCTTGCTAACCAGTGGCTTCACCAAAGAATCTCCTTTTTTCCCTTTCTCATTCTCTATCTTCTTGTGTCCTTCCTTTAATTCATTCATTCAACAAACAAACCATAGTTGTCTTGAGAATGAGTTTAGTAAGAAATAAGAGGTTAATCTGGAGGAATGTGTCTTGCAGAGGAAATAAGATGTGTATTTATGCTATGGGGAGAGTGAGATACGTGCCCTAAGAATCCTGTAAGGTATGGTAGGAATTCAGAGGCAGGATAATTCTGAGTGAAGGGAGAAAGCTTGGCTGAGGACCAGGGCCTGGGGAACAGCAAATGGTGTGACATCTCTTTTCCACATAAACTGTACTATTGTTCCTCATTTCCTATGTCAACCCAACAAATCTACTGATAGATTAACTAAACATCACTCACTCACAATCTCTCTTCTCTTCTTCTCTCTCCTTGCCTTTCCTCTCCTCTCCTTGCCCCCCCCCCCCTGTCAGACACACACACACACACACACACACACACACACACACACACACACACACACACACACACACACACACACAGAGAGACACAAAATTGAGAGGAGGAGGAAAGGAAAAACTAGCCAGTACTGCTGTGGTCCTGCCTTGAGAAGGAGTGTACAAAAGTGGATAATTAATCAGCATTAACATTTCTTGTTATTGTTTTAAAGTTTATCATTAACATATGCTGAGATCTCTTCATAAATGTCTAGGTTAAGTTTAAAACCAAACAAAAGGTCTCTACTGGATTTGCCCAAATAATCACACATGCCTAAGAACCCAGCCAGTGCAACTCATTCCTGGGAGTTGGAAGCCCAAGAGGAGGTCCTCTTCTGAAGGCCATCTGCCTTTGAGGGTGCCACCAACTGATCTGCTAGACAGCCTCAGTGTTCCTCCACTGGTGGCTATGGTTACCAGTTCTACCTCTCAAGCTCTGCAAAATCCAACACTGCCTTGGGAGAGCTGACAAACTGACCATGTTTGGGAAACCAGCTTTTGTGAAATTCTGCCCTGTCCCCATCCTCTCCTCTTCCTGTCTAAACACACTGAAACCAGTGCTTCTACCTATCCCACAGTCTCTGGCTTCTTGTCCCTTTATTCTTTGTTTCCTCTATGGAGGAAGAGAGGGAAAATAAAGAGGAATAAAATCAATAAATTCTAAAAATTAAAAACACTTGATTTAAAATATTTCAACAAATGGAGTGAACATTTGCTGAATATCAAGAATAACTAACATTGGCTGAGTAGTCTGTCGTATGGGCTAGGCTAGATACCTGATATGTATTATTCAGAGTTAGATACGTGATATCTTTTATTTAGATTGAATCTCACTTCCACAGCCCAGTGACATAGGCACTTGATACCCTTAGCTTGACTCAGCTGATGCAAAATCAAATAATGTATGTGAGGTTACCCAGCTTGTTAGTAGAAGAGTTGAGTACTCCACCCACTGAGTTGTTGAAACTACTGTGTTACATAGGAAGAAGGGCTTTGGGGATGCTGCCTATGATGAGTCTTATAAATACCATGTCCTAATCACTACCATGTAAGCCAGGTTAAGCCCAATAGAAGTCCATGTTTGCTAATGTGTATACCATGTATACTAGGAACTTCCTTACCCTTGTGGAGGCAACTTGTGTAACAATAGAAAAAAATTACAGATTACAAAACAGGACCCAGTAGTAATGGTCCAAATGCTACTCAAACCCTATGTTAGAATGAAAGGATTTTGTTTTTTATATATTGGAATAAAAAGATTTAGTAGTTGAGTGCTCAATTTCTTAGTATTCATTGGAAATTAATATGGAAGCATTTTTGACCTGCTTTCTTATGTATTGGGGAGGGTGGGGATAGAAATGGAGAGCATACAGTAGATGCATTTTACTGCCAGAGTGGAACTTTACAGTCGTACCAGGGGACCTTTTGGTAATGTTTGTAATGTGCAGCTATTGTGATTTAGGAAAGAAAAATGCTACTGCTGGGCTTTATTTTCAACCAATTTTTTTAAAACATCAATTAATGCAATCAAATGTAGTACAGGGAAATCTGACTTTTTATTTACATTTCCAGGGGCTGGGGGAGGGTTTGTTTGCTTTTGTTAACTCTAGTTATTTGAGTTGTACAGTAAACCACTTTCTTGGTATTTTCCAAATCAACTCAGTAAGTTATATTTAACAGTCTGTGCAAAACTCTCCACATGAGAAAGAGAAAACAGCCTTGTAACTGTTACCATTTGTTGGGAAACAAATGGCTCTGCCTTCTTTCACACAGTTTGAGAATAATGACATTTTTGGTTTTTAGAAACAGATTTTGTTAATAAAATGAATCATATCAATTTTCTAACCCATAACAGCAAAAGTGAAATATGTTATTTCTTCATGAATTACTCATATTCATAAATGCCAAGTTTTTTACTAAATCTTAATGAATTAAAAATTAATAGCAACAAAAGAGAATGCCATTTTTTTGGTCTCAAACTTTAAAAGGGCATTAAAATAGATCATTAAGGTAACCAGAAAGACCAAAGCTGAAAGTGTATTTTTTTCTAATCTTTCTCCCTATTGCTTTTCACTGTCTTAATTCAACACACATTGTCAGTTCAAAGCTGCTAGGTGGTCTTCTATCTTTCTAAGCAGAAGGGCCCAGTAAATTAAGCATCATAGATGATTTAAGCAAAAACTTGACTCCAATTTAAAATTTAATTTTTTTTCTCCCCACCCTCCCCTACCCCCAGTCTGGAGCATAAATGTAGATTTGAGCCCTGCTCTACCAGCAACTATACATGTAACTCTGAGCAAATCAGTTAAGCTCTTCCTGGGATTTGGGGTCTTGGACCAATCCATATTATTGAGCAGATTAACTGTGCACTACACACACACAAACACACTTTGAAAATTGTAAAAGCCTATCCAAATATGTTATTTTATTTACAGTCATCCTCAGACAAAGATAATAGGAGGAAAATATAGTGCATTGATAACAGCCCTCTTATTTTGGGGCCAAAGGGAAGGCATGAGTTTGACTTGCACAGACACTTGGTTCAACTTCTTGTTTCAAAGTTACATTGGCTTAAGCACAAAGCCTGATATTTTGCGGTAGATGAGATCATATTTAGACCTAATCGGGTGAGTTGAGGCCGTAGTGATTACTTTGATTTGGAATTTTCCTGCTGTTATCACTTTAAGGAAAAATTTCTAATACTCATTTCAAAAGAGAAATGTCAGATCCTAGGTCCTATGTTTCACTTGGTGACTTTCCTGCAATTTGACCTGCACGCGTTCCTTTTGAGGAGTGTCTCACTGGCTCATTATAAGAGGTGGAGGAAGAAGGTTCAGAATGGACTACAGGGACCAGTATACCAACCAGTCTACCTCTCATCAATCCTGTCCTCTCCAATATTTAATTGGGAAACTCCCATTCCTGAAAGAATATTTATTTTGTTACTAGGCATTCTTTTCTCTACAGGCATTTTGCATAGTTATGGTGATTGAAAAGACACTGAGAATATTTATTCTTTTTTACATATTCACACACAATGCTAATGTGTATTTACCAGCTCTTGTTTTAATGCCTGTACTGTCTTTCCTCCAATATGCAAAGACAGGAGAATTTTTGTTGTACACATCATTAATGGCCTATTTTACCCAATGACTATTACACCACAAAATTATCTAAAGTGTTTGCTTTTCTCCAGATTGTCAAATATTAAAGTTCTCATGCTAATCTCTATCTTTAAGAAACTTAATATTGCTATTGCTTTTCAGAAGCAAAGGAAGAGCAAGAGGCCAAGAAGACAATATAGTTCTTTTTCTATCCTTGATATTTCTGTTGTTCTTTACCAAGAATGAAACTGATGTGGGAGCCAAATAGTATATGCCTTCAGAAAGGACACAAACTTTACAGTCATGGTTATCAGAATCTACTTCAGATTGTTTAAGTCAGCATTGGAATTCTATACTGATTGCATCATTTATAATGTAGGAAAAGCAGAGTCTTTAAAATAATAAAATGTTTAAGGCCATCGATAGATATTTTAGTGACATTATCTCAATAGGTAGGTACCCTTCTGTGTGAGAAGATTCATTATCCGCCTTCGTTATATTGACGCAGTATACAATATTTAAAATTTTAAAACAGATCTTGAATGAGCTGGTTCAGGTTATACAAAAATTGTTATAAAGATAGGGGATTCAAAATTTATTGTGCTCAGAGCATTGTTATAATTTGGCATTATAGTCAGAAATATTTAATAGCTTTGCAGAAGGTAATATAAAGAATTACTGTCTGAGAAAGAGCTACCCATAATTATTATGTCTCATTCTTCATTTAACAGATATACTTATTAACTAATCCATGCTTGTAAGCTCTGTTTCATTCATAGTCTTTAGCTTTAGTTTGCAACCTAACAAACACCTAGAGACAGTTATGTCTTCACAGTGCTTCAAAACTAAGTAGAAATGAGACAGAAGTCTTTGTGAAGTACATCTTTGTCTTTTCCTCCTTCTTAGTTTCTCCCCTCCCTTTCTCTTCTCCCCCTTCCTCTTTTGCTTCTGTTCTTCTTACTTTCCTTCCTTCTTTCCTGCCTATCTACTTTTATCCTCCCTCCTTCTCTCCTTCCCTCCCTTCCCTTTTTCCTCTTTCCCTCCCTCCCTTCTCTCTTCCCATCATAGTGAATAACAATTCTTCCACTTGTATTGCTCTTGACTGACAGAAAACGGTGGAAGGAAATAGAAATGTGTATGATTCATGGTATGCCAGTAACATCTTGACTTTGGCTTATAGTGTCTAGATGTGCTAGTGTATCCGAAATGATGCCCAAGAGAGAAAGGTAGGTTAGGAACATGTTAATCTAACAGATTTCCCATACATTAGTGTGGAGTTACCTTCTTAGTAAATCACACACTTCTCAAAATGCATGTGGTCTCAGTATTTTCCCAAATACTCAATTTAGAAGCTTATCATGGAGTGATTCCAGTACTTAAGGAAGAATAGTTAGCTATAGGCAGAACAGAATGAAGGAATCAGTCTTTCTGAATAATTTTAATTCCATGAAGAAGCACTCAAGCCCAGTCTCCACCAGGTTTCAGGTGGTAGTTTAACCAAATCATTGGTTTATTGCCAGTGAGAGAAAACACAAGCATTCAGTCACTACATCACAAGTAGTTCAGTAACATTTCCTTCAGATTGACAGCTCAAACCAAAGTGCTGTGCTGAGAATGGAGATCCTAGCCCTCTGGAGAACCCAAGATACAAAGAGTTTGACTTTCCATTACCAGATTTTCTCCATCTTCCAGCAGGTACTGCATATTGACTAAGGCTTTGCTTTCTTGTAGGGAGAAGAAAGTTTTCACATGGTCAGAGACACTTAGTTGCCTATGACAGAAGGGTTGAGGTAAATTAGAATAAACTTAAGCCTTGATTTGTCGGGGAGCAAAAGAGAGGCCATGTGGTATAGCAATATAAATAGCTCCTTGCACATCAAGAAGAGATCTATAAAACAGTAACTTTTGTTTAATTGACAACTTAAACTGCTGTATTTTTTTTAAGTGAGGGTTTGGAGAACCACTGTAGCCTTGGATTCAGGAAGCCTGAATTCTAATGCCAGTCTTAATCAGTGGGCATGTTAGTTAATATTTCTGGTCTTAATTCTCTCATCTTTTAAACAGGTTCAAAGCCCCTTCTAACCTTTATCTGAAACTCTAGCATTTGACCAAATAGATAAGTTGACCCCTTTCCCCCTTCTCTTACTCTTTTTTTTTTTTTTTTTTTTTTTTGCCTTACACTTTCCTACTTTATTGCTTTGCTTCCCCAAAATTTTATAAGACAAAAGCAAAATGTTCTGGAATCTTTGGAAATAGTTGAGCCAACAAACACAGTGTGGTGAAGTATTTATTAGAATATTTCCTAGCAAAGGGGTAATGCCAAAGAGTGGTCAGCCAACTCTCCTGTGCCTTCACAATCACATTTCCCATATCACATTTCCGACTTCTCTGAACATTGGGAGCGTTATTTGTTTTCAGAGGGATGCTAATCACCTTAGAGTAGTTTCATGTCATCCTCCATTTCTCTCAAGCATAAAAACCCTTATCCGAAATACAGTGTGAAAGAAGATACCGCACATGGATTTACATGCTGTACCCTTATTTTTAAGTGTGTTGTTGCAGTGTTTTCCTTTGCTAATATATTTTGACACCTTATAGTTGTAGCCTGCTGTTCTCTTTAATTGCTTATTGTTATTAATTATATAGTAGTAACGTAGTTGGCTGCTTGAGCCACTTGGCTGTAAAGAAATTCATTTATCATTATTGCTGTCGGAGCTACAGAAAATTGCCAGCATTCTATCCAGAGATGAATGTTTTGGAGCTCACATCCAGTAAAACCTTGAACATGGGTCAACTCTGTAAGTGTTTTCTCTCTGCTGCCTCCCCTTTGCTGCTTCTAGTCTGCACTGTGAGCACCGACCTGTCCTGTGCTTTCATTTTTTATTTCAGTCCTTGATTTGCTACCCTTTCAATGAAGTTTATTTTTTGTTCTCAGCGTTCCATTCCATGGCCTGTCCAAATAATAACCTTTCTTTTCTCCTCATATCCCTAGCTGTAAATTTTCTTTCTCTGAATTTCTTAGTAATAATATTCCTGTCTTTAAGCTGTGTTACATGTGCATTTCATTTTAAATCATTGTTGTTGATTGGACATTACCTTAAGCTCCACCTTTCTGAGAAAGTGATCATTATGCCCTTCAATTAACTTTAAAATCCCATCCACTCATATAGTAAATAATCAGATATATTTATAGACTCCCCAGTTGGAAAATCGGCAGGGTGTGGAATGAAAACAAGAATGATGTACGTATACCAACATGGGATGTGGACTTAACACACATCCAGCTACTTCCCGGTGGCTATAGTTTCTTTAAATCTGGGCTTAATTTAGAAAACACACCCCACAGCCGCAGGTGTCACAGAGCAGCCAGGCCAGAGTGTCCTCCACCTTCTGGCAGCATGATATTAAATTCACACTAGTTAAGCCAACTTAAATTGAGCCTCCTTGAACCTTCCTAAATAAAACTAGTGGCCTTAATTACAATCGGGCAATTTAAAGGTTATGGAACTCTAACTAGTACTGCAGTATATCACTTTAATAATGCACAGGAAAATTTCTCTAAGGGGTGGCATCATTTGATTAGAAGAATTCAAGTTTCACAGCACATTGCCAATAAACTGTTTTTAGAAATCTTATTGCATTTATGGTGCCATTACCTTTTTTATTCTTCAAGGCCAAGTTTCTAAGGTCACACACCAACAGAACAATAAAAATGCAACTCATTTGCAAGTAACACACAGTACTGTGATTTTCACATTTTGCTGCTTAATGGTTTTCTTAGTATTGTCACCCAGTGAAGAGGAGCAGGATAAAGTCCCTGGGGGATCAGAGATTCTAGTGCCCCTCTCTTCCTTCATGTGTGATTGCAGAGTCTAAATGTCACAGTCTGAGAAAAGATGTGGTCATCACAGTAAGTCATCAGTCATATAGTGTCTAGATGATTAGCTTTGAAAATGCCCAGCTAGCCTCTTGCCTTAAACTCATAGTTGTCAAGAGCTGTAGTATTTGCAGAAGCTGTTGAATCTCACTCCATTTGTTTTGTTTCTGTGATTTGTATTTTTTTTTCTTTTTTTTTTTTTTCTTTTTCCAAATCATCTGCAGTAGCAGGCTGTGCTTTCTAGCAAAGATAAACAGCTTTTTCAGTGTTTGGAGACTTTCTCCAGATAACTAGTGGCTTTATGCCAAGCAGAAGATTAAAGACGAAGAAGGAAAGGCCCTGACCCTTGCCATAAACTCAGCACAGCCACACGGAAACATGCCTGATGAGTGCTGTGTCCAGTACACAGCTCGTGTTGCTGGCCCACCACTGTGTGGAATTAATATTGACTATTGCGCTGTCTCAGTTCTCAAGGTGTTTTCCCTATAGATTTAACTTTGAGGCAGGTTACATTTATGCTGCATGAACTGTCCTCTTTCAGCTTTGCCAATTTATGGGGGGTGTTGTGAGTGTGTGTGCAGTACTCAAAGGTAAATACACCTGTCCTTCCACCAGTGCCAGAAGTTCCAGATGTGAGAGCACTGATAGTAGGTATCTGGTATCAAACAAGAGAAATTGTGAGCCAAGAGTATAAGAAATACATCTGATTTAGCCAATTAGTTAAAAGAATGGAACTTGGTAATACAAGAATGCAAACTATTAAGCGAAATTACTTATAGGTCATGGATGTATGATGTAGCAATGTCTGTGAACTTGAGACCAAGAAAAAGCAATCATTCTTTTATATGGTACCTTTTTTGAACTTCAGGCATAAGATTTCATAATAATATTTTTCCCCTTGAAATAAGGGAAAAGTTTGCCTCATCATTTGCTTGCAAGAGACAGGCTAACCACTTACACATCTACTTTGTCAATGCTTTATTTGCCTGAGCATCTTAATGCTTCAGGAAAATAAGGAAGATAAACAGTGTAAGGTAGATTTGGCCAGTCTATTGTGTGATATGCAGAATTTAATGAACAAGAGAATGAAGCAAACTTTTGAAATTCAACTAACAAAATAATAGATGATTTGGTGTGTTTTCTTTTAATGCAATCATAAATAGGACCACCTAGCTATGTTTCCCATAAATTCAATAAATATTTGTCAAGTCCGAACTATAGCTCTGCACTGTTCTAGGTATGTGACCTGTGTCAGTGAGCAAAACAAATACCCTCGCCCTCCTGAAACTTGCACTGTTTCACCCACCCTCTTCAACAGGCATGACAGAGGGTAAAAGCATTCTTGAGAGGGAAGATGCTGTTTCTGGCCCTTTTCTTCACTGAATCCAATATGCAAAATGCAAGTTGGTGTTTTGTATTTGCCTTTGCAAGGTCTCTGTTAAGGCAGAGAACAGGTCAGCAGTGAATAATAGGTAGGGCAAAACCTTTTCTGTATTTAGATGAGTAGAATCAAGGGGGAACATGTGGTAACTAGATGCCTTTCAGTGCAAAACTGTAGTGTAGATAGAAGTCAAAGCTTTATACAAGAAGCTAAATTGTTAAGACCAGAAAACTTCTATGCAGACCTGAAAGAGGCATCTCAGACTTTGTTGTCAATCCTCACTTCAACCTTTGCCTTTTTCAGCACTAATCATATTTTTACTAAGAAACAGGCACTACTTCTTTCTTGTCTTAAGAATGCTTATACTTGGGATGGGGAATACCAGTATGGTTTTTTTGTTTGTTGGTTTGTTTTTATTGTCATATTATTGTTGTACTGGGGGTACATTGTGGCATTTTCGGAAGTTCTTATCATAGTTAAATTCACCACCTCCATCATTCTCCTTTATCCCCCTTCCCTGCATTCCTGGAATAGCTTCATCCAGTCTCATTTTTCCATTTTCATACATGAGTACATAATTTTTTTACTACATTCACCCTCCTTCACCCTTTCCTTTTATCCTCCCCACCCCCCCCACACACACATTGGTACCAACCCCTAGACAGGATCTGTTTTACCTTCCTGTTCTCCATTTTTGGGGGAAAAAAAAAAGGGCATTTTTGTTTGTTTGTTAAAATAGCAATGCAGGGAGTTTCCTTGTGACATATCCATATATATTTGTATTATAATCAGAATTGGTTCATGCCTTCTATTTTTCTCCTTTCTACCTTAGTCCCCTTATTATGGTAATTTAAACAGGTTTAAAAATTCTATATTCATGCTTGTATAGAGAGTACATCAACTATATTCACCTTCTTAACTTCCTTCCTTTACCTTCCCCTCAATATGGTTTTACCAGTGCTCTTCCTATAGCTTTTGTTGTTGTTGGAACAACAATGTTTGTGGGCAAAAGTTATCTGCTAGCACTGGGTGTTTTCACTAAGACTTCAACTGTGGAGCTGTGTTTAGATTCAGAAAAAGGAAAAGAAGTAACTCAAGGTGCCAGAGCACTGGTCAGGTTTGAAAGGTGTCTTAGTCTGTATATATCCCCATGCCACACTTGTGCCAGAATGTCACTGCTGAGTCCCCACAGTTGGAGGAAAGCCACTTTTTTGGTTGGTTGTATGTTTTATTGCTTATTATTTGAACAACATTCCAATGTTTTCTCCTCTGTGAGAATATTCTAATAGGTACTTCACACACCAATAATAATAGCCAAGGCATTGGAAGAGATTGCATCTCAGAGCATCTGAAATCCCACTGCCTGCCTCTCCCTTCCCTACCCACCTGGACCTCCTGCTAGTTTCCAAGCTGCTGATGTTTATGGGGCTCTAGGCAGCCCCTGGGCTCTTTAAAATCTGCTGGGTACCATGCAGCCTACCCCAGTTGAATCATTTCCTGCTCCAGCCTGCTGATAATGAGAAGTTCAAGACAGGAAATAACAGTGTCAATATCAGTGGCTTTACTTCTAAAGTCCAAAGGCATTGCAATATTTAGACCATTTGGGAAAAAAAAAGAAGTTCAATGGAGACTAGTACTTTGTGGTGGATCTCCTGGAAGTACAATTCTGGCTCAGGCATGTGTCATGTAAATTATTTGGCTTTCCTTAAGGTGCCTATGGGTTAGGCACTTTGTGCACATACAGTCAAAGTCTAGGTCCCTGGTGTTCATTTACTCACGTTCACAGTGCCCTTCTTTTCTTATTGTAAGAATCTTATTCTCCTATCTTGTGTCCCTCTCCCAGGTGGCATAGAAACCTGACAGTGAATGACATTTCCATATTGCCAGTGAGAAAACTCACTCTTCAGGCAACATTCATTTTCATGTTAAATTCTTCCAAGGAATAAGGGCAGAACTTTTTAACTGGCATGAAAGAAAGGTTCACACACTATTCAGTACTTTCAATGCTGCCTTACTTCGGGGGCTTAATGACTAATCTACCGGCAGACTTTGAAGCCTAAGTCATGTTCTCCACTGCCAAATTAGCACCTCAGTGTGTTTACGTTACAGTTGTGAAATATGTGCTGTGTATAATGCGACAAATTATTGTGGCCAGAGTGTCGTAGACCTAAAAAGAATGGGATGGCTGTGTGCATGGCAAATTATAGTACAGACTGCCTATTCTTCTACCCTGGTTTCTAGAGTGAGCCCATGTAGCCGAGGGCTGAGTTTTGTCATGTATAGCTTTGCTTTGTTACTTCTCAGACCCCTGGCTTATAAATGTGTGCTTGGAAATTAACTCAGGGAAGAGGAGAAGCAAAGTAAAGCGTAGGGGGTTGGGAATAGGTTTAGGGCATAGTTTCTCAGATTTTTTTTTTTAATGTGTTAAGGATATAGTGCTACACACATTCAAACTGGAAAAATTACAACTGCAGGGCATTTGATTCCTCTGTTTGGAATCTGAGGGCAAAGTTGACTCCTACTCAGATCAGAGCTTTTAAGTATGGCTCCTGTCATACGAGGATGAGCCGGGAGGATTTATGTCTGTGGACTTTAGCCTATAGATTTATGCAGTGGAAGAGGCTGGAGGACCCTTCTGGCCAGTCTTGAGGGTAAATGAGAGATGGAGTTCTACTTATAAACCGTTACAAATTGGTCCTCAGTAATGGCTGTGGTGTTGATCAGGCGATATAAGGGGGCCCCTAGTGATTCCTGTGATAACAGCCACATGTAAGTCAACCACTGAACATTTGCTTGTGGCTGCTCTAGATTTTTGTTTTTATTGAAGGAAAAGGAGTATAAACATTGGGCACACAGTGCAGGGGCTGTGAAAGGGTTTCTCTTTTATTGAAATGTCAGTGTTGAACTCATAGTTGACACAGTGGAGCTGGAATTGTGCTTGAGCATCCAAATGGTAACTGGGGCTGGCAGAGTGGTTCACGTGGTAGAGCACCTGCCTAACAAGCATGAGACCCTGAGTTCAAACCCCAGTATTGCCAAAAAACAAATGATAACTATGATTTCTTCTGTTACTAAATGAGTTGATTAATAGTTCCATAGGTCCAGGTTTTATACATTGAAGAGGCAGGCATTTCCTCTTGCCTTTAAACTAACTTTAGACAAGCAGATTTTTTTCTTAGAGCACAAGGTTTTGTCAATGATTATCACATTTCCCACTAAGGCAGTGAGGTTGCGCTCCAATTACATATGCAGACTCTCTCCTTTGAAACATCTAATATCAGAGTAAATATTTACAGGAGTATCAATCTCTTTTATGTAGACTTGATTCCTGTTTACATTTATGTTCACACTTAAATGAAGATTAACAAATGGAAATAATTATTTTAGTTGAAATTTCTGTACATGTGAAATCATTTCTCAATTATGCTCAAACCATCTTTGGTCATGCACACAGTGGGTGACGAGGAGAGGAAGTTAATTCCTGGCTTCTAGCATGTTCTCGGTGGTCAGAGCTCCACTCTCACACTGGACACACTGTGCCAGGCACAGGCATGCTTAAAAGAGGGATATTCTGTGTGTTCTGGAAAGATTCACTTCTCATTCCACTGATTAATTTGCACTCTGATGTTTCTCCCTTTCCTTGTGCTGATTTCTGTTTCTGTATGTATTTGGCTAAAATATTTTAAGTCTTAATGTGCAAAACTGGGCTTTTTCTATACCCTACCATATTGCTTATTTCCTAGCTAACTCTTTGACTATCATAATTTCCATATTGTAATCAATCTTTATTAATAGGGTATAGAAAAGGTAGGTTTCTCTCTCTCTCTCTTTTAATTTCAAAGTAACCTACAAAAGCATTTGTGCTCATCGTGGAAAGTCTGGAGAATATAGATAAGCAAAAAAGAGGAAGAAAAATCTAAAAGTTAGGTCTGAAGATCCCATCTATATCTCTTAAAAAAAATAGGGCTGTGCTAGCCTATTATATCCTTAATAGAATATTGTAATGGTTATTAAATCAATTAACTCTGAATCTCTTTTTAATAAATGAGTCAGACTCTATTATCTAATTACTGTCAGCTGCTACCTTTCCGGAGCGCAGAAATGGTTATTTTGATTGAATTTTTTAAGCTTTTTGGCGCCTTTAGGAAGAAGCAGGGGGAAGGTAAGGCACAAACTGTGGCTTCCAGGGCAGTGTCTTAAGCCTAAGCCTTAGCCTTAGGTTTACCTAAAATTAAAGGTATTGACAGTGTTACCTCTTGAACATCAGCTTCGGAAAAGAAATAGGGTTTAACTCAGCCAGATTCCCCCATAGTAAGGGCTTGTAGAAACTCTGAAAAACGGAGCTGCTCATTACGCATTTGACCCTGAAGTAATAAGCATGTGTGAGGATGGGGAGAGGGAGTAGGGGAGTGAAATGGGTGTTCTCACTGTCTACATTGGAGTGCCATGGCTTTTGCTTATTGTTTGTTGAGTGACAGTTGAGATATATCTTCTCTCCTACTCAAATTACTAGAAGATCAGTTTATTGGAAAGCACCTCACTATTTGACTTACAGTTGGAAGGCAGGTCAAGCTTCCAGTACTTTCTTCAATAGTACAATGTGTTTTAAACTAGAAAAATAGCTCTGGATGTGGTTATCATTGGTGTCACTTTGTCCCTCCACAAATAAAGGGTAGAGTACATGAACAATAAGTCAGTGCTGATAATGCACAAATACCTTTATGACAGTGGGTCAGCTTTTTGTGAATCACTTGACTGCATTGGATTATTCAACTTTTGGGGATGCAACTTCTCTTTGGTTAGGAAATAAACACTGACGAGCACATTTTCCTTGCACTCGTTTACATATGTCTTACTTATTTTTCATTCTTTATTTTTACAAACGAAATGATCTTAGTTGAGAAGGAGAGGACCACATTAAAGGACATCCTAACTCGCATACTTCCCTTTATGCTTTTGACTGTGAATCATTATCCCCTAGGGAATCCCCCCACCCCGGGTCTGTACATCATACTTTACAACTTTTACAGTTTAAGATCTCTGGAATAAATGGGTGCCAGCTCACATCACATAGGCCACACCTTAGTTCTTAGGCAAAACATAATATTTTATTAATTGTTATTATTTTAATTGTAGGTATTTATGAGTTGCAGTGTGAAAATAAAACAGATACAGTTTTTTAAATGTCATTAAAACTCTTAGTTAACCTCTTCCTATTCAAAATAAAGGTATGCAGTATTGGAAACAGAAGGCCTTTCATCTTGGCATGTATTTTGATGATTAACTTACGGTCCAATTCCCTGCAAACAGTAGTGTTTCTTGTATTTCTTAATGACTAAAATTTGGAAAATTTTTGGTGACTTTAGGATTAAAAAGAAAAAGAACAGATTAAAAAAAAAAGAAAAACCACTTGATCTTATATAATCCCTAAAGCTTTCGTATAACCCCTTGTCATGTCAGGAGGCACAATTAAACTTCCTCTTACATAATAATAGTCAAGGAATTTACTGTGCCACCCAAATGCAGAGTAGGTTTTTATCTCTTGTGAAATGTAGACAGTGCTGGGTGGCTTAATTAGTGCTTTGCTTTTCTTTTTACAAATTCCAATCCTCTGCTTCTAAAAACTCATACTTGTGTAAGAAGAAGGATTAGGAATACAAATAGAGTGATTTTACTCCTAGTCAGCTAATAATAACTCACTTTGTAATTGGGCCTTGGTGTTGCCAGTAATATCAACTGGTAAAGGCATGTTGTCTTTAAATGGAAAGGAAATACTTTTGGAGTTTAGATTTGTTCCCCACAGTGTGAATGTGTCTTGCATTCCCTAGGAGATCTGACACAGATGTAACCTTGGGAACATTTTTAATTATTGCAAATAAAAAAAAGGTAAAATTGTAGCTTGATAACAAGCCAGTTTAAAGGACAGCCTCTCCCCTCTCTCTTACTGGCTAATAGTCTTGGTAGCAGTGGGTGTGTGACATTGCCTATCTGTTCAGACTGTGGACCCGGAGGCTACACTGCTTGGGTTTAAATTCTGGTTATTCTGATTATTAGCCCTTCTGACTCAGAGCAGAGTTATAAACTCTCTGAACCTTATTTTTCTCATCTGCAAAGTGTCTAATAATAGCATTCCTCACAGAATTATTGTGAGGTTAAATGAAGGCATATCTATAAGCATGTTGAACAACAATGTCAAAAACAACAGTAAGCATGGTGGTACACAGCTATAATCCCAGCTACTTGGGAGGCAGCAATAGGAGAACTGAGGTTCTAAACCAGCTCAGGCAAAAAAAAAAAAAAATATTAATGAGACCCTAGCAAAAAAAACAAGTCAGGTGTGGGGAGTACACAACTGTAATCTACCAGCTATATGGGAAATAAAAATAGCAGGATCATAGTCCCTATCAAAAGCACGCTTACACAAAAAGAATTGGGGGTGTGTCTCAACTGGTAGATCACTTGCCTATCCAGCATGAGGCCCTGACTTCAAATCCCAATATACCCCCAAAAAAAGGAGTAAAGTATTCTCCAGGTTATTAGTTCTATTTCCATCTTCATTTCTTACCATTGCAGATTGCAGTGAGTTAACATAATCCTTGGGTTTTAAATTTGGTGAACTTTTCAATGAGGAAAAAAAACAACATAAAAAGAATGGTGTCTATCTATACTACAAACCCTTCGCTTTGTACAGCAGTTGATAGTCTATCAAAATAGTTTTCTACCGTCTTGTTGCTATCAAAGAAAAACCCAGGACTAGTCAGATGTGAGCTTGGAGATTATAAAAGTGCTTTGGAGAAAGACAGGCAGAGTAGATCTGGGGGCAAAATTAAAACTGTCTTTCAAAGTTAAGGGAGCAATGAAGTAGGAAGAATATGGAAGACTAGGAATGCAAAGCAAAAACCAAAACATGATAAGATACTATAAGCATGCACATACTGCCTGAAAGTCTTGGGAGTAGAGAAAGGAGGTTCTTATCAATGGTAATACCACTTAAGACCTTCCGGTGATGAGTAGAAGCTTCTAGAACCTTCTGGATAAATCAGAGGAGACACTGAAGAAGAAGCTCTCGCATTTTTCCACAGGTCTTTTATTTTAGGAATTTGGAATAAGGAGCCCATAAAATCATGATAATTAAACTAGATGCCTTACTATCGATACACTAATTATACTTCAAAAGCTTAATAAAAATGTATTAGCCCTAAGATAAAATCTGATTATCTTTGGATTTTAAATTCCAGAAATGTTTTCAATTTATATAAATTCATAAATAATGTGAAATAACCAGAAACCATACATACTGCTACATATTTATATTAGGTGATAGAAATAGTTTAATGTGTGCAATTATGGTTAATTCCCTAGTCTATTAAAGATAATGGTAGGTTTCACCTTTTCTGTTAATGCATTTTCCTTAACAGATGAAGGATTGAATCATGAGTGCAAACTCTGCAGCCAGACCTTCGACTCTCCTGCCAAACTCCAGTGCCACCTGATAGAGCACAGCTTTGAAGGGATGGGAGGCACCTTCAAGTGTCCCGTCTGCTTTACAGGTAGGAAGCTTATTTTAAGAAAACTGTCCTTCCTGCCGTACATCCCACTGCTTGGCCTTTTACAGATAAGACTTCAGTTCAATTTGAGGAGAAGATGTTTGATTTCTGCTGATTAGCATTATTGATTGCAGCCTACTTAAAGGCTCAGATGGGCAGGAAGGTTAACTGTCAGGACGAACAAATGGCATTTCAAGTTCTCTCACAAGTTTGCACTTTTCCATTTGGAAAATGACATCCATGTTGTGTTCACTTTTTTCCTGTAGATGTTAAAAGGTTACCAAGGCCAAGGCTGCCTGCACAAGACTGCTTTTTAATCACAGAACATTCAACGGGAAGTGCAGCCGTGCTGGCAGTACATGTCTGCTGCTGAAACCTGGACTGTTTCATAACACTCTCCATGAAAAAGAAGAAACATATTATTAAAATACTCCCAGAATCCTTTGAGCTAGAAAACAGAGTACATGAGACATTTATTTCCTATGAAATCGGATTTTTGATGTTGATACAAATATATGCTTTTAAGAAACATTTTAAAAATATATTTAAAATGTTTTAATGATGTGTCATGTTTAATACATGCAAAAAGTAGGCCTAATAGTATAGCATTATGTTCAGCAACAACAAAAAAGATACAAATCAGAAACCATCCTGGGAAGCCCATGGGAGATGAAATGAGATCGCACATGTTTCTCATACTATAACAACAGCAAAGTTATTTTGGAAAATCCTTGGTGATTATTTTGCATGTGTCTTGGACTCAGTGGCCAAACCCCTCAAGGCTATGTTTCCTTTTTATTTTTGTCAGGTGGGAAAGATATATGTGTATCTTTCTCTCAAAATTGACTTCTTTGTTTGCAGAGCAAAATTCCAAGCATTGATTATTTACCTTCACCGAATTCAGCATATAGATTTGTGTCCTGCAATAAAATAGAGAGGGGCCATGTTCGTTGCACAGCTCACACAAGGAGTACCTGAGTGTGTGGGTGGCTCTGCCTGCAACATGTAGCTAATTTGGCTCCATCATTCCATCATTCCTTAAGCCACTCCTCCATCCTCCTTTGGGGGATTCTGTTTTTCTTCCTCCAGATTTTTATTTTTTTTATATATCTTAAGATACAAAGAGTCTGGGTTCTTTATAAAAGCTCATAATAAGTGGCCATAAAGGAGGTCTGGGTCAAAGGTCTCCTCACAATTAAGTCCCCTAATAAAATACTTTTTTCATGTTGTAGCCAGAAGCCTCATAAAATGTATGTAGTTACCTGGAAATGAGTTACAAATCTGTATAAAATCCCCATTTCTTTTAGTTGGTTTGAGTAAAGAGACAAAAATGCATTCATCATGAACAGTTTACATTTTCTGTACAGACAGACCTGAATTGTTTTAGCATGTCTTGAAGTAATTTAGAAATAACAATTAGAAAGGGGTGGGGGGAACCCTTCCAATATAAAGCATGTTAGGTGGAAAGGAAGTCGGAGTGGTTTTTAAGGCAATGAGAAATGTGATTACAATGTATGACTCAGAAGAACAATATTCTAATATTTTAGGTTGGCTGGCAATTAGAATAATTTTAATGATTAGAGTGGAGTCAAAGTCAAATGGCAACATCTTTAATAAATCCTCTCCCTGCCTATACAGATTAATATTGTAGATGCAAACTTTTTTAGGTCACAGTGCACCAGGCATCCATCAGAAGTCAGTTCTGCCAACCCAAACACCGCCTCTGGCATATACAATTTAATTATTAATAGTAGGTCTCCTAGGTAAACTGTTACACAGTCTTAGGGCCTTGTTTTGTAGTCATTAAAATTGAACATGTTTATATTATTGAAACCCTTGCATTCAGTGTGTAGGCTGAGTTGATCTTAAAGTATCCAAAGAGAATTTACCTGCCGTTCTGTGCACATTTATAGACAGTGCGCCAGAGTAGCTGTGGGATATAATTTTTAGCATTAACACATTTAAATAGAGAACTGTTTGGTAGCTGTAACTTTAGGCAAATACAATAAACAGGGTTTTGGCATCTGTGATTTCTTAACCTGTATGTTGCTGAGAAATAGGAGTCATTTCTTTTGAGACAGCTGTGCATTTGACAATCTTCAGCTTTATTTTAAAAGATTTATAGGGAGCAGAGCCTCCATAAACCGTTACTTTGGAACTGTGTGGGTTGAATTAGGTGTGCAGTAGAGTGCATCTTAACAAAAGCCAGAGACCCAAGCATGAGCAAATGTGACTGTGTTCTGCCCATGTGTCCAGCGGCCAGTCACACCAAGGAGGCGTACCATTCCTCCTGCTCTGTCCACTCATGGGACCTCTTCGGCTTGGGTCATTTCTGAAACAAAGTAACCCAGGTTCACCATTCTTTTATCATTTCAGTGTTTGTTCAAGCAAACAAGTTGCAGCAGCATATCTTTTCTGCCCATGGACAAGAAGACAAGATCTATGACTGTACACAATGCCCACAGAAGTTTTTCTTCCAAACAGAGCTGCAGGTAATGGCCTCATGAGGAAGGCTGGGGTTGAACCTGGGTGCTATTCTTACAGGAAACAAGAGCATTTTAAATATGGATGCACGGTATCACTCACCCTGAGCCACCATGATGCTTTGTGTGTTTGGGGGCAAAGGGAAAATTAGAGACCAGATTAATAGACACCAAAGTAATTTTGCCTCTGGCTGCTGTCAATCATAAAAAGAACTAGAACAGACCTATAATTGGACCTTCTGACCCAGTGTGAGATATGTAGGGGTCAGATTTATTGGACTGTGGGAACATTCACCTCACTTGTCATGGCTCATTCTCCCAAGTACTGTTTTATTCATGCTCTGTTCCCTCTGGGCTCCACATTGGATAGATGTCCAGGTTATTGTTGTCTGGAGGGGCTTAACATTGGAAGAGAGAAGGGAAGGAAGGGAAGAAGCTATACTCTCGTCCAGCTGTATCTCTTCCATTTAATGAACTAGAATAGTCATTACTAAAAGAAGTCTTATGTTGAAAGTTTGGGCACCCAGATATGCTGTCTTTGGCTGTGAGTACCCTACTTACTAGAGGTGTGACTCAGCTTGGTGCATAACTTCTCTGAACCTCAGATATGAAGAAAGAAATTAATAAACTTTACACTTACAGGGCTGTTGTAAGATGAAAGTAAAATAATGGCATGACTATAAGATATAAAATATAAAACATAAATGTTTGGCTATTTGGATTGTTCTTTGAAACAGACTAGCAGTTAAAGTATGAGTCAAAATGCTGGGATATGTTTAGTGGTAGAACACTTGCCTAGTATACATGGGGCCCTGGGTTCAGTCCCCCGAAGAGTCCTGGGTTCAACCAAGCTTAGTACACATGCCTACAATTGCAGTACTCATGAATTCAAGACCAGTCCGGGCTATGTAGTGAGTTCCAGGCCAGCCTAGCTACACAGTGAGACCTCCCCCCACCCCCAAAAAAAAAAGAGAGAAGGGGAGGGGAGGTGAGGGAGAAAGGGAAAGGGGAAGGAGGAAGAGAGAAAGAGAGAGAGAACTAGAATTTATTCCATTTTTTATAAAGGAAAATCATTCTGTTTTGCTGTTGTTGTTGTTACTTCATCTGTAAAGTGGGTATGATATTTTATTCTCATTTTTCTGCTGAAATAGTATAAGTTACATGCTTTTTCTTAAATCTTGTTAGTTCCTATGGACGAGAATCAAGTTGAAATTATTTTGTTATTATGAGCACTGTTATTATAAATAAAGACATTTAGCCTGAAATGGGGAAGGGATTCATTTTTGCACTGAACCCCTGAAGCAACCACATTCAGGGTAGATCTGGTTATCTGGTAGAGGCAAGACCAAGGAATACAAAACTCACCTGCTTTTCATTCTCCCCCACCTGGGGCCCTGGGGTAACTTTGGGCCTCCCTGGTCTCTGGTGAAGCCAATTCAGGGTAAATTATGTATCAAAGTAAGGAACTGGCAGTTTATCTTCTCAGTTATCGTTCTGTAAGTGAATAAATAAGTTAGATGAGATTTAAAATATATTGTTAAAATGAACAAGCCCATTTATTTGTCATCATATATCTGTGGGTTAAAATTAAAGTTGTTATTTTATCTTTTATTACATCTGAAAATTCAGTTCGGTCATATCTGTTTGCCAACTTAATATAGAAAATAGGCCAAGTTAGACTATAGCTATGTCTTATTAAAATTATGAAAATTTGCTTGAAAAGTTGTATTCTTATTATAGTAGGTGCCAATGAATAAGTCATTTTGAGTATGGTTTTATGAATCTGTAAAAAGATAGTCGATACAGCTAGTGATATTGTTAATTAGTATGTAAACTGTGAAGCAGAATGAATAGTTCAAAATCAAAGTTACAGAGATTCTTTAGGGACGGAAGTCTGTCTAATATTCTTGGAGTAGGGTATTTGGAACTAACTTCCACTTGTGTAGTATAGTAGTTGGAAATACTCTGGTCTTCAACGTCTTTCACTGAAAGATCCCAACGTGGCAGTGGGGGTTTCTGAGCCATTGTAGATCAGAACAGAATTAATCAATTAAACACATCCTTCAGGACTCCAGGTCCCTTAGGATATATTTTATGGTTCATGAAACATACAGCATTCATTCTTCTGCAATTAATATAGACCAGTGGTTCTCAGAAATCGCTGAGAACCATAGCAGGCTTTGGTTCATGTAAGTTACTATCTATTGATATTTTCCATAATGATCTATTATTTTACCTAATTCCAAGGTTGAGAAATGTGTTAAACACAAGTAAACATGTTCTGTTAGCTGTCAGAGAAATGATGTCATCATACATCCTGTAGCATCTAGAAAATTCTGTGCACTCTTGAGGTGATGAGAGTGTAAAAGGCAAATAATGTCTGATATTATCAGGAAGATAGTTTTGATCTTACAGTCCCCCTAACCACAGAGGTCTAGAAGCTTCAGTACAGACTCTTTCTGAGTTGTTAGGACCTCTGAAGTCAAGCGTCTCAAAATATTTTGGACTCATTCATTCTAGTTGTCATCTAGGTGCAGCAAAATGTGTTCCCATGAAAAGCTGTGAGCAGTATTTTCCAGTTCTACATCCCACAATTTATGTATTATTTGGGGGTTTTGTTTGTTTTGTTTTTGATAGGCTCTCGCAAGCCTGGAAGTCACTGTGTAGCTCAGGTGGCCTCAAACTCATGATATATTTGGTCTTTTCTTTTTTGGGCAGCATTGGGGTTTGTACTCAGGGCTTCATGCTTGCTAGGTAAGAGCTCTTACCACTTGAGCCACTCTGCCATAAATACTGAAGCTTAAGATGTGCATATCCCTTAGATAAGAACAGTACTTACGGTTAGTATGGGATAATTACTACAAATCTGAGATGAAATACTAACTCTGTAGTCAGTATTTCACAAAGCTGTGATCCACAGTCATGGGAATATTTGTGCAAGTCTATTTTCTAAAATTCCCAGTAAAAACAGTGGCTTTAGTTTCAGTAACATTGACAAAAGTGGACCCGAAGTTTACTTTTTCTAGCTTTGAGAGTGTTTTCATTTTTATGTTTTAACCTTAGGGGTTCACGGTCCTGTGCATTTGCTTTCATTACCCAAATTACCTTAGAGGATGGAATTAATGTAATTTTAAATATTGATTTCTTGTATTCACTATATAGAAAATGGGAAGGGTAAATATTCAAAACCCATGTTACTGTTCTGTTAATTGCTGGGATGAGGGGGAAAATAAACTAAAATTGAGAGAACAGAAAATAAACACTGTAACCAAAATAATAAGAGTAGGAAAATGTGTTTTATCAACTTACTGTAGTTCACACCTTGACTTGTAAAATAAATGTAAACGTTAAACCCCTTGAACTCATCTGCTTATTTATGTCACTAAAGTTCATCAAAGAATTTACATAGGTGCCTGTGAAACTGAATCTCAAAGAAGCGAAGCCCGGTGGAGAACTTAAAGTGTGCACTTCATTTGCCTGTTAGTCAGTGTAAGAATGATAGGGTAAATTTAGAATAAGCACCCCAGAACTGCCTGGTAAAATCTCTATGGAATATCTTCTAATGGTGTGTAGGTGATTTCATAGCCATAATACTGTTTATGCCCAGTTAAAAACATGAAATCATTTTTTTGTGGATAGAAAAATGCTTTGTACTGGCCAGGTGCCTATGATCCTAGCTGCTCAGGAGGCAGAGATTAGGAGGATCACAATTTGAAGCCAGCCCGGGCACATAGTTCATGAGACCCTATCTCAAAAAAAAATCACACACAAAAAAAAAGGGCTGGTGGAGGAGCTCAAGGTGAGGGCCCTGAGTTCAAGCCCCCAGTACTGGAAAAAGAAAAAAAGAAATTCTTTGTACCTATGTATATTTTATGTATGTATGTACATATGTATATATATAAATAGAGAAAGCAATGTTAATGAAAATTACATGGCACCATATTTGTGTATGTGTAAAATATACATGTATGTACACACACACACACACACACACATATATATGAATGTATGATACATATTTTATGGTAGTAAGTTGCTTTCATTTAAATTACCTTCAGAGACAGTCAGAGTTCAGATAAGTCCCCATTCTGTGCTGTCCATCTTACTGAGTTCAGCACTCCAGCTCCATCCCTTGAACCTCATCTTTGACCACTCTTTTTTAGAGTTAGGCAAACCTAATAAAATCTCTATTTCTATGGAGCATTCTCTCTAGGACACAGGCACACCTTTGCCAGTATAGGAGCTATGAAACCTTGCTGACCTAAAGTCAGAAATATATAATGAATTAAATTCTAGTTCAGAGATATATAATGTAGGATTCTTAGCAAAATGTCACCTGTTTTCTTTTTGGTAGAGATTCCCCTGATTTTTGCAAGAAAATCTGATAGACTTCAAAGCCCACCTAGCATGCAGCAGGAGGGGAGATGTGCTTTGGAATAAGAGCCTATTATCTGAACTAAATGAACATTTTATTATTTTAAAACTAAGTGAACACGTTCAGTGTTTCACATGTTTTCCTAATAGACCTCACATTTTTCAGCAAATTTAGGGAAGCTGCTTTGAGAAGGGATAGTATGGTCCAAGAAAAATATCTTACAATGCATATTTGTATCCAAAGTGGTTTATACAGATGTAAGCAAGTGGTGTCTTTGTAAAAATTGGTTGAATAGACCACTTTCTAACAGTAGACAAATGGCTGCTTAATTAGTGCCTTTAGTAAAGCTGCAGTTGGATGGCAGTGGTGAAATTATCCTCTCCCAATCTGTCCGCTTAGAACATCATCATGTTAGGAATTGAGTGGAGATGGAGGGAATTCCTACAGTGGGGCAGAGCAAATTGGAACTGTAGGTTCTAAGATGCTGGTATTTCAATCAAGGATTATTTTGATACTTTGCCCTTCCCTTCATTAAATCATGTGCTGTGTTTTCCACATTCAAAATCCAGTAGTCATTTGACATTCTGTGGGGTGTACTAAGACTTTCAGAGATCACTAAAGTTTGAAATATGTCATTATCTCCATAGCTGTTTGATTTTCTCCTCAACTCACTTTCTTCCACATCCCCTGATTTTGGTGCATATTTTTCATGCCACAGTTTAACTGGTACTTGAGTTTTGTAGTCACATTTCTGAAAGAAAATTGAATTACTGAATATGGAATGGAGCATACAAGACAACAACACAGCATTGAAACATGACTGCTGCATGGTTTTCTGGGTTCCTTGCTAACTTAGCTACTGGTCCTAAACTAACTTTTCAGTGAAGGTACTACAAATATGTATCTCAGATTATTAAATTATACATGCTGAGGTATTGAGGAGTCCTTGTTAATAGTCGAAATCACAAGTGCTATGAATACTGTAGTCCCAATGCCATAATTAGGTGATAAGATATATTTTTAAAGATATTCATAAAAACAGAATTCCATCTTTTTAAATTTACCATGATGCCGAGCACTCTATGAAATGCCAAAAATAATTAGAAATATATTCATAGTTCTCTGACAAAGATAAGATATATATATAAATAACTTTTATAAGATAATCTATAATCCATTGTTATAAGTATTTCAAGAGAGTGTGTTTATTCGCCTGCTGAGGAAGTCATATGGGAGGTATGCATGCCAGTTTTGGAGGAGGATGATAGGTAATCATTGAATATTGCTTCCCTGGCCCTTGTCCTGGCTTCCTGGTGCTGACCTAAGAAGGGAAAAAATCAAGAATCACTATTATTTAGAAATCAAGTATCTACCCCAGACCTAGCAGAATCTCTAATTTTCTAATTAAACATACCTTACCATAGTTCCATATGAGTTGGTTTCCAGGTAAAACATATTTTTCATGTGATTAGCAGTGTTTTGTTTTGCTTCTAGCACCTAACTATAAAATGACACATTTGCATTCAGAACTGTTATTTCAAAACCATGTGACCACCCCCTCCTGTAAGGAGACATGAGCCAGACAATAAATGCTGTGTTGCCTCATCATATCAGAGATGGGATCTGGGTGTGGTCTGCAGAAAGATTTATTTTGGTTTTATGTTTTCCTCCCTGTGAGACTGAAACCCTCTTACAAACAGAAGGATGGGACAGTGTGTTACTGCTCTGAGCACATCTGAACAAAGTGCTTATAAAACTGTTTTGCCCCTCAGACCCATCTTCTCACAACTTTCCTGTATTCTTCAAGTGGTTAATTTTTATTTCTCACAGAACTTGGTTTCTTTCATTATCCCCACTCAAACTATAAAAGGCACAACCCCATCCTGCTTTGCCTGCCATTGCATGGCCTTCCTTTGAGGCCCACAGATGGAAACATTTGCCTGTCACCATGTCTAAACCTCACATCCGGTTCAAATGATCCATTTGGAGGAAAGTCAGTGTCAAGGAGCCTCATTCCTCCCCTGACTGGATGGTCTGGGCCAAGCTCCTTGGTGTGCTATTCCCTTAGATTGGCTATGCCTCTGCATAGCTCTTGGTCTGCGTCTAAACGCATCAAGAAGACTCCAAGATTCACAGGAGTATAAATTGTGTCAAGCGAGTGCATGGTTCTGGAACTGGTCCATTTTATACATTGCTTCATTTCTTTGCTTTGTAGGCCTATGGGGTCTGGAAGCAAATTGGTGCTACAGCAACTTCCACTTAATTTGCTCAGTGGTTAAATTGATCTATCTCTTTTATTTGATCAGATCGCCAGGAACCGAATCATTTGCATTGATTTATTGATTGGTGCTATGTTTTTGCCATTAGTTTTGATCACTTTCAGCTGTTAATATTATATAATTCAATCAGTAGTGATTGCCTTACCATTGAAGGCAGAAAGTTAATGACATAGGACACAGAAATAGGGCACAGCTAACGCAACCTCAGTTTGACACACTCTCTCTCTCTTTCTCTCTCTCTCTCTCATTTTCTCTCTCTCTCTCTCTCTCTCTGCAGTAGCAAAAAACTGGGCAAAGAAAGGACTTTGCAATTTTATAGCATTCATAATGCATCTAAAGGTGAGAGAGTTTTATTTTGTGTCTTACTAAAATTCTACCTAGAAATCAAGCATACAGGAAGATGAGCATGATTGTGACAGTGAACTCATTTGGACTAAACGAGTAAATGCATTTTCAGTTACCTGTTTTGTACCAATAAATGCCTACTCTGTGTGTGCATGCTCAGAGGCACAACCTGGGCTCACCTCTTTCTAAATTTGGCCCTCACTGCTTTACCATGTGTCCTGGTAGTCAAATTTTCAAAAGTCAAGTGGCTAATATGACCCAACCAAGGGCAACAGAGGTAATTGCAATAACCGGAAACCACTTGATTTGCATTTGAAGTACTTCTACCATACCCCAGCTCAGGTTTTTAAAAATTCTCCATCCGTTAATTTCTTGATATTCATATTGATGGCTGATTTTCGCTATTGAGAGAGGGAGCACCACCTCTTCATTCTAGGATGCATTCCCTCCTCCAACAGCCCTGTTGTTAGCGAGCTGCAGTTACATTACTTTTTTGTCTGGCCCAGGGTTGACGACAGATGGTCATCTCCAAACTGCCATCAGTGCAACTTTATGGAGCATCCAGCTAGGGTGTACGGAAGAGCACTGTGGCCAGTTCTGCAGCCCCCCTCCCTTCCCACCCCCTGGAAGGACTCATCACCTCTGCCACATTCAGCTTTGGCTGGGCTTTCCTGGCCCTGCCATCTACCACGTCGCCAAGACAGCCTGCTGCCACAGCACTGGAAGATCTGCCTCCGTTAGCAGCCAGAGATTGCAGGCACAGTTGTCCTGCAATGACAGGGTTCTGTCTCAGTGCCTTTGTGGTGGGCTCCTTTGGAGAGATCTGGAAACCCAGATTTCTAGAACATTTCTGCACTCCAGACAGACACGTTGAATTGCTGCACGTGTTCTTATTTTAGATATTTGCTCCACACATGGATCGATTTCCACACATTAGCAGGGATGAAGTGCCAAGAGTCATCCCTTTGTGTTGACAAACTTTTTTCTGACTGTTAGAAAACACCACTTCCATATCTAATTATAGTGACAATTAGGGAAAGAAAAATGGTAATCATGGAGTTTAACTATCAATACCCTGAAATGAGCAGAGAATTCACTCCAGCCTCTTCTCGATCCATTGAGGTGATGGTCCCTTACACTGCCACATGCAAGGAGCTGTTCTGGGCATTTGGAGAAAAATTGATAGGCTACCCTTGATCGGGTTTGCTAAGGCAAGGCAGCTTCAGAGCCAAACGTGTATATTAAGAGGAATTCACATTTGTATCCTTTATTGTTACATTTGCAGCGAATCTATAGCTTGTAACAGACTCTGCCCTGAAGCTAGGAAGAAGTAAGTTCCCCTTATTGGAGAGAGAGCAGTGTCGTATAAAAGCCTGAGCTGGGGCAGGCGAGATGAAGGGCATTTAAAAGCACTGCTTGAGGTGCTGTCATTTACAACAGCAACTCGGAGGCTCTAAACGAGAGTGAAAGGCAGGGTAAATGAGTCTTTTTTTAAAAGTGGTAAAATTTTAAACTGCCTAAAATAACAGGTCTCCTTCGTTGATAACGTCATTGAATAAATAAGTGCAGGTGGGAAAGTTTGTAAAAGCGAGGCTCTTCCTCTTCTGCTTGTCTGGTGAGGGGGGTCAGCTTCTTCCTTGTGTGGCCCCCACCTCCTGCACTGATGCAACTCCTGAGCTGACAGAAGACCATCTCCCTGAAAACCTAAATCTCCCGACAAAGGTTTCCTGTTCTACACTGGCAAACTTAATTTTATAATTGTCTGCCTGACACCACTGGGCACATCTGCTAAGCTTGTGTGCCTTCTAGACATATAAAAGGCTACTGTGATACCATTAAATATCAGCAGTGTGCTGTGCAGTGCTTTGAGCTTATAAGGGTGAAAGGTCATTGTTCAGGAAAATGGAATAGTATATTTGCTGTGAGACAGGCACGAAGACCTCACTCCCATACTCAGTTATAATTCATGACAGTACTGGTGGGAAGCCCTTATCCCTCTGTGGAGTTAATGCATCTCTACTGAAGCCTGCTGAGAGCACCCTGCGTCCCCCCCACCATCTGTGCACTCACTTCGGAGTGTGTGCTACTCTCACTCTCCCTCTCCCTCTCCCTCTCCCTCTCCCTCTCCCTCTCCCTCTCCCTCTCCCTCTCCCTCTCCCTCTCCCTCTCCCTCTCCCTCTCCCTCTCCCTCTCCCTCTCCCTCTCCCTCTCCCTCTCCCTCTCCCTCTCCCTCTCCCTCTCCCTCTCCCTCTCCCTCTCCCTCTCCCTCTCCCTCTCCCTCTCCCTCTCCCTCTCCCTCTCCCTCTCCCTCTCCCTCTCCCTCTCCCTCTCCCTCTCCCTCTCCCTCTCCCTCTCCCTCTCCCTCTCCCTCTCTCTCTCTCTCTCTCTCTCTCTCTCTGACACACACACACACACTTTCTTCTGAGATCTCTTGGTGTAATCATTGTCAGACTGATACTGGTTTATAAAAGTGGTTCCCAAAACAAGTTGTCATTTAACTAGAGGAAGAGCTGGAACAAACACACTACAGTGTTGTTGAGTGTCTCATTTTAAAAATGTCAGTTAGAAAATAGAGAAGCAGCAATTTCTTTAAACCCATTGCTGACTGGAAAATCGAGGATCCACTGCCAGTCAGCTAGTAAGCCATGCCCATGGCCCAATCTCTGGGAGGCCAGGGATGCAATACAAGGTGTCCATCGCCACCCCAGTTCACACTGTTCCAAAGCTGAGGTCAGTGTCCAGGCATTGGAATCTGAGTGAGTCTGTGGTCCTGAGCAGTGTCTGCCTGCTTATCCATTGACTCGGTACCAGCCACTCGTGTGAGCACCAGCCCAAACCCAACCGTGGTCTGTCTGTGATATGAAACCATCCACTCTGAGAACCAGAACTAATTGCCTTGGGGCTACCCAGGTCTCTATACAAAGTGACAACTCCCAGGCTGTGCAGAACTTCACTTAAAATAGCTGTGGTGATTTGGGTGGTGTGAGCCATGCTCTGAAGTGGCCAGGGCAGAGAGGGCCAAAGTTCTTGCAGTTCAGAGCTGGCAGAGGTCCACAGGCATGTCCTGTGTGTCCACCTTCGTCTTCTCCTTTCTCCCACTTCTGCTCTGTGCTGTGAGCCCAGAAGGTGATGGGACAGGTGGGGAGTAGGTGTTAAAACGAGTTGAAACTGTACTTTGTTGTTCCTGGCTGACCGCAGATTAGTTTGTAATGTTTCATACTATATGCCCTTGGCATAGTCCATTATCAATACTTCCTTTTAAAAGGAAAATCAGATCCAGGCCTGAAACACCAGCATGGGAATTTAAGGCAGCTATAGAGGACCTACTGTGTTATAAACTCCAGAATTGGATGTGCAGACTGAAGCTAATTCCAAAGAGACTTTAGAACCACCGTGGCAGGGTGAGAGGCCACGCAAGAAGACAGCAGCACCCACACATCATGCAGCCGTGTGTGTAATTGGACCCCCATCCCATCCCACTGTCTGGGTGGTATTAGTCCTGTCACCTCGCTCATCCTGCCAAGGAAAAGTAGGACAGGAATGGCTGCGCTCACTGTCCAGGTTTTCTTGGGTGAAAGATCACTTTGAGATGACACAGCTGAGTAGTCAGCCTGAAATCCTGGTTGGTATTTTATTAATTTTGCACCAAGATAAATCCTGAAATTCTGACAAACTCCATGACAGGTGAAATTCCTTCTTGCAGAATCTTCTCAGCAAGAGGCTGCTCATTTCGTTCTGTTCCGAGGCAGGCAACAGGAGGGCAGCTTTATAATCAGCCCTCAAAGGACCCCCAGCCGCCCCAGAGTCTCGGGCTGATTGAATAACTCCTGGGCCTCTTCCCCTAGGCCTCCATCAGCGGGGGTCCTGTGGAAAGCAATCTCCCGCAGACTGGCACTGAAGTGAGCTTTAAACCACCATTTTCTGCTCTCCAGAGGAGCCTGCAGTACTAAAAGATAGATGGACTGCAGATATTTTATGAGAAACTGTCAGAAGAAGAGCAGAGTAAATGTTTTTTTCTTCTTCTGTGAGTCACACGCTACATCACTGTTGAATTTCTCCCAGCATCTTTCACATTTAAAGTAAGAAATTAATTGGTTGCTAACCTTTAATTCCCCCTCCCTCTTCTTCGTTGTCTTCCTCTCGTTTTTTTTTTTCCTTAAATATTCACACCGAGGCCCTTTGCTTAACCACAGTTGCAGAAAATCAGTACTATTTGCAATGAAATATTTATAATGACAGAATGAAAAATTGGATTCATTTTCTGGACTGTAGCCGAACAGTCTGCAACTTTGTGCAGCATTGTTTAGCATCTCTCATTCCTCCCTTTCATTGGAGTCATTTTCAAAAACATACCACATACACGCTTACCTATGCGTTGGAGGGGTGCCTACCAAAACACAGAGCCTGGTTCTACTCTAAAAAAATAGAGGGGAAGAGAGCATATTTGTGTTTGTGCTTCTGTGGGTGGGAGACAGGCAGATGAGGCTCATAAAAGGGTAGAAAGGATGTGAACTAGAACTGAGAGAAGTTTACAAGGCCTACAAGAGACAGTCAGGCCTGTACCTTGTAGTGGAGTACAAATAGCAATCAACATGCCACTGTATCTTGGGACAGATTAGAAGGGAGCAGGAAGGCAGGACTGAGGTGTGTGGAAACAGGTGGAATAGTTAAGCTCTCTCCTTTTCCCTTTAGTGTTTGCTACACGGGCTTGCCTTTCCACATGACCCTCATATTCAGAGCTGCTTGCTTTCTAACAGGGCTTGATTAGGGAGGGTATTTCTTAAGAGATAGACAAAGGATTTTGCTAGGACCATCCAGCCTTATATTTCCAAAAAGTCTCCCTCACACATGCAAAAGGCACAGCTACACGTGCATTCTTATTTCAGGACTGGATTGAATTTGTAGGAAGGTGTCTAGGAAGTAAATTTCAGTCCACCAAATAAGTTTTCACTCCACACACAGGCCAAAAGAGCCTGCCTGTTTCTTCTCCCTCCATCATAGGGTGTAAGGGACTATATCCTTCTCAAGGGGCCTTTGCCAGCTCCCAGCCCAGCCCTTTGTTTTAACCTATATTGGTTTCTTTTTGGAACATTGGTCTTAATTAATTAACAGTGGTTCATTCTGGTGGTTTTTCAAAAGTAAAAACAGTTTCTAGTAGATTAAAAGCATGAATAAAAAATAGTCTTAAATTCAGATCTTCAAGGCGACATTTACTGAATTTGCATCGTGCATTGCCAACTCCACAAGATCAATAATCCATATTTTACTACATAGTAAAGGCTGTCTGTGATTGAATTAGCTCGTTCACTCCACCATCAGCCCTATCTCACAGATGCAATGAATGAATGTTACCTTCACTAACACACAGCATTATTTGGATGTTAAAGAGCTTTCTGCGCTGTAGGACAATCATGTAAGGATAATAGTGAATTCATTTAAATAATTATTTATCCTAGGAATATTATGACTCATACTGTGTTTGGGTATGATAACTTTGATTTTCACATCTACTGTGTCCTTCTGTCCTTCAGCCAGCCTGGCATGAGTATCCCAACAACAGGCTTCCCTTCTGAAACCTGAGATTCAACAGAAAGAAACTCACTCCAGATTTCTGAAAGACAAGGGGATAAACAGTCTCTTCTTTTATAACTCTTGCAGAGATATACCTTTTACTCCCCCCTTAGGGCATTTCCTCTTATCCATCCATGGATTACCATTTTGAAGGTTTGTGAATGCTTATTCGTCTCTGTGAAGCAAAATTTAGCACTCAGGTGATATTTTGTGCTGGGATGATAAAAACACTGAACAGGAAAGGAGAAATCCCATTCATTATTGGGGTCTCTCAGGGTCACAATGTATAGTCCAACTTGTGTGTGACACATAGCTTCTCAGAGGCTTGGTATTTTTATACAGGCTTCTTGATTTCTCTTTTCATTGCGTTCCCCAAAAAATGATTTTGAGAAATATGCTGACAGATCAGCATAAAGTAATGTGTGTTCTGACACAAACTGCCTGCAGTTATTTTACTGTAGCACTTCTGCAATTCTCTGATTCAGGGGAAAAGAAAGAAGTTTCCTTAAAAGTGCATGTTTTAGGACGTGCCAATAGCTTTTCTCCAACTCTGTGCATGGAGTCAGCAGGTTGTTTCCACTTCATCCTTATTGCTGTCTTTCTTGAATGCCAGAGTTAAGAGAGAAATTCTTTTTTAACATTAGTTTTTCAACAAGTTAAACAAGTCTGAAATATACACCCAAGTAAATGAGAACTGTAATAGTGGAGTGTTCAGAATCAATCTCCTTGCAAACCAAGGAACATTGAATGGTGTTCATTTATGTACTGCCAGATGCATTTCTGCATGTGACACGGCTTGCCCAACCACTTTGAATGGTTTTCAGTGTTATTAAGCAAACTCAACAAGAGCAACAGGCCTCATGACACAAGTAAAGAGCCGTGTAGCAGAAGTCCTTGGTGAAGGAAAGTTGCACAGTGAATCATGTCCTCAGAAAGAGAAGCCCCACAATGCAGACTTTATTTTAGTATCTGTGCTAACAACTTTCTGGGAATATTCCTCTTCCCCTTGTCCAGCTACTTCTGTGTTGTGGCTGGTTTGCATTTGTGTTTGAAGTGCCAGGCGGTTTAATGAAGTTATTCTTTTATAAATTTTGCAACACTGAAGCAAGCATGAGGGCTTTAAATTAGAATAAGTGCCACTTCTGTGTGGCAGGTTCCTTTGAGGACTGATTAGAATGAGGCCTCCCGTTGCCTGGCCCTTTATACATGACAGTGGTGCTTGTGTGTACTTGTTTATAGCTCACCTTTGAATTTCCATGAGTATGCACCATGCCTGCTGCCGGGCCCTCTGCTAGTCAAGACTGTCTTTCTTCCAGGATCATGTTAAATACTTCACTTTAAGGAGTTATTTTTTTTAATTATATTGTTTTATTGTAATGAATTCAAATTAACTTGGAGTAGCAAATTGTATAAGGATGTGACGGTTATAGATTACTTTCACCATAGCTACAGCACATCTTTGAGTGGGGGAATTACAAGCGCTGTCTCTCCAGTAGCTCAGTGTGCTATGAGGGGTGAGGAAACTGTGCCACAGAGACCTAGAGGCAAAGCAGAAAAGGTGCCCAGGAATGGAAGGAGAATGGAAGTTTGGCACGAGTGCTTGTGAAGCAGGCACAAGCTGTTCTTAGTGGAGCAGAGGGTGATAGATGACTCTGCCATTTTAAGGCCTGAAGGAGTCTAAGAGGAAATAGTGGACAAGAGCAAATATAAATATATCTTGAGAGCAGCTTCAATAGAGAATAAGAAATACTCAAGCATTCCTGATTTCTTCTCTTGGTGCCTGTGTGAGCTTGCTAACCAATAGAGATGATTCTGGGGGCAGGGAGACTGTTAAGGAAGGGGGGACCTGGAACTGTCTCTAATACACAAAGTCATACAGGGAAGTGGGAAAGAAGAATAAGCAAAGAAAAAGCAGCTAACTTAAGTATGAAATTTTCTCGCCACTGAACCAGGATTTTTCATTTAAAGTAAGACATTCAGATATTTCACTGGGCCTATAAAATAGTTGCTTTTTAAAAGGACTCTTGAAACTTAAAATCAGGTATACTTGGGCTTCTTCAAATGGCATTCTTCACTTAGGAATGTTTCTGAGGGACAAGAAATACCCAGTACATACTACACTAGGAATTTCACCTGTGGGATCCATGCATGTAGGTGACTCCATTCTCCTGTTCTCGTTCTCTTTCTCTCTCTCTCTCTCTCTCTCTCCCTCCCCCAGAATGTGGCTCATATTTAACACAGTTCAATTATATAAATCAAAATGTTGTCCTTTGACAGCTTTATTTTTACGCAGATTTACTAAAGCTAATGCCCTACTACACAAGTATTTGGTTTCTCATGGAGAGAAAGATGTTTTCTGTTATTTTTAATGATTTATAACAAGTTTGACTTGTTCCTAATATGAATTTGCCTCCTAGAGAGTGTGGCAGTGTTTTTCATAACAGAATATAATACACTACAAGGAAGTGGCACTTCTTTTGCTTTTTTATTCGAGTTCAATAAACTACTTTTCATAACTATTGGAATTCGGTTGCATGGAATCTTTGTTTCTATCAAGTGGAAAGGCAGGGAGAAACTTGGCTCCCTTCTTCTCCCCACAAAGGTTACCCTTTGAATATAAATTACAATGCCCTGTGCCTCTCCCATTCTAATCAGATGACCTTTTGAATCTGATGGACCAGAGTTTAAATCCTAAGGCTGCCAGTCAGTTTTTAAATCAATGCCCTGCTCCAACATCTTTCCATCCCTAACTAAATTTCAATGGATTTCTAACACAGGAGTGCAGTAAGGCATACAGGTAGAATCTTGCAGCTGGGTGCAAAACAACCCAACTGGATTGAGAGATATGGAGTCAAGTGATATGACTATGATTCTGATTCATTTCGCTGAGTCCTCTTGAAAAAAAACTTCCAAGATTCAGAATCTAAAAGGGAGGATTTCTGAGCAGTTATCAGTTTAAGCGCCCATTATTTGCCACTAATTACTACACAAGGCTGTTAAATATTTAGCAGAAGTTTGTTTAATTGCATTTGACTGGGAAAGGGCTGCCTGAATATGGCTTCAGCACCAAGAACCAGTGGTGTGCACCCGAGAGCCTGGCAGAAAGGAAATTTGTATTCGCCCAAGATGAACACATTACAGCGTCAGATAAGCCTTGTTGTTTTTTTTTTCTTCCACAGATTTATTTATCTTTTAAGATATCTAAAATTAGAGCACGAAGAAGGGGCACTGTTCACAGATGTAAAATTGGAGGGAGGTCATTCTTAACCTTGTTTACAGATGTTCAAGTTTAGAAAGCACCAGTGTGATAAATTAAACATTACAGGGGAAAAAAATGAAAGCTTAACAACAACTGGCACACAGACACATCTGCCTGTGAATCACTGACTTAATCCCTGAATATCTTATTATACAGTATGGCCTATCAAAGCCTTCTGTCCCCCAATATGCTGGGATCCTGCAGTTCCAGAATTTGAGCAGAATCTTTGTGTTCCGGCCTGTCTCCCTTTTGCCAGCTTTGCATAGAATCATAGAAATTTGCCATTGGCAGCCCTTTGCAGGTAAACAGATAGCTGAATTCATGGTTTTCTTTTAAAAATCAACTTTAGCCTTTTAATAGATTTCCCAGTGCTGCTTTTAGCCTGTTTTCCAATTTTGGACTTTTTGGGATTCTCAGTATAGGAGATAATGCACACTATTGTCAATTCCAAAGAGAGAACTTTTCAAGCCAGTCCCGGGTGTGAAACAGACAGGGGTCAGCTTGCAACTGAAATTTTACCACTCTTTTGAAGTTGTACATGGAATATGGAATTGTTAGGATGTTAACATTCCCCATATAAGATCCACCAGTCGGATTTGTGCTTTTGAAGCAGATGGACCAAGTGGCTCTATAGTGTTTAATTGTCAAAATACATTCCACAGTCACAACTTGGACCTTGGATTTGACAACTTACATTAAACTAAGCTTTGCTAATCAGAGGATATTTTTGCTATATTGCAAACCACCAAGACCTTTCCCAGATTGGTTGGCTATTATTCTTGTTGTGATTTTTTAATTTTTGATGGTACTGGGTTTGAACTCAGGGCTTCACTCTTGTTAGACAGGTGCTGTACCACTTGATACATCCCTCCAGGCCTGGATATTGTTTTTCCCAGAAAAAAAAAAAAAGCAAAATGTGAAAACAGGCCCTTTTGAACTGATTCACCACTTTTCTGCACACTCCGGACTCTCAGCCTTGCTTACCCTTATGGTCTCTTTGATCCCTTCTTGACTCCGCATCACTGCAGCCCCAGGCAGGCGTAGCTCCCCTAAGAACTCACCTCACGTCACCTCTCAAGTGAAGAGCCTTTGCTTCATGTCTCACAGCACCCAGTCTCTCCTGGTAGGTGGCATAGGCATCCTTCATGGCCATAGCTAGCCTGGCTCAGCCCATGGCTTAGACACAGAGCCACCAGGGTCACTCAACAACTTCTTCATTTCTGAAGCTGCTCAGTACTAGACTAGCCATAGCCCTTGAAACTGGCCTTTAACTCTCAGGAACTTCCTTTTCTTGTCTATAAAGTGGGATGCTGTATCAGATGCTGCTAGCTCCCTCCCAGCTGGGAAGCCAAGCTTCTATGTGTCTGCCATATTAGCATTCAGGTGCAGCAACTCCTGTCATTGAGTCTAGACCAGCAAACTGAGGGTAGTAAGTTGTTTCCAACTCTAAGTGCTAACTTCCAGAGCTTAATATTTTAATTTCTTTATGTACTGTTGGATTGCAAATGTTCCTAAAGCCACATTGGTTAATTGGCACTAAAATGTGCCATCTTTCTTCATTGATGGTATGTGGAAGAGGTGAGTAAATTGCTGAGCGATCGAACACTTCCGGAGAGATTCCCACAAACAATGACATTTATTACTTATATCAAAGAATCCTTTTTATAATTTCTGGAAAATTGCCCACTGTCACCCTCTGACACTATTTTAAAACACCATGCAATACAGTCCTGTGAGGTACATATGTATCCCTTCGCAATGGGACAGGAGACACCTCACAGACTGAAGACTAAGTAGCATAGAACAGCAATCTCAGTTTGTTTGCAATATAAAAACAATTTGAAACAATTACATATCTTCTCATCCCCATGTGTTCCTGTACCTGACATAAAACTTAACACTATCTCAGTAAACCCATCAGTGTCAAAGCAGGTCAGCAATGAGACGTCCTAGCAATGAAAACTCCTTAGCACACTGCAGCCAACATTTCTCCTTCCCTTTTAGATCTGTTGTTCCCTATAGATGCTTCAGATTCCTTAAATACAGATCTATCTGCAAGCTTTTGTTTACTCATATACAAATACAAATGTTTTTCAAACAGTAGAAAGCACTGGCCCCCAGCTGAGAGTTTTTTCCTACCAGGGAATTTGGGGCAATGTCTGGGGACATGTCTTGGTCACACCTCCAGAGGCGCCCGGGGCATGTTGGTGGTAGAGGCCAGGGAGGCTGGTAAACTCCTACACTGCCCAGGACAGTAGTTCCCCCAGAACCAAGAATTGTCCAGTCCCAAATGTCAGCAGAGCTGAGGTTGGGAAACTGCTATAAGCAGGTTTCTGCTGGCCTTCTGGAATCTATTCCATCTGCGGGCTCCTCTCTAGAACCCACCTCTTGTGTGGTGTCTGTTTTGCATATACTAACCAGGGTATGGCTTGCAGATTGTCTTGTGGCTTCTTTGAATAAGACAGAAGAACTTTGTACCATAGTTATACGGTCAGGCTTCTGAACATAACTCATAAACATGATAATGTCTACATGCTGCAGGATCCTCTCAGATCACTCTTTTCTGGGCTTGTTAACATTAATATCCAAAGAACAACAACAACAACAACAAAAATATCCTTTGGTGAGATTCCTTAGGATGTGAAATTGTTTCCTCTGAAAGGAGAGATTGAACTTCACTGCCAGAATCACTTAAAATTGGGCTGGAGTGTCAGCTTTAAAAAACAATTCTGTTTCTGCAAGGGGACAAACTAAATAACCTAATTGTCCTTTTCTGTCTGTAATATTGTGTGTTTTTCTGATCATTTCTGATGATGCCATTTCACCTTTTGCTTTAATATAGCTTAGTGTCACCCAGAAAATGCTTGGAGATGTCAGCCCATGCCCATGTGAACTGTTAAATGTCAAAAGAAAATGCATCAGTGTCTCTGTAAGTTCATGGTGATGACATTACCATATGAAAAAATAAAGAGGGAAATTCTGTCAGTGCAAACATGATCATAAATGCAACATTCATGGCATTAGAAAGAGGGGCAAAAGCGTATCGTGACAGACAGCTTCAGAAATGCCACTGCCATGTCATAATAAAAGAATAGAACCTCAGCCTAGGAAATTCTTCAAATGTAAAAATGTTAGTCAACTTCCCTGGATATGAGAAATCTACTGTGCTTAGTTTTGATTCTGCAAGCACTTTGGGAAAATAATACAAGTCTCTCTTTTAAAGAATATTCATTCAACTATAAGCTGTCTCACAAAAACATACATGTCCACATACACATTCCTCATGTGTTTTTGTAAGGTCTACAAAAACACAATTACACAAACCTCTGTAGCCAGGAAGTGTGTAGTTTGTGGGCAGTGGAGACTTTAAGATGGCAAAATGAGGTGTAAGTGGTGATTTTGGTCTTTGTTGTAATTCTTAGAACATTCTTAATGGTGCTTCTAGAGCAATAGCTATTCACTTTTAACTAATTTAAAATTATGAGTACTTGTGTAATTGTGTGGACTTTGAAAATGTTAATTTATTAACATTCACTTACTGTTGACCTTATTAAGATGCTAAAAGGCCACCCTTTGCTTTTGTGACTGACTAGTTTTTCTCTATTGTGCAGGATAGGAAATAACCCAGTATTCTGTCATCAGAAGCTGTGTACACTTTTAAAACTATTATACTAGCAGAAGAAGTTAGGAATGGAAAAGAGAGAGGATAGAAATGTAAACTCTTGATTAGAAAGTATAATTTAATAGAACATGTATTGAACCAAATGTATTGATTAATGTAGAAGATATAGTACTTATATTGATTCAAACCAGGGATTTAGTACTAAAAGCTCTAAGCCAAAAAGCTGTTACAGATTGCTACAAAAGTCAGTTTAATGCTGTCCTTGACAGTGCCTTCACAAAGAAATTCTTCTAATGTTTGAGAACTAGGTAGAATGCGGTATATGTCAGTCTGATCCCGGAGGATTTTATTTTGTACTCTAATAGCTGTTACGAGCCTACATTATATCCAAGGAGTAATTTTCCTTAGGGGTGCCCAGCTCGCTTTGTGTCAATATTCTAGCATTTTAAGTCACGTACAGTATATGCTTCTGGGAACAGGGAAGGAGCCAGCCAGACTCATAATGGTCTGCATTCATTAATAAAGGCAGAAGCTTCTGTCCCTCCATTGCCCACTACAGGGATGCCTCTTTGGCCTTCAGGGACCCGTACAGACACATTTAAAGAAAGCTTTATTTTGAGTGGGCAGGAGATGAAATGCAGGACTTGCAGGCATTTCCGAAGTCAGCTCTGTGCCCGAGCACAGGAGTGACCTTAATGGGTCAAAGAAGAATGCAGGTCAAAAGACTTATTATCCAGCCTGTTGGAAACCAATTGCTTTTGTTTAAAAGAAAAATAAAAAATAAAAAAAAGCAAAAGTGCTTAAAGGTGACCAACAATATAGAATTGCGTTTGCAGCCTGTGTGTGAGCTGGAATATGCTTCTCACAAAATAAGAGCATACTGATGATCGTCAGTGTTTACAGATAAAGGTCCAACCCCAGTGATAAAAGGAAGGGTAATATAATTAGTTAATCAGTGATGATTGATTACGGATGTTTGTGTTCTTCAACTAAAGAAAAAACAACATGCTGCCACAGTGCTGTCACCATCTGTTGGGAGAAACTGCCACATTTAATCTTTATATTTCTTTATTTCTTCCCGCCTTGCATTGTTTCTCAGCCACAATTGCCTACTATTTCATCTGGTTGGAAAACATCTCATTTAAATGGAATATAACCACAGTTTAAATTCTAATGGCACAGTGAATTAGTGAAAAGCTTGTTATTTTCTCTTTTTTTGTTAAATTCCTTTTTAAAATAGCATGCTAGCTCCTTTTTTCCCTAGTTTTAAGAGCTTGTCAGAATTTATTTGAAACAAAAGACTATAAATAGACAAGTCATGATTAAAAAAAAAGATTAACATCTTTGAATCAACAGATTTCACAAAACTCCCATTCACACGCTGTTTTTATTTGTATTACCTTTGCCACTTAACATTTCGTCAATGCCAGCAGAAAGTTACAATGCACAGACAAGACAGGATCCCTGCCAGGGAATTGGAAAAGTCAGGGTGATCCGCAGGCACAACTTTTAAAGGTGGAAATTTAATTTTTCATTCCTACGAAGGTAGAGTCCCTCACTGGCTTTCCTCCAAGGCTTAACTTCATCATTGTTCTAGGTGCAAAAATTCAAGTGTCCGTCAAGATTGCAGGAAAATTGCATCCCTTTATGATTGCAAGGTGAACAGTTTCAGAGGATTGTGGGTTTTATTTTTATTTAAAAATATTTTTCTTGGATTGTATTTAAAATAGGATTAAACCGTTTGACCAGCAAATGTGGTCAGCTCTCAGAAAGGAGAAGGCTGAATTAATCATTTGTTAGCATGCCAAACGCAAAATGAGAATTCCAGCCTTGTAAAATGGAAGGCATCTCATATTTTAAAAGAAATACATAGTGCTAGAAGGGAATTTTTAAGGCCCTCATCTGTTTTTTAGCTTTCTAAGTTTAATTTTGCATTTACAGAGAAAAAAAAAAAAAAAGGAGAGAGCGCACTGCTTCCAAATGGGACTCTTTACAGTAGAGAAAGTATTTTTGAAACCTGGCTATTAAGGCATCATACCTAGATGGATCTTCTTTTAAGCTTTAAGGTGTATTGTGGGTTTGATTTTTTTTTTAAACACAAACCCCCCTTGTGTAAAACAACTGTTCATAACTGGGATTAATGGTTTGCAATTTTCAGTTACTTAGACATGGGGTCTCCAGGAGATGGCTTTTTGCAGAGTAGAATATGGCTCTCGGTGGGATTACTGAAGTTTTCTTCTCCTCCACTTCCTTTTCTGTCATCGCCCCCCACCTCCACCAACGTGGCACTGATGTTCTTCTTGATTATGTAAAACACTTTTCCTTCATTGGAACAGATATTTTTTCTCATAACCTGTCATTGCATTAAAGTCCTTTGGGGACTGTGAATTGCTGTGTAAAATTGGTGAGATTACCCACTGCTTTGTTCTGGTGGAGTGGACTCAAAGAGCTAAACACTCCTTCACAGAGAAGGCTGCTTGCTTTAGGCCACTTTCTGCTTATGTGCCTTTGTGTCTTTGACATCTCTGTGGTATGGCGAGTAGCCAGAGCCAGAACCAGAGCAAGCCGAGCTCGGAGCCTCCTTTCTCTCTTCTGCTCAGTGTTTCTATTGTCTACTTTTGTTTTTCCACTTGCTTCTTAGCTCTTTTCCAAAGAAACGATGTCTATGATTGTTTAAAGACACGAAAATCACTGGGTAGTCCCATGAAGGAACTTGTTTCTCTTAGAGAATCTCCAGACACCGCTGGAGACTGTGACTTTGTGTCCTGTCTCAAATGAGTTGTTTGGCTCAGACAGGCCACTCCTTCCTTCAGAATGAAATCAGGCCATTTGTATTTTCAGTAGACTTAGAATAGGGCATGTGAGAGGGGAGCAGAAGCATCCCTCCAGGGTAATGAGGGCAAGCCATGGGGATGGATCAGAATCATCTGAGGTTCATTTCCACCACCCCAACACAAATATGTCCATTTCCCAAAGAATCCCTGTGAATCTGCCTCCTTCCCACCACAAGGACTGCAGTCAGTGGTGATCACTGTCTTGGGGTTGTATGGCTCTCCATTGGGCTGGAGCCAAAACAAGAAAAAAGAAAATGAGAAGGAGATTGCAGGCATCTCCACACAAGGACTTCATGCCTTGATCATTTTTGATGCCTGATTTCCCATTTTGATAATACTTATATCAGGGCTCTTTATTCTTGTTTTAACTTGAATTTCACCAGCCCTACTCTTGTCCTTCTTGCAAATGATTGATATTCTTATCTCTTACACGAAAAGCACAGCTCCTTTATAGAAGCGACTTCAGTCTGTTGCAATAAGTGAAGTATGTATGTTTGTTCATTCCTTTGCACCTCTGAAGAGATATGTATGGCTTTCATTTAGGATGAAAACATCTAAGACAATGACTGTGTAATTTGGGTTTAGGCACTTGCTTTGCATTATCTCAATATAGGCACACATGAAAACACAGGAGAGGTTGTAATGTATCCTCCTTTATTAACCCCGAGAGTCCTTTTCAAATATGAAGTGCCCCTTGTAAGCACTTAGTCATTTAAAAGTAATGTGATTAATATATATACGCATATAAGTAAACATTTAGAGCTCTCATTAAAAATGAGAAACAATAACAATGCCTATGTCTACTGTAAGGAAATAGAAAATAAAAAGAATGAGTTCATTCACATTAAAAGATTTCAAGATAAAAATATATTATTAAATTGATTTCTTTTTTTTTATATTGATTATGGTAAAAAGAAAGTCACCCATTATTCTATCAATGTCTCATCATTTAAGAAACTAGTAGCTTCTTGTACTTCTTTCTTTTTGTGATTCTTTTGTTTTGTTTTTGTTTGTTTTTACCTAATAAAATACCACACTTGGGATAGTACATGAGAAATTTAGCTTATTTTGAGTTTTGGACTTACTGTTTATTAATCTCTCTGATTGTAATTGTCCTGATTTTTAAGGAAATAGGAAATTTTTTTGTTCTCATTACTATTTTATGAATCTTTCTAAAAAATACTTTGCAGACATATTTAAGATCAATACACACATAAAAGAGTTGGCACAAAAATAGTTTACTTTTGAATGTACTTTGGGGCCAGTACTCCTAAGGAGAAAGGTGTCTCTTTTGAGAACAAATCAAAGTAGGTATGTTTTAAATAAGGAATAATGAAATAAAGTTTCATCCTCATTAATGATTTTGCTCATCATTGTTTTCTTTCCTTGCTTCAAGCCCAACTGGGGACCATGACAGAGGCTTACGAGTCTGGCTGTCCACAGCTAACAGGGATTCTCATGGTGGGAGGGAGATATATTCCCATTATCAATTTCCTTCACAAGTGAGCTCAGTCTGAAATATGGAAGGAAGGGCTGGGCCTCTTCCCACACCGCCCAACTCCCTCACTAGTGCACCAGCCCCAGTTGGGCAAGTGTTGGCCTCCAAGCCTGCCCTCCCTGAGTAAGCAGTGGCTAGTTGTCCTCAGAGGTGAGAGAGCAAAGATCTTGAAGTCAAAGTCTTCAGCTGCAAATACTCCAGGAGCTCCTCTTTGCCTGCAAGACCAAGTCTGAACTCAGTAGTGAGCTTTATAAAGCCCCCTGTAATCTTTCCCAAGCTCCCCTCCATCTTTGTTTCTCATCAGCACTGTTGGTTGAGAACACTCTAGAAGACTTCAACCAATCAGAACAAGCTGCAGGTCCTCACACATCTTTGTTTCATTGCTTTTGTCCCCACAGGTCCTTTAGCCTGGAGTGTCCTCCATGTGTCCCCTAATCGTGTTTCCATCTTCAATGGAAATGTCAGTGTACTGCCCTACTGCAAAGCCTTCCCCAACAGATAGGCAGGACTAGGTGGAGCTGGGACCTTTCTGTGCTCCATTCTAATATTCTCCTTGCCATACTGTGTGACCGTCATGTTCTCACATGGCTTTCTTTAGACTGTGAGAACTTTGAAGGCAGGGATTGTGATCTCTCTCCCACAGCCTTTGCTTCATCTCTGTCATTCGGTTGGCCACTGAGCACTGGATGCTGTGGGTTAGGCCGGATCATGATGCATGTGTTCTAGATGCTCATGAAAGAAGGAATAAATGAAGAAACATCAGAATTGCTTGAAATATACCCAAGAGCCTGGCTGTATGGACGGCAGTAGGAAATCAGAGAAGGGAGAGGTCAGTTTTAAGTCATTCAAGCATGGAAGTGGTCATATTTTGACTTAGGCTGTAAGGTTCTGACCAGAACGGGTGAGAGGAGCATGTACAAAGTGGGTCACAGCAGAACATAGGCTGGCAAAGCCAGCAGCAGAGATCTGGCCATGTCCAGGTGTAGGCTGCATAGGAATTCCTCATGGCCTGCACCAACTGCTGTGCAGGAGGTGACCATCCACAGATCTACCTGGGTCCTAGGTTGCCCAGGTGTCCCAATTCCCCCCTCACAGTTTGGGAAGAGGTTGTCCATTCAGAAAGAGAACTTGCTAGTGTGGCTATAGAGTTCCAAAGTACAATGAAGACTTCACCTGCAGAGGGACAACAGCACCTGGGGCCAGGAGAGTCACAACAGGCTGCTGCGATCCACTCCTGAACCATGTGGTGGCCAAATCCCCACCCCATACCAGGAGAGGGGCTGGGGACACTGCCTGCTCACATCCAGGTAGTGCTTACCTTCTGTGTTCATATTCAGAGGTTGGAAGAGCCCCTGCTCTCAAGATGTTCACCATCTGATAAGAGAGGTTAGAGCAAAAGCATATGTTATCCATAGGAATGACACACAGCTACAGAAACTTAAAATAATGTGACTTTTGTCCATGCAAAACAGGTCAAGTTTTGATAAGCAGAGATGGTGGAAAGTGGGAGAGTATTGAGGGAAAGCATGCAGGCAGAGAAAAGTCTCCTGGCCCACCTCTTCCCCTGGTTCTCACAAGTGGCAGCTTTTTTGTACCTGTGTCACATGCCCCATTCAGTTTCAGGGGGTGCCTGCATCTGAGCCTACCTGGGAGCAGTGAGGAGTTTGCATATCTAAGAGCACCCATTCATTCCTCAGTGTGCAGAAACAGTTTTCATGTCAGTATAAACCCCTCAGCATTTCTCACTAGCTCTGATGAAAATAAAATCACTTAAAGTTCTCCCCTCTTCTTTCTTTTTTCTTTACAGAATCATACGATGACCCAACACAGCAGTTAGTTCAAGTACCATCTCTCAAGGAGGACTTTTGTGGCACAAAAAGGGAACATGTTTTACTCTTTGCACGAAACTTTCATTGTTAATGTATATTATTCAGAAACATTGTATTGTACCATAAAACTTGTATTATCAAAACTGTTGGATGTTCATGTGTTTGAACTTTTGAGCACCAGATAGACTCCTTGTATATAAAGTGTTGCACATGCATTATGTCGTCTGATACTAAAATGGTCTTATAAAGACAAGTGGACTTGGGCCCTATTCAGACAAGATTAAAAAAAGAGAAACAGTGAGCAAAATGGCTTAAGACAAAGTATTTTCAAGGAAGACAGATTAAAACAACTATGGTTTGGACTTCCTTTTATTTACATTTAAGCCTAGAATTTCTCTTTTGGTATATCAACAGTTAAAATCCAAGTTTATTTTTTATTGTCAAAGATTCTTGCAAACCACGAAGAGATGTTCTCACAGAACAGAACCCCACAGCTGGATAAGGCCCATATATATATTTGTAAGCCTTGCAATGTGACAGGTAGCATCACTATATATGCAATAGTTGTTATGTAGACTGTCAAAGATTTTTTTTCCCGAATACATTTGAAGCTTTGAGTGTTCAAGGTTTTCCTTAATGATTTCACACAGCCAAATTCTTGAATCAGTTGAACTAACCTGTATGTTACTGTTATTAATGTTTACTCTGCGGTCTGAACCTGGAGATTACTGGAATTGTTTTCCAAGAGGAAATAAATTCAGTTTACCATTAGGTATGAGAGTATTTGTGTGTTTTCTTTTTCTAGTTAATCTTATCATTAAAAAATCTAATTGCCTGCACCCTTGGATATGAAATCTGCTTTTGAGTATATCCCAGGCATAACCTCAGTCATATTTAACCTTTTCACACTGGGCCAAATGCAGCTGGAAGGACATTCATCATGCTGTAGAGGGAAGGAATCAGACCCAGTCCACTTCCACTCTCAGAGATACTAACAGGTCACATTGTACTTGAGGATTCTGACATCACAGATGGATGTGATGGCTGTTTTCTGCATAATTTGCAGCCCAATTCATGTCATGCTGTGCAAATCTGAACTCCAAGTAGATGGCTGCAATTTGAGAGGCAGTTTGGCTTATGTGTACTTAAGGAGCAGCATTGTTCAGAAGACAAAGCACAGAGCGGGGAGTCAGATGGTTGTTAGTTTTGGTTCTGGCACTGACTCCCAATGGAGTCTTCTCCAAATTGCTTCACGTCTTGGCTTCCGCTCACCCGGCCAGGGAAGGTAACAGAACTTGGTCATCAGCCTTCACAGGAGCCAGGGTGGTTGTGGAAGATGACTCACCACAGCCTGCCTCAGTGAGATAGTGAGTATGTAGCACTCTGATTTCAGAGTTTTGCTGTATTTCTTTGAAAGAGAAGGATAGCAATGTGTAAATTGACCCTGATACTCAAGATTAGTCAAAGTTGGTAAGTAGAGACCTGATATCCAAATTGTGCTTAAATATTGACCTCACTATGAGACTTTTGACCCCTTTTTAACTCTGAAGATCTCAAACAGATCCTGAAGCAAGAATCCTCACAGCACCTTTGTGGTGGGCAAACTATAGTGGGGGTTGATTGTTTTGTGACCATTGTCACCGGAGGACCTGTCCATGATAGCTAAGTTGCTAGCGCCACAAGGCGCAGTCTTCACTCCAAGTTCTCAGACCACAGAGAGCATGAGGAGCCCCTGCTTGCTAACATCTTGGGTGCTGGACCAAATTCTCAGAGTTGCTGATCCAGTGAGCTCGACAGCGTGCCTTCCTGAGAAGCTGCCAGGTAATGTGATGCGGCTGGTCAGCAGACCGCACTTTGAAAACCAGTTATTTCCAAGTTCATCTAGTGCATTAAATATAAATAACCAAGCAAAGTGCTGGAACATTTCACTACTTATTTGGTTTCCCAGTATTTAATAAGTTTGGTCAAATTTTAAGGTCATTCAGAAACAAGTACTGTGTAGTGACTAAAGCATATACACCTGCCAAAAAGTTTCACGTGTGTGCGTGTGTGTGTGTGTGTGTGTGTGTGTGTGTGTGTGTGTAGAGCTTTTTAATCCTGGGAAAACCTACATGTATACATTTCACAATGGATTGCCAGCATGCTATTTAATTAAAAAGCTTTTTCACCAGCTACATAAATAATGAAGTATGCTGAGAATATGCAAGTACATCCATAATTAAAATACTCAGCTATATTTAAAAAAATTAAGATCTCTAGTCTATTCAGGACTTTGCATTTCAAATGAAATAGCCACACTTAATAATGATTTTTTAAAAGCTTTAAAACTTCTGGTTATTAATGAGTGGGCTATATTTCACTAAACATAAGCTGCTCTGCCTTTACGGAAAGCAGGTGGTGGTGTTATCTTAGGGATTGGTTCCAAGTTGCCTCTCAGAGACGTCCTAGACTTGCGGTAAATACTAAAACTCTTAGGAAGCAGAAGAGGCAGAGCTCACCATTCTGAGAGGGTTCACATCGCTGACCTTCAGGCTGCCTCAACACAGCCACCATTCAGCCTCTTTTCAGATAAAGCTGGGAGGCTGAAGATGTCGACCATGTAGTTAGCCGATCCTCCACGGGCTAGGAGGTACCTCCTGATCACAGATCCTTCCTCCTGGTAACCAGTCATTCTTTTGATCGTAAGTGCTGAACAGTGCTTAGAACAGCCATTTCTACCTTTGACTGGTTACCTTGTTTATATTTATAGTCTCCCTCATTCCCTAAGAATATAGGACAATTCAAAGATTAACAAAACATTAATAGGAAAGCCAGCATCATGGAAAGTCAGAGGGGAGAAAATTCACCAAAGTAGTTATGTTTATGCTTCAGTTTGGGTTTTGAGTACATTTTAGCATTGGCTTAGCATTTTCTGGTAGTAAATAAGGGGAAAATAACAAGAAAGGAAGGAATATATCCATTTCTCAAGAGAAAATGTTTTCCTAGTACTTAATTCTAAAAGCAATTTCTCAAGGGCTTCACATCCGAGTAGGTGGCCAATATAAGGGTCACCATTTCTAACCACAATTTTATGACTTAATGCAACTGCATCTATGAGTAGAAGCCGGGAATGCTGCTAAACTTCCTTCAGTATACAAGACAGTCTCAAGACAGAACTATCTGACCCCACTGTCAATAGTACCAAGATTTCAGACTGCTCTGATGGAAGGCATTATATGTGTTTGAGGGTCTAATGCCTCTTTATATTGGAATCACCAGAACTTTTTTAAAAAATCCCATTGCCTGAATCCCACTCAGAGCCTCTGGCTTAATTGGCCTAGAGTGTAAGCTGAGCACCAAAAGCTTCCCAGGTGACTCCAAGGTAGCCAAACATGAGACCCATGAGCCAAGCTCCTATCCTCAGGGGACTGTATTGGACTCAAGGCTAGAACTTTCACAATAATATACAAGTTGTAGAAAAGTAGGGTGGGCCTTAGGCATCCTTTTCTCAACTCACGTTCAAATGGGCATTTACTGATTTTTTTAAAACTCTAACCAAAAGCAGGTATGGGAAGAGGGAATAAAGGGGAAATGTCCCAGAAACCCACCACCCTTACACCTGGTCCAGGGATTACTAACTCAGCTGGTAGAAATCTGGCCAGGTGGTATCTCTGGCAGCCTGGAGAGTCCTCCCACCTCACCAGCCCCAACTGGGGCCTGTGGGGAGAGCAGGCTCCTGGCACCAGATTGCCTAGGTCTCAGGAGGAGCCAGCAACCCAGGTACTTATGTGCTATGTTCCAATTTCCAAATGTTGGCAACCTATTCCATTATTTGTAATTCAAACTCTGCTGACCCCTACTGTGTGGACCATATGAGATACACTTTCAGGCCAGGCCTGACTCTTGGATTGCCAGTTTTGACCTCTGGCATCAACTATTATTTTTTTCTAATTCTCATCCCAACCCTTTTTAGTTGACATTTTTAAATAATGGTATGATTTTGGCATATTAAAGTTTCAATTGTACCTTGTTTTTTATTCACATTACATGCACTTTGATGTTGCCCTGTGGCCTTTATATTTATTTTGTTTAGGGCTGAACAGTAATCCTCCAGATTGATATGTTTTATATAACCTGGACATTGACATTTCAGAGAGATTATTTTAAGTGGTGAAGGATAACAAATAATAGAAACTTAATATTCTCTGATGCAGATCAGATCTTCTATATTCTAGGTTGCTATTGGAGGCCAGATTAATATGCCTTTGAAATCATGCAAACAGATGATAAAGTTAAAATGCTACCTTGAAAATTCATAAAGGTAACCAGTATGTCAGTCTAAATGGAAGATCATGGTTCCAGAGACCTATTAGGGGCCCCATGGGCTGAACAAGGCTTCTTAAGCAGCTCTGAGTCTGTTCTAAAACTTGGACAAGGACTCCAGTATGCCCTCCACTTCCACTCCACAAAGCAGGGCAGCCTTGACTTTGTGTCTGCTTGTGCCCCTTGGGTGCAGCATTGCAGAACCCTTTAGAAAGGAAGTTTAGTATCCAGATCCCATTACAGAACACCTGCAAATGCTTCTCCATTTAGCTTCAGCGGGCCAGAGCCTCTCACCACCTCCCTCTCGAGGAAGAAGCTTGCACCAAAGGTAGTGAAAACTAGAGTTCAAGGAAGAGGAATGATTTGGGGTAAAATGGCCCAGCAGGAGTCTCTGGCAGAGTCCCAAAGCTTAGGTCTGGTTGGCACCACCTTCCTGGGTGGGAGCCTCCTGAGACTGTGGAGTAGCCTACACCATCTCTGCCAGATTCCTCTGTAATGAAGTCAGCTGTCAACTCCTTGGGGGAAAAGGCACAGAGCCCCTTTATTTCCAAGCAGGTGTTGCGACATATTAAAGGTTGAATTCCATCTTGTGTTCACGTCCTAAATGAGCCAGTTTGCAGGCAAGCTTTCTGCAAAGAGGGAAACTTGGCAATGGCGTAGGCTGAGTACTTAAATGGCAATCAACTTCTGGCTCATATCAATTAATTCCTTCATGGACTTCTGCCTAAGTATAGCATCTTGAATTCCCAGCTGTGGAGGCTATGAAAAATAACACATATCTCAGGGAGGGTGCCCCCGAGAAGTGATGGGATGATGAGTGAGCTATGTCTAGGCAACCATAGACGCAGTATGGGGCTCTCTCTTGGTTTACCTGTGAAATACAGGGCTCATTTCTCTGGGTGGGAACTTCTTTAAGAATACTATCTACTAAGTTTACATGAAATCCCTCGGAAGGACATTAACTCCTTTTGGCTTTAAATTATGCAGATCCAAAATGACCATGGAATGTGGAAGAAAAATGGGGACCAGGAAATGAATGAAGGGCTTTATTGTCAGTCACAAACCAGAAAAAACTATTCAAAAATGATGTTCCTATCAAGAAACTACCACAGACACCTCCCCATCTCTCTTGTTACATGAACAAGGGCTGCGAACAGGTTAAAGGTGAGCACGCATGACAAGTCCTCAGTTCACGTGGCAGGTGCAGGCCTTGCAATTCAGACCACACCATCTACACAGGTGGTGAATTTTCAAATGTCTAATAACTAATGACCTAATGCCGTGGCTTGCACCAAGGTGTAACTAGTAAAAATCAAGGTCAGCCAACAGGGGCTGACTTATCTTTCCTCCCCTGCATCTGAAGCCAGTGATGACTGCCTTGCTTCTCTTCTGCTTTTCTCTCCTGAGTCAGAGAAAGAATTTAGTTTCCTTCCTCAGGAGGCAAAACTTTTGCTTTTCAAAGGATCGTGCTTTTGTCCGAGGTGGTAGCCATTAGCTATTTAAACTTACGGCTATTTTCATTAATTTAAGTTAAAAATAAAAATTTTGTTCCTTAGTCTCACTGTCAAAATATTTCAAGCACTCATTTGCCAGATGGGCCTTATAGCTAACTGTATGGAATCACTGCAGGTGTGGAACAGTCTTCATCATGGAAAGTTAGGGCCAATCGCACCACCTTCTTTAACCCCTTCCATATGCAATGGGCCTCTTTCTCCAGCTCCCCATGTCTTCCTCGTGTCTACATACTTTCTTTCTGTCTTCAAATATGCCCAGCTTTCCCTTTTTCAAAAAGGAAACATTTCTTTTGCTTGATCTTGAAACCTCCTCACTTTTTTGTTTTACTCTAAATTTCTCAATTTTGTGGTCTGCCCCACAGCCTCCATTTCCTGGCCACTGTCTCACCTATCCGCTGGCTTCCATCAGTCAACAATATCCTTTTACTGAAAATGTGCTCTCCAAGGTCGCTTGTGGCCACCTCACCTCCCAATCTTTGTGGGTTGTTTTATGTGTGTGTGTGAGTGTGTGGTACTAGGGTTTGAACTTGGGGCCTTGCTTTTGCTAGGCAAGCACTCTACCACTTGAGCCACTCCACCAGCCCTTTTTTGTGATGGATTTTTTTTTTGAAATAGGATCTTGAGAACTATTTGCCCAGGCTGGCCTTGAACTCTATCCTCCTGATCTCGGCCTCCCAAGTAGCTAGGATTATAGGTGTGAGCCACTGTCACCCAGCTTTTATGGGGGTTTTTGTCTTCTCCAGGCCTCATTCTCTAGTCTGCCTTTCAATTCAGATCCTCAGTAACCGACTCCCATGTCCTGCCTGGCAACATTTCTTATGTTTATTCTGTCCCTTCCATTGCCAACAACAGGATCCTAGGGAGACCTTTTCATCTACTTGCCTCTGGTCTCCCTCTGCTCTCTCTTGTATATGGCCTGGTTGTTAATCTTTATAAAATACTTATTTCACATCATTTTTTCATTCAATAAATACCCATGACTCCCAGAGTAATGTAGTGGAAAAGAACACAGTTTAAACATTCTGGATATTTTCTGCCACTCAGTAGCTATGGAGCCTGCACCAAATTACTGAGATGCCCTTTCTTGTCATTTGAAGACAAGAATACTTATAAGACATTAGAGGATTTTGTCAATATTACTATCAATGACTGGAAACACCTGACAAATTATTGCCCTATACAGAAGAGTGATTATGTTAAGTATTACTTTCTTTATTTAATCCAGCCTTTTTTATGTCAATTCTAGAATTACTCCTGTTTTCCCCATTGCACCTCTTATCCTACGGATTCTCCTGTGCTGTTCCTTTCTAATCTTTCTGAAAAGCATACTTCTTACCATGTCTCCTGCCTATAAGAACCTAGAGTAAGATAGTCTTTAATCTTCCACAAAGAGCTAAATATTCCTTTGGCTTTCCAGAGAAAGCTCAGTTCTGCCTACCAGTCTGACACTTCATCCAGCTTTAGTCAGTAAGTCAAGCCATTCTCCTTTGCACATCTAATTCACTTCCTGTTTGCATTATTCACTCCTATCTCTCCCACTGTGCGTGCTCTTCCTTCTTCCTCTTCTCTTACCTCAGTCCTGCTCAGTCTCCTGGTCCCAGATCAACTTGTTCATCATAAAGTCCAAAGTCAAGGCTGTCTGTACAACTACCTGGAGAATCAATCTCAGGAGCCAGATGAGGTAAAGCCTCTGGGACCAAGGTCAGCACAAAATCCATATGTAGTCCCAAGATAATGTAGTTGCATTTCCAAAATGTTTCCCTTTTCACCTGTTCAACAATAGTGATTTCAGTTGGTGTGTTTAGCACCCAAGTCCTGGAACCAGCTGCCCCTGAACAATCAACAGCATATTTCAGGAGAGAAAATGCCCAGGATGTGATCCATGCCACACTGAGCGATGTTTCTCCATCACTAATGGAATCTGGCACTAGAGATGATCATGCTACCCATATTCAAAACAGAAGTCCAAACAGCATTCAAAACTAAATCTGAAAAGATACTGGATACATATGTAAATCCAAGCTGTAGCCCCTTCCCTTCTCAAAGCAACAAAGATGGTGACTGTGATTACAGATAATAAGAGCTTTCCTTCTGATAAAATAAGCATATACTGAAGAGACCCACAATATATTCCCATGACAAATAGATTTACACTCAACTCAGAACATGGAGAGAAAAGAAAATGTCAATAGCTGACAGCTTCTTGGCCTATGGGGTGTAATCCAGGAGCATAATAAATTCATTTAAGCTCGGTGTTGAATAAATGCATGTTAGGCCCGTGTGTTTTTTTGGCCTTTCCCCCGACACATTGTTTGAATACAATGTCATGTTTCTCTGTATTGCACAGTCCGCATGCTGCTGTCAGCAGAGACAGGACCAAGCTAATCCTTTGGGTCAAACCTGGGGTAATTTCCTTTAATGAGTAAAGATAGGAACAAGAAAAGGACACATGGAAGAAAATGCCTTATGACCAAATGTTTACAGCAGAAAATATACCTCAAGAATGTTGGTTGCTGAAAGGTTGCAAAGTCCAAAAGGAGATGTACTTCCAGAGAAGATATTAACCACATTGATAAAGGGATAAGCAAAGTCAAAAAGAAAGAAACCACATAAAAGATCACCTCTGTTTAGAAGCTAGATACTGCTCTCTTCTCCCTGGTAAAATATTTCTCATCCCAGCCAAATTGGATGCCAAGATATGTTCTTTATCCCTGGAAGATCTCACAAGATATCAAACATTTTAGACTTCTCATGTGAAAGCATGACATATTGGTTAAGACTGAAAATAGCATGTTGCTGGTAGAGTTCAAGTATATAAGAAATACTACACCCTACTGTTTTTGTAAATGCCAGAGTTCCATTGAGTTGAGACAGATGGTAGCAGGCAAAGATGCAATCTTATAATCAAAAGCTAAAATATGTCAAAAATATGTTAGCAAGCAAAATATAGCAGATTACTAGCTTCCCATGTCATGACAGCTTGCAAAACATGTTAGGATATTGAAGCTCCAGTTATGTAAATAAAGGAACAGTAAACAGAGCTGCAGCAAGTGGTGAGAGCTCATGTATTAAATGCCCTTTCTCTGCAGTTTGGGGAACAGGGTGAGTCATGTGGCCACAAGGAGCCCAGATGGATATTAGGAGGTTTTCAGCATCACAGGCAGGGCTCCATTTTCCTTCCATGAATAAGGAATTTCTCTGTGATACCTAAAAGCTGCTTAACTAAATTACAGAAGGCATTCAAACTTCCCAGAGAGAATTGTGAGGATTCCATTGAGAATCATCGTGCCATTTAGCTCACAGAAAGAAGACGGTGAGTTATTTTGTGACAATAAGATGTACTCAAGGCTTTCTGTATGCATTATTCTCAGTCCAAGGAATTTCTTTGACCACAGATCTGCGTTCCTTATTGTCTTGACTAGTTTTTGATCTGGGTTGTGGGAGGTGAAGACAGTGTTAGTGATGATGGGGGAGGGGGAGGACGGAAACACTAACTTCTATTAAACATGTGCTATAGATCGAGTCATAATTTTCTGTCCCCTCAAATTAGATCTCTCAGCAAAGATCACGTTGACTACTCCATTCCCAATGAAGGTTCAGGTCTGACTTTTCCCTGTGCTCTACACACCCATGGAATCCAGGATGGGGAGAAGGCAGTGATGAGTTAGTCTTTCACTCTTGCTCTGTGGTCACCGCATATACCACCTGAATCCCTCCCCAAGGCAGGCAGCCCTACTCCACACAGTATCAAACAGTGGAGAGTTGGTCCTTTTCAGTTCCCATGGGGAATCTGTTGGAGAAATATTTTAGAAATACTTTGATCAAGTACCCAGTGACAGGATGAGAGTCCAAGGATCAGTTCATGTAATAAAAGATGATAATTAACACATTGTTGTTGAGGAGAAGCCAGCAAGACAGGGCCTTCCTTGGAAAAGAAAGGACTTGAGAAGGTACTAACATCAGGTGTGTAGCCATCGACGTTAGTACCTTGTGAGGAAATTGGAAATGTGTAATGCTTATTTCTAAGTTTGTTATGTAGGTTTGGTTTGGTTTGGTTTGATTGATGTTGAGGATTGAGCAATGTCAACTCTGGGGAAATTCCCAAGAAGAGACTTACTGGGTTCATGAGTTGAGAGTCAGATGAGGGGCTGGTACTACCACAGCTCACTTTCCAAGGGATATGCAATGCCAGCTGTTAGTATCCTTCAATCAGCTGTTCCCCACTGAGTGCTCTGCCTCGTGACACCCCTCACCTTCCCTCTCCTTCTGCCTTTCCAACTTCCATCTCTTCCCCTTAGTCCAAAATCAAGTTCTCCGACTGCTTGTGGTGGTGTATTCATGAACCTCCCTTGCTTTGCTTTTGTGGGCCAGTGTGTCTCTATCCCAAGGAGTTTCACAAACTTTGTTCCTTTGTACAACATTCTCCCTGAACTTTGAATGAAAAATTCTGATGCTAGGTATTAAAATAATGAATTTTGAATTTGAACTACTTATATATCTCCCTAAATCCACACAACCCCCACCTGACATCCCCATTCTACAAATGAGGAAAGTGGACTTCAGAATGGTAAAGCAACTTGTCCTCCATGTCACAGAGAAATGGAGACATAACTCGAAGTCAAAGATTATAGAGAAAAATGTGTATTTATGGGATAGGCATTAATTCATCACTTAAAGACCAAACATAGAACTGTGTCCTTATAAACAGAAAACTATAAACATTTATTAATTAGCATCCTAGTTGGCATTTCATTGAGAAAGACCACCATTTATACGACCAAATAACCTCTTGACTTCTCTACAACTGTCATTCTGTTGGGGGAAAAAAATGTTGACTCAGGTGGGCTCCTGCTAAGTAATACATGAAATATGCAATTCACACTTCCTAGTAAAATTGAAGCAGGTGAACTCTCACTGACAGGAAGTAATGAGTGTAATAAGCCAAAGGGAATAACTCAGGTTAAGAAACCGTATGCTTTAGTTATCACTTGGAATGTAGAGGTAACAGTCTCTACTTTGTAATTTACTTAGTCGTTCTTTTCGTAAGCACGTGAGTGGGTTTTCTCCAGTGGGTAGAGCTGATATGGACAAATCTTTGGGGGGACTCTTTTCATATGAGAAATGAGTTTCAGGGCCAAGTGAGCTCTGAGGGAAGCTAAGTAGGAGGTTAACTGAGGTAATTACTAATCCTGGGACACAGTGAAGTAGGGTCCCTGGTCCCCATCCTGCTGTGTGGTTTTTGGACAGGTAACAAGCTCTCTGGCCTGTAGTTTATCTCTAAAGTTGGGGGAAGAACCCTATCATGTAAGACCCTTAAGAAAATGAAGTTGAATATGATATGTGAACCCCAGTACAATGTCTGTCATACAGTTGGTGCTTAATAATTGGTACTTCCCTATTCACTAGCACAAAGTTCTTGAAAATTCCTTCAGCCTGGACCTGGAAGCAACCAAGAGTTTAAAGAACTGATGTTAATTTTATTTAGCGTCAATTTTTCTATCAAGTGCAAAGTTGAATAAGATAAGATACATATTTCATGCAACAGACTTGTTGAATCCTAAAGAGACAGAGAAACCACCATGCAGAACAAGCCATGTGGGAAGTGTTTCTTTGGAGTATTGAGAAGTTGCTGTGGGAGTCCACGCAAGACGTCTTCCTGTACTCACGAGTCCAGTGAAAGTGCCATAGGTGCGGTGGGAGGGGAAAAACCAGCAGGCATTCTCTGCGTTGTCAAGCCTAGACAGAAGAACAGGCTGTGTGCTAATAAAGATGAACTCCTGTCATTTTGTTGAAATTATTAAAATAAGTATCTCTGTGCACAGACAGTTCATGTCACATTTCCAGTTATCAAAGCAGTGTATATTAACCATATCTTTTTATCTGATGCTTTGACATATGGGGCCTTGCTGACCCCACTAGAAACTGTCCCTCCCAAGGCTAGCTTAAATTCCTGGAGGCAGTAATTGACTTTCCTGGGAGCACCTTTCAAATGCAAACCAACCAATCCAGAGCTGACATGCACTGCCTTCTTCGTTTGGCTCTTGCAGGGATCCTACATTCTAGGCCACATCCCACCTGCCCTAATCACTCTAAGGCCGGGGAGGTACCAGACAAGGAAGGGCAGCTCTGTACCAGAAGCCCACTGAATGATTCCCGCCAGCCAATCCTAAACCTGCTTGTTCTGATTACTCTGCCTCCTCCATTCTTGCCCAAGAAAAGCACGTAGTAAAGATTTTGCTCCCTTTGCACCCAATCAACCCTGCTTCCTCCCCAGGTGTGGAGTGCTGGGCTACTGTTTCTAGCAATCTGTGAGTAGAAAAAATTTTGTCTTCCTGACATTATTTTCATGTTTTTGTGTATTACTGGACATGATTCGAGCAAATCCTAGGTAAATTATAAATACAGTGTGTGAGTAAGGAATGGATGAGGACTCTGAAACTGTCCCTTGATCTTCAATTGGACCAAAGGCCCTACAGAGGACCAGGGACTGTGGCCATCCCATCACTGTGGTGTTGCCAGCACCTCACGAAGTGCTAGTTCATGCTGGGTGCTGAGCTCGGCGAGTGTTGTTAATGAATAAATACACAAGTCTCACCCTCCCCCTGTACACAGTGGATCCAAGTATCCAACTAACAATGGTTGGTCTGCCTGGATACCGTGTGCAAGGATTTGGCAATTCTTTGTCTCAGTTCAGGCCAGGAGCACACACTGGTCCTTGGGGAGAATCCAGAGGGTCCCCACAGGAGTCCACAGACTGGTTACAGGGAACACAGACAAGTAGACCAACAGGCCAATGCCTTTGAGGAGTTATCAGAGTATGAACTCCTTGGGATCAAAGTGCTAGACGCTATATGGGATCAGAGTGGGGCAATGCAAGGCCCACGGGACTGAGTTCTGGGAGAAAGTAGAGAACAGTCAGGTTAAAGCAAGGGAGATTTTCAGGTCCAGTGAGTACAACCTTGTCCCAGCTCAATAGAAAGCAGGAAAAGTGATTAAACACTAAGACCTTCCCAAGTGCAGGCTGACCTGCCTACTATAAGGACTGCTCTGGAACCTAGAACAGTATTGTCCTGCCTATGTAGACGATAACAGAGGCTGGAAAAGCAAAGCCAGGACTCATTAGTTCCCAAAGTGTGATAGTCTCTGACATCTTCACTGGTTGACCTTGGGACATCAGCTGCACATTAACCACAGAAATCCCTGGACCTTAATTTACCTTTATTTGTTCCACTGTGTATTTGGTTCATCCCTGGGAACCCTGACCCATTACCAAAATATTAGGCTCATGATAGATTAGCAAAATGTCAACATTCAGGGGACGTGAGCCAAAACTCCAATGCCTGGGTAAGGTTAAGGTGATTGATTAAGCCTGGGTACTCACACATGGTGTAATTGGTCACAATGTCACTTTACATCACACATAGCGGTGCAGGGAATATGCACCTCCATCCTCTTCCTATTCACCAATTTGATCATTCCCACAGCACTCATCTTCTAGGTAGAGGGGAAACAATTACATTTAGTCCAGGCTAGCAAAGTCAGTCCAATGTAATCATTTAAAGAATCTCTGCAGGTAAATAAATTCTCAATAGCTCAAGACAAACTTCCAGGTTCCTCAAATTCCCTCTTTGTCACTGTGTTTCTTGTAAAGATAGCATCTGAAGCCTGAAATGGTAAATAGATGGAGATGGAGATGTGACTGTGAACAGAGCTCTGATGAGCGGTACTGACGATGGAGATGTTCCCAAAGAGATGTCTTGTGGGGCCTTTAAGTGATAATCAGGCCAGGAAGGCTTTGCCCCCATGAGTGGATTAATGGTGTCATTGCAGGAGTGAGTTAGTTGTCAGGGAAGTGGGTTTCTTATTAAAAAAGGAACTTGACAATCTCCTCTCTCCTTCCCTCCCCTCCCCAGGCTCCCTAAGTGTGCTGAGTTTGTGTCTGATGTGCAGACCAGCTCCCATAGGGACCCCAAAACTCTATTCGGGGAAGCTAGATGGCAGCCGGGGTTTGGTTTCAGAGCAACCAGAAGCTCTATTTGAAGGAATTAAATATTGGTTCTGTCCAGCCAGAAACAGAGCTGAAACCATTTTGCTCTTCATCGACCTCCTTGCGCTGTTCTCAGTTTTCAGTGAACCAAAAGGAGCAGGACAGGTCCTTGGTTGGTATTTGTATACCACCCACAAGTACACTAAGTATACACCGTGTTACAACCTCAGGACATTTTTTCCCCCCCAAGAGTATAGTATGACTGCTCTCTTCACCTAGAATGTAAGCTTTGAGGGTAGGAGCTACCTAGTCTATGTACATGTGTCTCAGAAAGCCAGTTGGATTAACCACGGGGGTGACACTCTGTGATCTTTCCTATGAAGCTATGTAAGTAGATTCCACAGCCCATTTTTGGTGGTTTTAAGCCACTCCAAAATCACCTGATGCTAGTAAAGTTCAGAGAAAGTGACTTTTCAATAAATTGATAGTCACAGCTTTGCATGCAACCTCCTAAATGGGTCACCAAAAATAAATCCTCTAAAGGAAGAGCCACTGAAGGATAAAGGATATCAGCCATGCTGGCTTTCCTCCAGCCAGGTCCAAGTGACCTCAATTACTTACCACAAGCGATCTTAGTTAAATAAAATCAGTCTGCAGCTTGGGTGGCTGGAGCTCCATCCAGAAAAGCTGCCGGGCTGAGAGGGGATGGATACAAAGCCTGCTGAAATCTATCCAGATAGTATCTGAGCTCCCGGCAAGAAGGAAATGCCACCACCATCTGCCTCTGTTTGTGATGACCTGGGAATAAATAAAAATTAACCTTGGCCTTTGAATGAATCATGGAGCTTATCAACACTTCCTTCACGTCTGTAATGACTATTGTGAAACAAGTTTACAACAAAATTTGAAGGGACAGGGCAGGAGAGTCATTGTTTTAAATGACTCTTTACCAGGCATGGTGCTTCCTGTCTATTTCTCGTATTATGTGCCACCAATACAGTTTGCTCCCTGTGTTGGAAATAGAGAAAAATAAGGAAACAATGTATATTGAGCCCAATAGGAGTTCAAGAAACCATTGGGGAAGAAAGAAGAAAAGAAAAAATAAACAAGGAAGGAGGGGCAGAAGAGAGAACTGCAGAGAAGGAGCAGTGAAAATCATTGTTTCCAGGTTGTCAATGGTCACTGATGACTGAGGCAGGTGCCAGGCAGGTGTGACCTCTACACAATGTCAATAAACAGGCCAAGTTCTGTACCAGCTGTTATTTTCTTTAATCCTCACAGCAACTCCATGTGTAGGTATCACTATTTTCCAGGTGAGGCTCTGTTCTCAAAAAACTTTTTAAAAAGCATGCCCAGGACTCTCTGCTAAGTGAATAGAAGAGGCAAAATTGGACCCCCAAAGTGGCTAAATCCAAAATCCAAGCCCTCTGCCTTTCTCTGTGTTGAGTCTCAGTGGAAACACTGCTGGGCACTAGGGGAAAACTATTATTAGTCATTAACTTTATTTTGAACTAACAAGCTAGTCACTTAGTGAGGCCCTGAAGAAATGGAACAAGGTAGAAGCGCATTTTGATTGGGTTAGGAGATGGGGGAGGGAGAGGTGTTGGGGAGGGCTCCGGAAAAGCAGAGGGGAAATGACTCCAGATTATGGGATGCTAATTTAAGCTTTATTGGTTCTGGCATTTGCTGGACTTCTGAGTGCATGCAGGCGCGCCTCAGAAAACACACTGCCGCAGGTGCTTTAGTGATGCGTTCAGGATGTGTTATCAGTCGAAGAACTGGCCAGAGCCCTCACTGCTGAGAGTGCACGTGTAGAAGAAGATTCAGGGTATATTTTTCATGAACTGGTTTGGGCCGGAGCTAAGTCAATTTAGCCATATTTTTTACAGTCTGTACACCATGGAGAAAATGTAAAGAATAAGCAAAAGGGTCTTTTGATCAAGTGACTCAAAGCATGTGCCTCTAGAAGAGATGGATGAGACCAAGGCTGCCTCCATGGTCAAACCGAGAGGAACAGGCATCCCTGGGGTTCTGACAGCCAAACTCAACTCCAATTTTCTCTTTCAAATGAAGAGCTAAATAAAGATGTGTGAATTCTGCTCGCAGAATTCTCAATCAGCTGCAGAGACTTGTTGGCTATTATATAATTGGAAAGTAAGTGAGCTGAACCAGCTATTTCAGAAACTTCTTTTGTTTTGTTTTGTTTTACTAACATTGTTTTCAACAAAGAGGGAGACATCCCTTACATCCTGACATATGGTACCTTCTATTTATAACAAAATTAACAATTCATTCACACCTTGATTGAATCCTGCTTTATTGAGATGTCACAACAGATTCTCACAGCCTGCAAAGGGAAAGACTTACAAATGATAATATTATGACAAGCAAGACACCTAAAAGTAAATGCATCATAATTGATGACAATTAGAAAGAATTCAGCACAAACATGGAATCATAGCCATGATGATAAGCGGGGTTCCTGCTTTGCAGGCGGAGGGTTACTATGGAGAATGTCTGCTGGGTTTTCTTTAAGAAGTTGAAATCCATTTGAACCTGTTAACTATTCTTTTCTTCTTGATGGGTGTTGCTACTCCTGGTCCATACTTCATATGAGTCTATTATTTTAGAAGGAGTGAAAACAACACAAAGCAATCCAGTTTTGAAAGTAAAGGGGAGACTGTTCTAGAGATGGAAGGGGAGGAAAAAGAGGAGAGGTAAGAAAGATTAATAGAGGGGTGACTCTGATCAAAGTACATGATACGCATGTATGGAAATGTCATGAGGAAACCCCTTCCTCTGTACAATTTAATAGATGCCGATAAATAAAAGGACTTGGCCAGAAGCACGGCATCACCTTTGACACCTTCTTCTTCATTCAGGTGTCAATCTGATGTGAACCACATTGGTAAGCAAGACTTACAAATTTTGCACTTTCAATAGTTACTGAATCTCCATTTTTTGCTAGTCGTATACTGTCACCCTGTAGACCAGGCCAATATTGTTTCACCCGAGAGCTATTGTTTCCTCCCTGGTCTGATGCTTCCCTTCAATTACCCACAGTCATCTCTAATGGGCTTAGAGTTTCTCTGGTCCCAAATGCTCTTAGAATAAAGTCCCAATGTCCAGGTCCTCCCCGAGACCAGTGCTGAGCAGCGATGGGGAGCAGACTCTAGTGCAATTCCACCAGACAGATGACCTTGGGGAGGTTATTTTGCTTCTCTTAGCCTCTATTTCATCATCTACAAAATGCAGATCCTAATAGAATCTGCATTTATAAGAAGTCGCTACATGTAGACCTGAGCAGTGCTGACCTGAGCAGACCTTGGCTAAACATGGCCTGCCTATTGCCTGGCTCAGCCCAGCACGTGCCAAGCCTTACTCCTTCTACCTCTTCTGCTTCAGCTCCAGGGCTGCTTCTGAGTTCTTCCAATGTGCCACATTCTTCCCCCCACACCCCAGGGCCTACCCCTGGCCTTTGGCTGCACCTTCCTACAGGGAAGGTCCTCATCAGCAATTCTACCAGCCCTACATCCCACACACTGTGCCTGAATAATGCCAAGTCATTTATTATGTTTCTGTTGTCATGTCATCTCTTCAGGAAAGACTTCCTTGACTGTTCTGGCCTCCTTTCCCCATGGCCAGGCCAGATCACTTTGTAAAATGCTCCTCTCATCTCACCCTCTATTTCCTTTTCCAGCCCTGAACACAACTGAAAAGGCTGTCTTTACTTTTTCTAGATAATGCTTATCTCCCTCACCACTGAAAGCTGTGGAGGACAGGGATTGAGTCTATCTTGTTTACTGTGATGTCTCTTGGACCTTAATTTATTGGATGAACAAATCTACTTCAGAGTGCCTCCCTCATTAACAGATAATAGTAGCTGACTTGCCTTCCACGGGTGTCTGTGTTCTAATCCACGGAACCTAAGAATATGTTAAAACATGCATGGCAAAGGGCTTTGCAGATAGGACTTAGCATGTCATAGTAAGTTATCCAGATGGGCCCAATGTAGTCACAGGGATCCTTAAAAGCGGAAGAAGGAGGCAGAAGTGTCAACGTCCAGAGTAATTTGATGTGCAAAAGACTCAACCAGCCACTGCTGGCTTAGAAGATTGGGAGGAGGCCACCAGTCAAGGAATGTGGGCAGACTCCAGAAACAGGAAGAGCAAGGAAACTGATTCCCTCCTGGAGCTTCCAGAAGAAACCAGCCCTGCTGACACTTGAGACCACTCCTGACTTCTTAACATCCAGAACTGTAAGATAATAAATTTGTACTATTCTAAGCCACCAAGTTTGTCATTACAACACCAATAGGGAAGGAACACATGTACCCAAGGTCAAAAAGCAAACGCAGAGCCTGGGCTGGACTGTAAGTGCCTGTACCCCCAACACCCTCTTCTTTCTACCATACTTCCCTGCCCTGCCTCTCAAGCCTTGTTGGTTTTCCAATTTTCTCTCAACTTCTGTTTCAGAGGAAGAAATGGTTAGAGACTCAGCTGCTTACAAGCACGGGCATGTGCGGGAGGCCTGGATACACAGACGCAAGTGTGGGAGAAAAGGTGTGTGGATTCAGGAGCTCTAAATGGCCTCATAATAGCATCCCGGGGGAGGGCCGAGGTCTCAGGCCAGCGCTGCACACACGCCCATCTTCTCCTGCCTGAGTGGCACAAAGCCTGACATGGTCCTACTCGTGTTTCAAAGCGTGCCTTCTTTTCACAGCTATTTGTTATTGTCTCTGCCATCACAAGTTTAAAAAAGGAAAGTTAATTAAATATGGAACAAGACTGAGCAACATCTTTTAAGCCATCATGTCATTAGAACTGGAATCCTTAGAGAGCTGCTTAAAAGGGGTTTGAGAACAATGACTGTTCAATCAGATATTTATGGGCATAGTTATGTAAACACACTCTTTATTGTCTATGTATATTTAATATAATTATCAGTTTTGTAGTTGGACTCTCCAGAGACCCAACAAATCACAGTGTTGCTTTGAAAATGTCAGCAGAAAAGACAATTATGTTGCTAGCAAATATTCATAAATTATATTAAAAAGTCCTGTGGAAACGTCTCGTACATTGCAGAATCTTTCACAGCCACTGAAGAATCTTCTTATTTCTTTGATGTAAGGGCAATTTTAGAAGCAAGTAGGTTCTTCCTGAAAGCTTAAAGGCACAAATGTGGCAAAGGAGCAGGCCAAGCTTGCAAAACAAAAGCATGTGCATTCCAAAAAATTCGGAGAGTCCCTTCGTCGTTTTCTGTTGGCTGACTCGCTGTAACCAGTTTGTGTGTGCACACATCCATACAGATACATGTAGACACCTGCTCACATCACGGATGTGCAAATTTTATTTCTTAAAATACCCCATTAAAAAGAGAAGATAAATTCAATCTGTTCGCTCTTTTAGTGCCTACTTAGAGCCATAACTCTTCCCTATGGCATTTTTCTTTAGAAACTATTTATAGTATTTTCCATTTTTTCCTCTCTTATCATTTTTTCCTCATTATACACAGGCAGAAATAAGTGCAGAATTGGGAAACTGCTCCATAAATTAAAATGCACCAGGCTCTTGCTAAACCAATCTGAGTGGTGTAGGTTGATAAACACCCAGTAAGCATTCACAAATCACGTCTATTGCAAGATATACAATCTGCAATCAACATCTTAATTAGTAGCTAATGACATTTGGAAGGAAAGGTTAATGTTGAGCGCACAAAAGCAGTGTGGTTAAAAAAATTAGATTTTCCTGCCTTCTTCTTAGAACAAATAAAGAAGGAAAGAAAAGATATCCAGTGATTATGTTGGGTGTTATAAATATACATGTATTGGCAATTTGAAATATCTTAATTATATAAGGGCTGTATTGATACGCTACCTTTCATCTCAAGAGTTCAAAGCACTTCACCTGTATCTCATTTATCCTCAAAATACCCTCTGAGGGTCAGTATCTCTAGGCAAAGTGAAGTGGGGGAGTTGAGGCAATTATCCACATAATTCAAACCCCAACCCCTGTTAATGAGGAATAAATGGACAATCTTGAAAAGACTGAATTTTTTGGATTGTTTTTCTCTGTCAAACTGCCTAGACACAGAGTCGTTTTTTGTTGCTGCACTGTCCCCAGGTACATAGTCCATGGGAGAGCATAGAAACCAGTCACCTCATTTTCTAAGGCTGACCATGACTTGCCTATCCAACTCCATCTGTTCCCATCTTGGGTCACTTGAGTCCCCTGCTGCCTCCCCTTCTCCACAGTCCAAGGGACAGCTTCTGGAGTGTCCCTGGCCTTGCACCTTTCTTCTTCTCTTTCCTCATCAGAAATTGTTCTTGCTTCTTCGAGCCTGTCTACTCCTTCATCTCCCTCGAGGCTTATCTTCCAGTCCATTCCCTCTTTCTAGGAGAGTGGGCAGAAAACACCATTCTGGGTTTTGTTTGATACATTAGGTGGGCTTACCGATAATTTGTACCACAACCCTTTAGACAGATATTCTATTGTGTCACTTCAATGAAATTGGCATGAGCTTCTGATGGCTTTTCCTTCATCAAAGTGCCCTGTCTCCGTTCAGGTGTGCTTTGAATGGGTTCTGTGTCTTTCTACCTTAACAACTGTCCTTCACTGGGCCTTTTACCAAGAGCCCAGCACAGCTGTCCTCCATGGGTGACCACCAACTTCCCCTGGTCCATCTATCTCAAATCGTGGACATGCCATGTCCCTTCATTTCCAACAAGATCTCAACAGTTAATGAAACTGTCCTGCATATTTAGGGCACATGTGTGCAGACAGTGACCCATCTTCTGGGTCTGGCAATAGCCTTCCCTGCGTCCTACCAGGAGTGTCCTTGCCTCTTCAGCCTCTCCCTCCCATGACCCCCAGGCTGCAGAACAAGGAGGATGTTTTTCTCCTCACCCCACTCTGAGCCCCACCTCCTGAGTCTTCATTTCCTGTCTTAAGATACAGTTCTTCCCAGAATGATTCCCAGTGGAATGTCCATTTCTTTCAGGGGAAATTCCAGCCTGACCTACAGGGGTGCGATTGGCCCTGTGCCGTGCGCCTGAAGATAAGACACAACCTTCAGTCATGAGCACATTTCCCAAGCCCTCTGCTCTGCTCGGTTCCCTTTCAGGGAAGGCGAAGGTGAATGCCAGGTCTGCAAGTCCTTCACAGGCTGCTCTCTCCAGCTCTGCAGCCTCTGCAAAGGAAAACAAATGCTCAAGAAAACACAGCACACAGAATAGGGGCAGGCTACATTTATAGATGAGCCAGACATTGCTTTTTCAATACCTGCCTCAATTTTACTCACAGCTCCTCTTCCAAAACCCCCAGGGCACAGAAGAAATGGTCCAGATTGCCACTTTGGCTACTGCTCTTTTTTCTTCACGGCTGTAACTTGACTAGGCTTAGTTATCAATTCATTGTATTTTAATGACTTATTTTTACATCTGTCTTCACACCAGATTGTGGACTTGTGTGTGTTGTTAGTAATTTTTTTTGCAGTACCAGAGTTTGAATTCAGAGCCTCGTGCTCTTTAGGCAGCCACTCTGCCACTTGAGCCCTTCTGTAGTGGTAGTAATGTGGATTGTCTTTAATTTATCCATATCTCAAGAGCCTGCAATGGCTTTAGTGCTCCAATCCTGGATGGAATGTTTGTTGACTAAAGGCTGAATGTTAATGTGTTCCTCTTAATGTCAGTTGAACCAGAATTGTCTTATGCAGACAGATTTGTACTCTGCCTGTTGTTCTCTTCTCTGGTACCCTTCAACATTTTCCTATTGTCTCCTTTACTGGAAGGCTGTGATGCTAAGGCAGGAGTCAACAACATGGTACAGTTGGAACACTATGGTTCACGCCTCTTGGTACCATTTGTAGGTTCTCAGTCTAGATACAGGAGAGGGAGGAGAAAAGGAAATAAAGGACAGCGAAAGTGACTACAAAGAGAAACGAAGAGTGAGGCAGTGGAGAACAGAGGGGGGCTGCCTCTGGTTGAGAAGGGCAGCCACCACAATTACCTCTGGTGTCTCATGGCCCCACCCACCCCATAGGTGCACCCACTCTCTTGAAAGATGAATGGATCCGGTACCAGTGACTCATGCCTGTAATCCTAGCTAGTTGGGAGCCAGAGATCAGGAGGATCACAGTTTGAAGCCAGCGGGACAAATAGTTCTCAAGACCCTATCTTGAAAATACCCAACATAAAAAAAGGGCTGGTGGAGTGGCTCAAGTGGTAGAATGCTTGTGTAGCAAGTGTGAAGCCCTGAGTTCAAACCCTAGTACCACCAAAAAGAAAGAAAGAAAGAAAGATGATTGGAAGCGTGGTGGCAAATGCCTGTAATACCAGCTACACAGGAGGCAGAGGCAGGAGAACCATTAGCTCGACCCAGCAGGGTAAAATTAGTGAGACCTTCTGTCAAAAACAAAATATAAAAGAGAGTTGAGGAAAAGTTAGACACCCCTGGTGCCAGACCTCCAGGACATGTGTCTTTGACACCCCATGCCTGACTCCTGTTGACACACCACATGAGTCACCTGTTTGCACGATTCCTCATTAGCCTGGCCCAATAGTAGTGGAGGGAATGAGTGAAAGGCTAATGAAATGCAATAGCACACATTCAATGGTTAAAACGTCTAAGAGAGGCAATGTGTGCAAAGGGCCTGGCATCTAGTAGCTTTTCTGTTAGCACAAGTCATCTTAGAATTTAGAGGAGTAAGAGCACCTACTCTGTGCCTCACACATCATAGTTGTTATTAATCCCCACAAGGACCCTGTGAAATGGGTATTCTTATCTTCACTAACTAATGAGGAACCTGAAGGTCAGGTGACCTGAGCCAAGTTTCACAAAGGCAGGATTTGAAAATGGTCGGTCTCTCATTTGTGCTTTTCCCCTCATGATACTGTTTTGCTTAAGAAAACTATTTGCTACTTCCTTTTCCACTTCCTCTTCTTCTTCCTCTTCATCTTCTTTCTTTCTTTCTCCCCTTCCTTTTCTTTCTTATGCTTCTCCTTTTCCTCTTCCTCCTCCTCCTTGCCCTCTTCTTTCTTCTTTGTTTCAGTGTTTGTACTATTGGATATGCTGCCTTTTATGGAGGAATTGTATGTCTCTTAGGAATATCTTTAAACGATAGACAAACAAATATAGAAGAGTCACCTCCTCATGTGCCTAGCCATACTAGTATTTTTATCTTGTGCTCTAAATAAATACAGTACTGGATGGAAATAAGATGAGGAAAGAAGAAAATTCACTGCTCCAGAAAATATGGACTTCCCGGGCAAAAAGCAACTATTCAGGAGGCAGTGTGGGGGTGGTTCATTCTGGGAGCCAGTGCATTTCCAAAGTTTCTGGAAAAGAGAAAGAAAAAGTGTTATATTACCTAATTCCTTTGTGCAGTTTTGACTGAACAGATTTCCTTACTTCCTGCCTGCAATGGTTATGAGGTGTTGCTGTGAAGAATGGGAGTGACTTATGCAGGGGCAGGGCCGCTGGAGAGAGCAGAGGTGCTCAGCTCTGGCTCTTGGAGCATCTGTCACTCGTGGATAAAAGCTACTGTATGTATAAATTATTACCATTATTGCAGTAACAGAGAGTGTACTATTATAGTTACAGGATGTCTGTAAACCCTGAGAAACTGGAATGTGTGGTAAAAAAGTAGCTTGCCAGAGCTCTGGAAGACTGCAAGGATCTTGAGGATAGTATGGTGGAGACACTGGAAGACCTTGGAAATCATGGCAGGTATAGGAGTGTATGTGTGTGTGTGTGTATTTGTGTTTTCCTAAGACTGTAGGGCATGAGCAACTGTGGAAAGGAAACTAAAGTGGAGGGAATGCTGGTGCCCCAGAGCACTTGGGAAGGATGTGTGGTCCAGGGAAGGTACTGTAGATGGGTCTTTTGGGATTCAGTAAAAAACAAAGTCAGTAAATTGTCCATTTCAAGAATTCCCCCACAAAAATAAAAATACTTTTGATTTCAATTTACCCAGATAATTTTCTTTAATATCTCCTTTAGCCCCAAGAAGAGAAAACTAGCAAGAAACCATGAAACACTAACATTTATTTGTAGGGTGGTTTCAACCAACAAGTGAGATTGCCGGTGGAAGTTGTCGTTCAATGGAAATGATGTTGATGAGCTCTGGCTACAGTTAAGCACCTGTCCCACTTTAATTATCTCCCCAAAGCAATCAAGCAGAAAGCTCCTTTCAGGCAGATGGAGAAAGAGAACTAGAACTGGTTTGGGATTGCAGTCATGCGCAGCGTAACGGTGTTTCTGTCAGAGAGAGACCAAATGTGCAATGGTGGTCCCTTAGGGTTCTATGGAGCTCAAGAATTCTAACTGCGTAGTGCTCTCCTAGCTGTCATGATGTCATAGCCCAACACATGACTCAGGTGTTTGTGATGACGTTGGTGGGAACAAACCTACTATACTGCCTGATGCACACAAGTACCATGCACATAGTGAAGTATGCAATGTGATACCAGTAATGGTAATAAATGACTGTGCTGTAGGTGGTGGATTTTCTATGCCACACTTTTCATTGTCATTTTAAAGTGCACTACTATGTATAAAAGAAAAGTTTACACCAGCCTGTACAGCACGGGTTTACTCTTGATTGTACCATTTTCTCTCATGTTCAATTCAATCTTGTGTTGCTTGTTCATCATGGCCCCAGGTGTATAAATATTATATTAATATATTATAATAATATATAATATATTGTATATAATGGCTATATATGTATATGTGTCAGGCTATTATATAATATATAAAAATATTATGCTATATATAATATTACTATCTATGCATAAATACACTACTGTAAACAGCATGCTGTGCTAATATGTATCATACACATATATGTATATCTCCATATGATATGTAGTACATATCATATGTAATAGCCTGATTTTATATATATTTTATGTAAATATATATTACATGAATGTACTTATGTATTGATATATAAATATATTAAATATCTAAATATGATATAAACATATATATTTATGTGTGTGTACACACATACTCTGCAGTATTTGCACAGCAACAAAAGCACCTAGTAATACATTTTACAAAGCAAAGGCCCATTGTTAAGTGACACATGGCTTTCTTGTCCCCTCTCTGCCTGTGTACCATCCCATAGGGTGTCCAATCTTTCCTTGAGGGTCCCACATGCTTGGGAGAGCAGTCCAGTTTCTCAGATATGGTACGTATGTCTGGTCTTTGTGGATCTAATCGTTCTCATATCTTATCTTCATGTATCTTATCTTTCTGTATCTTCTTTTATCTGAAAAGGCTGCCATCTAGAGTTTTATTTTTCTTTATCCCAAGAAAAACAAACTCAACCTCACCTCATTTTTTTAATCACTTCCAGGACCACTCATTAACAAAAAATGTGCTGCAAGGGCATTCTTCATCATCACTCCCGTACAAATTCATCATTGAAGAATGCCTGACTGCATAGAGTAGAAGAGGACAGTAAACGGGGACCTTTCCTATTGCATGGAGGAACTGAACCCAGTGGAATGCACCTGACTACAAGATTACAGGGTCTCAGCTCAGTCCTTACTACTTGGTTTAGGAACCTATGACAGGTCACTTCACTTAATCCAGTTCAGTTTCTCATAGGAAGGTTGGATTCAGTAACTTCAAGTCCCTATCTCTAGCTTCATAATTCTCTAAATCACCTGTTGTTTTCAAGCACCTCCATGCCATAGAAGGCCAGTCTTGTCATTGCCTTAATGTGATTGGTTGAAGAATTTCAACTGGGTAACGAGAAAATGGCCATGGAGAACAAATACGAACAAAGTTTGTGAGTAATTTTGGATTTCTAAGCAATGTGTCCTCTTGAGGAAGGGGCTTTGGTAATCACCAAGACTTCTCTCTCTCCACAGAGACCCATCTATAGCATCTCAGGCTTCTAGACTTGGCAGGTGTTCATAAAACTGACACTGTTGTTTCCTGGATTCTCTTGAATCTCCCTTGCAAATAACCAAGGAGATGAGAAAGCTTCTATTTATTCAAAAGCTGGAAACCTGAGATACATAGTCCCTATGCAAAGAATGGCAAAGAAGTACTATGGGGTTTGCTCACTGAAGTGCCGTGGGCAGGAACTGGCTGCTTATGTTGAGAAGAAGGGTGATTGGATAAGCGATGTCTCCCATGACCATATGATGGAGAAACTTGTGCCAGTTACATGTCATTTGTTCCCCTGGGACATATAAGGAAGAAGACTTTAGATTAGACCAAATTTCAGTATCAGGTTCTTCAGACAAGGAAGGAGGAAGACTGTGAGGGAAAAGGAAAGTACTTTCCTGAAGGAGAGGGTAATCAAAGGACATATATGATTCTTGACAACAGAGGCTGGAGGTCTAGGAAGCAGGCTACTAACACAACACACAGGACAGGCTTCCCTGCATCAGAAATACTTGATCAACAAAGGACAATATAGAGCTAAAAATAAAAAGACTAACATGAGGAAGCTTTAAAAATAAAAAAAGCTATGTTCTCCTAGGGGCCAGAGAATTTAAGATCTGTTGAAAGATATTTAATGTGGAAGGAAAATATCCTTCTACTACAGGCCGGAAGAACAGGGCTCCCAGTGGAATTATAAGCTATCAACAGTCACGGGGTGCCATAGTAATGAAGCAGCCATTGCTGGAAGTGGGGCCCAGGGCGGTGCAGTTGATTGGTACCCACACTCAGGGCCATGACTTGTGAGGGATCCTAGCCCAATGAATGCATTCCCACTCTAGAGGAGAGTTGTAACAAACCATCAAAAGAGGCCTACTGAAGTTGGAATGGGGCATTGAGGTGAGATCTGAAGTCAGTACCCCCAGGATGTTCCTTGAGTCTTTAGCTGTCCCTACTCCCACTTGGCAGCTGGTAGAACCAGCATTTCAGAGTAAGCCAAAGCCCTTGTATTTAGCAATTCTGCTCTTCTCTGTTTGTTCAAACTCCTGTGTATATGCAACCTCATCTTTTGTGTGGGGAAGTATCTATTCCATACCAGAAGGTTCCTTAGTACCTCATCCTCTTCTCTTATAAAGATTTAAATAGGATGAATCACCTACTTTCTTGAAAATGTGAAATCAAGAACAGCTTCTGTTGTTAAGATTTGCTACAACCCACCCTCCCTTGAAGTCTACTCCTAATAGTGGGTCCTTTCACATGGACACAGAGGCATCTTTATTTTTTTCTCACTGGGTGAGTGCTTGGTACTCACCTAGCACAATGGGGATAAAGGGGACACTTAGTCAGGGGTATACCACCACAACTGAGTCCAGGCACCTTGTTTCTGAGAAAATATCCTAATTTTAACAAACTTGACAGATGATCTTTCTCAAGGAGCAGGGTGCAGTTTGGTTTTTAGTACAGGTGATGGGTGGCTTCGTAATATCAAGGTTGTGTTATTTGCTGAGTTATTGCATGATTCAAAGTTTGGTTCCATATGTGATTTTTATGTGCCAGGGATTCACTTGTCTGTGGGGAACCAGAGTTAAAAAACATGGTTCTTGGTTAATTTCAACATTTTCTTCTATGCACATATGTTGTGTCTGTAAATTAGTACATATGTATGCATTTGTTAGTGCATTTAGCTGGACTCTGGACGAGGCACTGGCAGAAAGCTAGGAGTGTGACATAGTCTCTTCCTAAGAATCATTACAGATAAACACTTCACCGCGCCAAGCTGCTCTGATCTCTAGAAATTTAATTCCAGTGCCTTGTGATGTTGCACAGGAAGGGACTCGTTCAAGGTCTACAGGGGAAGCTGTCCTAAGGTGCTGGGCTGGAAGATGGTGGTTCTAAAGCAAGCGGTATTGACTAGAGGACAGGAGCAGCCCTCGACCTGGTACCTTGTTACCAGAAAAATCACCTCTTTCTCATTTTAGCTGGTTCTTTTCATCAAAGTAGCCTTTCTTCTTTTCCTTTTGGGTTTCTCCTTGTATCCACCAAAGACTGACAGAGTGTCACCTAGAGATAACTGCCCAGCCAACCCACTTCTCTTGAGTATCTGGAAGCATGATTTTGGCAGAGTCATCAGGCAATTTTGTGATTATCTCCTAACCCATTCCTTTTGTTTCCCACCATCTCCCTACTCTGGTAGAAGCAACGGCATGGGGTTTGGAACGCCAGTATCTAATTATCAAGGAAAAGGATAAATTACGGAGGACTGCTCCTCACCTTAGCTGGAGAGACTGCGGCACTCTTTACAAAGGCCACACACCTCCAGTTTCTATAGCAAATTCCAATCAATGTAGATTTTTGTTCTGTTTTTAGCTCCAAGACAACAATCTTATTGTTCTGTTGTATCTAATGAGCAGGCTTTTATTTCTGTAGTTACTGCTTTTGGACATTTCTTGGATGTGTGGTACTGTTATCTGAGCATTTTTATTGCAGCTGACAAACACTTGTATTGGTCTATCTGGAAAAGAACTTCGCTGCTACAATCTTATTTTCCTCAGTGTACAGAGTTTATTGTTTTTGAACCTCGTGTTTCTGCTGTGACCTAAATTGTTTCTTGGAGCATGAGGATTTGGGACAGAAACTCATTTTACTTAGCATTCAGGTATTTTTTTGGACAGCACTGTTTTTCAGAATAGTTTCAATCTGGTACATTGGAGATATTCAGGTCATGGCCCAAATTTTCTTATAGTGGGTATACACTTCATCTTTTGCTTTTTGGTTTTAACACACCCTTGTATGAATGATCCTAAAAATGATTTATGGTGGACTTAAACAGAACACCTGCGACAAACCCCTCAGAGTTGATAAACCACGTGTGAATGTGGGGCCGGGGGCTGAGGTGGGAAAGCCAAACCAGTGATTGCATTAAAACACTGACTTACTGCTTTTTGATGGAGTCAGCCTCATTCTGGTAGCTGACTCTATTTTATTTTGTTTCAGTGAATCCAACGACAGATTGGAACTATAGGAAATTTCAACATGAAATTTAGAAGTTTAGCCATTATTAAACAAACAAATGCTGCTGTATTAATACCATGTTAAGAAAAAAACCAAAACTCTACCCAGTAGAGGGGAAAAAAAAAAAGGTTAGAATGAGACACTCCAAGGTACTGACAGAAAAAAGACTGTGGATGATACATTCTTTACATTTTTTCTATTTTCAAAACTTTCTTTTATATACATAAGTTGTATTTTAGAATTATATATGCATGTGTCTATTAATTAATTTATCTGGGTTTTATGTTAGGCACTTTCGACAAAGCAATGAATAAGACATGGTGTTTTTCCCCCAGAATAATTATAAATAAACAATTCACTCAAGTAAAAAATGTGTGAAAGGTGCTTTTGGGGGGGTTCAAGAAATAAAAATATATGGCAGCCCTGTAGAGATTTTTAAAACTTTATCTTCAAGTATTTCATGTTTTGGATGCCACAATGAAATAATATTGTAATTTTTATTTCATTTTCCAGTTATGCATTGATAACCCATAGGAATACAATGAGTTTGGCATGTGACCTTGAATCATTGACCTTGAAGAAATCATTTAGTATTCTTGGATTTTCTCTCCTTCTTTCATAAAATCCTTGGGCTTTTGTATGTGCACTCTTATAGAACTATCAAATAAAGACTTTTATTTTTGGGCCAATTAGCCCATGAAAGATGTTCAAATTCACTGATCATCCTGATGAGAGATCATTGTATGATTTTTAGAATATCTAAAGTAAAGAAGACTGATGATAGCAAGTTTTGGTGAGGATGGCTTACAACTGAAATCTCATGCTGATAAAAATGTGTGGTCACTTTTATATCTTTTCATTCCTTACTACAATGTCTGGGAGCTCAAATACAATGCTAAGTTAAAATGTTGAAACTGGACATCCATCCCTGCTTGTTCCTGATCTTCGGGAAAGGCATTGGACTGCCTATCATACTGTAATATCTGTAGGGGTTTTTATTTGGTGGTACTGGATTTTGAACTTAGGGCTTTGTGCTTGCAAAGCAGATACTTGTGCCAGAGCCATTTTGGCTCTGGTTATTTTGGAGACAGGGTCTCATGAACTAGTTGCCCAGGCTGGCCTTGAACTGTGATCCTCCCTATCTCAGCTTCCCCAGTAACTAGGACTACAAGCGTGAGCCACTGGCACCCAGCTATCTGTGGGTTTTTTAATAGATATATTTTTTTTAATCACGCCAGGAGTTTCTCTGCTCTGATTACTTTAATAGTTTTCATTTTGAATAGAAGTTAAACTTTGTCAAATGCTTTCTAACCATCTATCAAACTGATCTTTTTTTTGCATTTTTAAAAATACATTAATTGATTATTGAATGCTAAAGTTGCTCAAGATACACTCTCCTTTTGTATTTTCTTGTACATTATTTTTTGATTTGACATATTTTATTATGTACATTTTTGTACCTAGAGTCTTGAGAGATGTTAATTTGTAGTTTCTTTTCCTTGTAAAGTCTTCCAGCCTGGTTTTCAGTGCCAGACTAATGATACTTCTGAGTTTGAGAGAGACAGAAAGTATTTTTCAAATGAAGTTACATAAAACTTGTCTTTTGTCTTTCACAAATTATTTCTTTCACAAATGCTTGCTAGAACCCACCACTGAAGCCATCTGAACCTGGAACTTTCCCTGAGGGGAGGCAGTTATCCATTAGCTCAGTATTTTAGATATAGGGCTGTTTAGATTTTCTACTTATTCTTCATTCCTTACATTTGTGTCTTTCAAGGAATTTCTCCATTCATTTACATTGCTGCAATTATTGGCATAAAATTGTTCATTGTCTTCTTATTATTTTAATGTCTGCAGGACCTGTAGTGATGTCCCCTCTTTCACGGCTGAAATTGGTAAGTTTGTCTTCTCCCATTTTGTCCGTGACTTGACTTTCTAGAACAGTATCAATTTTGTTGATTCTTTCAAAATAGCCTTTGATTTTGTTGTTTTCTATTTTGTTTCTGTCTTTATTTTCAATAAATCTTTATTGTTTCTCCCTTCTATTTACTTTTCCTTTCCTACCTTCCTAAAACAGGTTTTACGCTTTTCTTGTTTTCTGCTATAATAATTTAAAACTATAAACTTCTCTAAGTAGCACTGTTGCTGCATAGCACAAATATTAACATGATTTACTTCATTATTATTTTCAAAATATTTACATTTTTCTTTGTGATTTTTACTTTGGAATATTTAAAAGTTGCTTAATTTCCAAGTACTCAGAGTTTTAAAGTTTTATTGTTTTGTTCTAATAAAATTTCATTGTAGTCAGAAAACACACTCTATAAAACTGAATTTTTTTTTTTTTCTGGGCCAGGACGACCTTGAAATCAAAACCCTCTGCCTCCACCTCCTGCCTGGGATTAAGGTATATGACACCATATCCCTGGCAAAACTGAAATATTTTGAAATAAACTGAGACTTGTTTAAATAAGCATATGCCCCACCTTTGTGACCCTGCCATACAAATGTATATTTTGCATTTGTTCTATAAACCACAACTAGGGAAAAGTGGTTGATGGTGTCATTTAGCTTTTTTAGATTCTCCACAATCTTTTTTTGTGTAGATAGTCTGTCAATTATAGAGAAATGTGTTAAAGTCACTAACCATGACTGTGAGGTTTGTGTGTCGAGTTTTACTCAATTCTATTGAAGCTCTGTTGTTGTGTACACAAATATTTATAATTATTATTTTTTACTGACTTATTTACCCTTTTGCTATTATGAAATTTTCCTTTTAACCTCTAATAATATACTTAATCTTTAAGTTTATTTTACTAAATCAGCCACACACATTTTTTTGTGTTTACTGTTAACATGGTATATATTTTCTATTCTTTTCTTTAGCCTATTTGTTTCTGTATATTTAAAGAGCATCTCTTACAGACAGTATATAACTGATTATTCTTTATTCACTCTGACAATCATGCTTTTGATTAGAATATTTGATTAATTTAAATCCGGTGCCATTGTTGCAATAGTTAATTTAGATATGTCAATTTATTTTATTTGTCTTGTCCCATCTGCCTTTTCATTTGTTTGTTACTCTTTACCTACATTCTCTTGTGTTGATCAAGATTTGTTTTTTAAAAGTATTTTGTTTCAAATCCTCTATTGGTTTTCTATCTATATCAAGCTAATTTTGCATTTTTATAGTGGTTGTTCTAGAAGTTACAACATATATTTTACCTTATCCCTATCGATTTGAGGTCATACGGAAGTACCTCATGTAAAGCACAGTAGCCTTACAACAGTGTATTTTCATTCCCCTGACTCTTAAAGTTATTATTTGAATATGACGTAAATCTAAGTTATCAACTTAATAATACCATTTTTCAAAGTGCTTAATCTGTTGTATGTCTTTCAAAAAATTAAAAGGAAGAGGATGTGTGTGCAAGTTTAGTTCTTTTTACTTACACACACATTTTCCATTTCCATTGTCCATCATTTCTTCCTGTAACTGTGGGTGATCTGCTGTTATTCCCTCCAGCACATAATTCTGTTGGTAGTGAATTATTCTAGTTTTGCTTATCTGGCAATGCCTTAATTTCTCTTTCGCTTATGAAGGATGAATTCTTTGCATGCATAATTTTTGGTTGCCAACTTTTTTTTTTCTCTCTAGCAATTGAAATATGTCATTCTAATTTCTTATGGACTTCATTATTTTGAGGTGAAGTCAGCCATTGATCACATCATTGTTCTTCTGTATGTAACATGCTATCTTCCTCTGGCTGCTGTAAAGATTTTCTCTTTATCTTTGACTATGATAGTTTATTCTGGCAGGAATTTGATGAGTTTTCTGGATTGGGATTTTTTTTTGAGACAGAATCTTCCTATTTAACTCAGGCTGAGCTAAAATTCACAATGTAGCCCAGGCCAGCCTAAAACTCACTATTCTCCTGCCTCTGCCTTTTGCGTGCTGGCATTACAGGTATGTATCACCCATGCCCAACCTCCTGAATATTTAATGTGTCCTACAAAAGTTGGGAAGTTCTAGACCATGTTTTAAATTTTCAGGCCTGCCTCTTTCTCTCCTCTTCTCTTCTCCTATATTCCAATTATATCTGCCTGTTTTGATACAAATAGATCTCTAATGCTGTCTTGATTTTTTCTTCAACCTCTTTTCTCTCTGTTCTTCAGACTGAGTATTTTCTATTCATCTTTGCATGCTCATTAATTCTTTCTCCTGACACCTCAGTTTACCTTTCACCTATCTAGTGGATTTTCATCTCAGTTATGCGTAAATTCATTTCTATTAGGATGCTTTTTAGCTCTAGAATCCCATTTCTTTTATAATTGTGATTTCTCTGTTGAAATTTCTAACTACTCATTCATTAAAACCATTTTTCCTAGAATTCTTTGATCATATTTATTATTATAGCTGGTTTGAAGTCTTTTTCCACTAAATTCAACATCTGGGCCCAATTAGAAACAATTTCTGTTGATTTTTTGGGTTTTCCTGAGTATGGGTCACATATTTCTATTTCTTTGAATGTTCAGTGATTTTTGTTTGAAAAGGGGATGTTGTAGGAAATGCAATGTGGTGACTAGGCTCTGTTATATTCTTTCGAGTATAGTTGTTGTTTAGGTAGCTACTCTGTGTGGACTTGAACCGAAATCTTTGTCTCCCTGTGCTCTATAATTATCTCTTCTCAGATTTTATGACTTCAAGCTGCTAATACAGTAAGCCCACCTTATTCACACATTTATTCCATGTGGTTTTGATTGTGCAAATGTGCCCCCCAAAAACAAATCTGAAGAAATTCCAAACACAAAAATTTCACAGCTCAGTTGATGCAGAGCTGTGCTCAATCCCAAGTTATCTTCAATTGTGCTTAAATAGTTATGGGATCTGCTGAGTGTTTCCCACTCTTGATTTTGTGAATCTGCCTCCCAAAAAGCAAATGGTGCCCCCAAAGCAAGGGAAAAGTGAATATGCTTAATTTAATTGATACAGTGAAAATTTTAGATTTATTGAAAGGCAGCATGTCTTCATCAGAAGTTGGGAGGCATTATGGGAAAAATTAGTCAAGCATCCAATACAGCACTGAATAACTTGCATCCTGCACATCACAATTTTCCCTCAAGGGCGAGTTCTTTGGAGCCAGATACCTGTGAGTACCAAGGGGCTAGTGTGCTCTCCTGATGGTTCAGCTCTACTTTTAAAAGGCAGGTTCCTGTCTGAACTTTGTCTGTCCCTCTGTTGCCTATGTTAGATTCTCCTCCAGGTATGCACACTTCAGTGGTCACTCCATGCTTTGGCAGAATTTATATTCAAAGTTTTGGGTCTCAGTCCTTTTTCCATTGTCTGGCTTACAGATGTTCCCATTCTCTGTCACCTTGGGCCTATAAGGGGACTGATGTTTTTCTTTGCTCTAGCCGGGAGTTTTGAGGAACATCTTCTGGTAAATTTTTCCTCAAGAGTGCATGCATACTCCTAATTTTTACCTTTTCCAGTTGCAGTTTTTTAAAAAGTAAACTCTTCTGGCTTCTGTTTCCTTTGGGAAATGTTTCCATTCCTATGTTTTTTATAAAAATAATTTTTACAGATTTTATAATAATCTGTAGGAAAGTTCTATGGCTATTCTACTGATAAATGCTTTATTACTGTTTATCTAGGATTGAACGCATAATAAATGCTTAATTAATATTTGCTATATTTATTCTTACAATTAATCCTTCAGTTGTGCACTTAAAAATAGTTGTTTTAACTTCTCACAGTCCCAATCCCAGGGCCTGTCCCTTGAGGAGCTAGTCCTAATTTTTTTTTTTTTTTACAGATATTTTGGTCACTTTCTGAAGTAGTAAGTAACAAGGAGACCACATTTAAGTGGATTATAACCAATAGGAGAAGACACTAGATGCAAACCACTTTTCTTCGACTTTTAGAAAAAAAAGAAATTGTTACCTGTGAATCTGCCCATGGCCTTAGAGATTCTCTGAGGCAAATGATCCCTGAAATGAGTGGAAGTGGCGTGACACCCACAATAATTTTGCTCCTTTCTTTGGTTTGTTTTATGCTTGAGCTCCATATCCTGTTACTTCCTCAAGTCTCTCTTCTTTCCACCTTGAATCAAGGGCTCAGCCTACCACCATGACCACAATATTTACACTCTGACTGACTTAGGAACCAGGTGCATTTTACTTGGACTGGTTGTTTATTTAAAAAAAAAAAAACCCTCAAACACTCTTTCCTCTCTCTGTACAGGATAGTGGCTATCTTTTTTTTTTTTTTAATTGTAGCTGGTTTTGCTCTTCCTTAATGGCTGTATTCCTGTTTGGGACAAGAGAATTATCTACTAAGTGTGTACTGTCATCAAGGGGCCTGGAATGAGAAGCCATGCATCTAAATTAAATGTAGTTTCGTGCTTCGGGATATGAATGCCATTTTGCATCCTACATTGAGATACTCACACAAAGAGGACAATATAGGTGTTAGAGGCTGCATGATGGTATGGCATATATTTAAACAGTTTGCAGTTAATTAAGAGTATTGACTTGGAATTAAACCACTGGTCTCACTCAACATCTGTGCTCTCCATCTATTTGCCTGTGTGTTTAGATGGTGCCTATCATGGTAGTATCTAAGCACTCAGGAAAATCTAATTAGGCTAATTTCAATTTCCTCTGTGTGAGAAAAGGATCTGCCCCTTCCCATGGCCCTTTCTGCTAGCCTCTTCTTGAAGGGAGTCATTATTATTCCTAGAAGAAAAAGGCAGTTGAGAGAGAGCCTAAAGCAAGAAACAGCATTTTACACCTTACTTGGAAGTTGGGGGTTTAGCTTATAGAAGGGTTTTCAGCTTGTAAACAGCACCAGAAGGGCAAAAGGGCGATCACTGCTAAAGGGTCTGTGAGCATGGACAAAGGAGGAGGAGTTCTAGAAATTTCCTTCAAGCTCGGTGTTAAGGAATGTGCTGTTACATTCTGCTCCATTGTGCACTGCCAGTGTCCAGAACCATCACTACCTGACAAAGGCACAGTTTTTATTTATCAAAGAGGCACAAAGGTGGTTTCCTCTGTCCAGCAATGAACAAGTGTTGTTCTTCTCCCGTCTGCAGGTCTCTGTTAACATGCCGACATCTTAATTTCGGTGTTGAAGAGAGCTGCCTGATTTCATTGGTTTTCAATGCCTTGCCTGCAGCTAGAGGGATGGAGAAGGCCACAGAACAGTCATTATGAGTTCCATTTTGCAGTTGTAACACACACAGACTACTCTTCAAGAGAGAGTCCAGAGGAATAAATTTGTGCACAAGCAGAGAATTGCAGACACAAAGCAGAGCTTGTTAGGTAGAAATGAGAAAGAATCAGAGATGACCAATGTGTTTGCCTGTTCTGGGTCAGTTGCTCTGGTGAGGCTGTGTGAAGGCAAAAAAAGGAAGTTAAAAAAAAATCACCTCTGTGCTTACCTGTCACAGATCAAGACTTTGATGTCAAAATAGGTTTCTTCACTCTTTGGGTAGAATTTGCATTATTTAAAGTTTCCAAGTAAGTGGTAGGAATGTTTGGCTGGGACTTCTAAGATCAAGTTTATTTTTTTTAAAAAAAGGAATTTAAATTTTTCTCTCTGGAAAGAAGCGTTGAAAGGGTTTGGGGAGTATGGAAAATCTGGTTCAGAAAGATTGATACCAGGATTTGTAGGGTGGCAACATGAGACACTATGACTCGCCTCCAAGGTCCCCCGTGTGTATAAGAAGGACCGAGGGTAATCTGCTTGTCTATGCAAGGTCATATTAAAGAGATTTGCCACCTTAGGATGTGCCTGTCTAGGACAAGAAAATGATGCTGTTCAGAGCCAGCCCTTTATCCTAACAAGTTCAGATTCAAGGCCTAGGAGTGATGGCATCTTCCCAGAGCTCATACTCCGAAAATAACCATAGGGAAAGAGAGAAATAGGCCTTCTCCCATTCCTGTCCTCAGCATCACTTACTGTTACAGTTTGAATATGAAATGTCCTACACAGTCTCATGGCTTTAACACTTGGTCCCCAGCTGGTGGTGCTATTTTGAGAGGCAGTAGAAAACTTAGGAGTTAGGACCTAGTTGGAAGACAAAGGTCGCTAGAGGTGTGACTTTGAAGGTTATACCTGGTTCCCAGTCCCTTCCTCACTTTCCCTGGCAAGCTTCTGCTGCCATGATGTTCTTCCTCACCGTGGGCCCAGAATCGACAGAGCTGAGGACTAAGGATGGAAACCTCTGAAACCATGAGCCAAAATAATAGACCTTCCCTTTAAGTTGTTCTGTTAGGTATTTGTCATAGCTGTATGGAAAGCTAACTAACACAACAAATTGGTACCAGAGAACTGGGGTTGTTGTTGTGACTAAACTTGATCATGTGGTTTTAACCCTTTGGAACTAGTTTATGGAAAGTATTTGGAAAAGATCAAAGATGTGGGCTAGAGAAAGACTACAATGCTATCCCAGAGCTTACTGAAGGATTCTGGTGGGAGCTCAGAGACCAGAGTATGCTGATAAAAAGTGTAGACAGGAGAGACTGTGCTCATCAGGTTTCAGATGGGGGCAAGGACTCTACTGGAATTGAACTACAGGCTATTCATGTTACATTTTAGCAAAGAACTTGTCTGCATTTTATCTGTGCCCTAAGACTTTGTGAGTTGCCAAGTTTAAAGGTAATAGTCTAAGGTAATCTGGTGGAGGAAATTTCAAGGCATCCCAACATTCAGGCTGTGGCATGGTTATTCCTAGTTGCTTTTATCCAGGTTTATATGTAAAATTGAGAGCAAAAGGATTTGAAAAATTTGAAGTTTGACCAAAAAATGGTCAAGTTAAAGTTAATGGCTCAGTTAAAGTTGGGGTCTGTCAAGGCTGTGGTTGTTAAAGAGATTAGGGTAATTAAAAAGAAGCCAAGTACTTTGCATTGGGATAATAGGAAAGATTCCTTGAGAGCATCTTAGAAATTGGCCACACCTACCCACTGCAGCCTCAAGTGTGCAAAAAGTCTTTTCAAAAACACCTTTTGAAAAATACCTTCCCTCACTAAGAGAGCCCCCTTGGGGTACCTGCTCACATAAGGCCAACTAGGAAAGTATTCCCTCACATTCAGCCATCCAGGCACTTGGAGGCCATTGCAGCTGTGGTCCAGGGGGGCTCACCTATGCTGGAGCTGGTAGATGGTCTTGTCATTGTTCACATAATGCTACTTTTGCAGGCATGCAGAATACAAGAGTTATGGAGTCATGGAGGTTTCCACCCAGATTTCAAAGGAAAGCCCAGGAGGGCAGGCAATGTGTAGCAGAGTTGGATTCCCTGCAGGGAGACCCTGAGAAGGTGACATGTAAAGTTGTGAGGAAGAAGCTGATAGTGGAAAAACTAGGAAGAGATGCTAGGAATGTGGAATGTCTGCAAGGAATGCCACAGGCAGTAAGCAAAGCCAGTCCAAGAGAACTGCCATGTGACTTGTAAATGGCAAAGCCATAGGTGTACAGTTGCCCAAGCCCCCGGAACTCACCATACCACAGTTTCATCTTGGAACTCCAAACACTGGACATAGAATTACAGGATTTAATGTTGGTCCTTCTGGGTTTCATTCCAGTCTCGATCCAATCATTGCTATTCTCCTATTCCTCCTTTTGGGAATGGGAATATTTATGCCATTGTATGCAATTTAGTTTTGATTTTAAGAGTTTGATTTGAGTCTCAGAAGAGACTTTAGACTTGGACTTTTGAATAATGTTAGAACAGTTAAGACCTTGAAAATTCTTAGAGATGGATTAAATTAATTTGCATTATGAGATGACCATGAGCCTTTGGGAGCCAGGGGCAGAATGTTATGGTTTGCCTATGAAATGTCACCCACTGTTCATATGTTGACTTCTTGGCCCCAGATGATGGTGCTACTTTGAGGGGTGTTAGAAACTAAGTGGGGCCTAGCTGGAGGAAGTAGGTCACTGGGGGTGTGGCTTTTATGGTTATATGTGGTTCCCAGTTCCTTCTTCTTTCTCTCTACTTCTTGCTTGTCATGGTCTGAGAATCCTCTACCACATGGTCTTGTTGCCATGATTTCCTGCCTCATTATAGACCTGCATTCAATGCAGCCAAAGACTAAGGACTGAAATCTCTGAAACCATGAGCCAAAATAAATAACTCTTCCCTTTATGTTGTTCTCTAGGTGTTCTGGACACAGCTATAGAAAGTCTGACTAACACATTGTAATTATTAGTTGAAAATATCTCTCTAGTGGTCCCTTAAGAGTTGAGCCATTTCACTATGTTGCCCTTTCAATGAGCGCAAACATTGCTTATGACTTAAGACCTTGGCCTGCCTCAGCTGATATTCAAGATCTGGAAACACTAAGCTCATTTTGAAATTTCTTTAGGAAGGTGTAGATTCTCTTAAGTTTCCTCTCTGCCTAAATGCTCTTGTATAAATACATCTGTGGGGATGCAGTCACCACCTTGAGTGTAGGTTAATCTAACTCCTTTCTGCCAGTGATTCATTAGTCTTTCTATCTGTAAAACAGGCTATACTCAGGTCTCTGATGACAATAGGGGCAATAATTTAAGCCATCAGTCTTTGGGACCACTTGATTTTCAGCTCTTCTACTATGTAATGCTACTACTACTTTTTCTTTTTAGGCTAATAATGCTTTGGGGTTATGACTCCTTCAACAAGAAAATGTGTCAAATAGGTTTCTGAGGCCATGTTGGGATGGGGGCAAGAGATGAGTTCAAGATTCAAGGGCGTATATTAAAACCCCACTGGAGTTGTAAATAATTTGAGAAATATAGAAGCTATTCAGACAAGAGACAAAAATATCACTTTCCCACCCTGATATTGGAAAATGTGGCTTATGTCTTCAGGCAGGAAGTTTTCATGGTATACAGCCTCAGAATTAGACATACTTTCTGAGTAGATTACATTGGATATAATCCACACTTGGGAGCTATCTTAGAACACAGGGGCATGAAAAAACAGGGCAGAATGGCTGCTTCCTATGGACTTCTCATTCTCACAGGCAAGGAAAAAGCTGGAAAATATGCTTTGTTTCTCCTTCTCAGCTCATTTCCAGACAACTGATTCTATTCACCTCCCAGGAGGTGGTAAGAGGCCAGGAGAGTTATATTATAGAAGTAAACCTCAAAAATGAGAAGAAGCCTCCTACTGTTAGATGGGTCAGGAAGGTAACTGGGTATTTTCAAGACCTCTTATTTTTCTACCTCCACTAGAGGAGGCAATGTTTTCTGGTCACTTTTCATGTCTAGGAGTTAGGCCGAGAAGCTTGAAGCTCAGAGACTTAGCTAGGTCTGCTTTGGAGAAACAGCTTAGTCGTCACTGGATTTAAAACAGCATCAAGAGAAGGCATCCAACCAACTCACCCCAGTATTATTCTTGGATTTGTATTGCTTCAATAAATTTAAAGTTACTCATTGTTTTCTGAATCTTGGAGGGCAGGACCATGTTTACCTGGGTGAGAGAAAGAAAAGCTTCATTTAGACCTTTTAGGTCCTGGTATGCATTGGTGTTTTCAAAAAGAAGACATAAATACCTTGACTTGATTTCCCCATATAACGTATATAACCTTAGCTATGAAACTCTTAGATTTATACGTGGCCTCCAAAAGGTTTGTAGAAGAATTTTTCATAGCAACTTTAATATAGTGGTCCCAGACAGGAAACAATTCAAATGTCCATGAGGTTAATGAAATGGAGTACCACTCAGCAATTAAAAGGAACAAAATACCAGCACATGCAACAGAGATGAATCTCTGTATAATATTCTAAGTCCAAGAAGACAGATTCAGAGTACGTGCTATCTAATTTCCTTTATGTGAAATTGTAGAATTGGCTAAAGTAAGTTACAGTGATAGAAATAAGAACAGGAATGGCATTTGGAGGCAGAGAGGTGGGAGATTGACTACAAAGAGATGGGAGGAAACAGGGGAGTGATAGAAACATTCTGCTTGTTATACAACTGTGTGTGTCCATCAAAATTTACCAAATGGTACACTTACTATATGTGCATATTATTATGCATAAATTATACCTTTAAATGTAAAGAAAAAATGCAAAAGGTACAAATTGATCAGAAAATTAAGTCTCAACCGAGGACTGGCAGGGTGGCTCGAGAGGTAGACTGCCTGCCAAGCAACTGTGAGGCCCTGAGTTCAAACTCAAGTACCAAAAATAAAAGCTTGACCAAGCTTATTGAAAAAAGGAAACCTATTGGAAACATGCATGCATATGCTTCCTGTCATTTTCTCTATACTAATATTTCACAACTTACATAAGCCATAAGTTAGACTTCCAAAATATAGAATGGTTTCTTCCTATTACCAAACTTTGTGCCTTTGGGGGGAAAGTTTTATTTCAGAAATGGAATAAAATAGAAAAAAAAATATGCTGCCTCTTAAATATTTACCTTAGTAGACAAAGAAAAAAGAGACTATGATAATTAGAGAGAATGCATGTGAGGCTTTTACCTGCATTTATAGCTGACTTTGTTTGCATATAAATTTAAGTGATGGCAATTACCCTGTATGTGAGTTTGTGAATGTGCATGTGGGTGTACCGAACAACAGAGATAAATAAAAGAAGTAAGAAGGGGAAGTAGCTTTAGCATAATTTGAAGAACTGGATGAAATCACTTCAAGACTGTCAAATTGTAATCATTTATGAAAAGAAGATATATTATTGGTTATTTTCATGTGTATTAATTGACATTCAAGCCATCTGTATCATTTACTCATATATATTTAATGGGGATCATAAATATCCCTTTGCCACCTAGAAAGGAGCCATATATCAGGAGAAATGACAATCTTGGGACTATTATTCAATGATGTGGTATTAAAGAATGAGCATTTTCTTAGGTTATTAGAGTCTGATTTTAAACTTCTCTAGTAACGTACAATGACATACATAACTTATTGTTTTAATGGATTTTAAAAGGTTTCTGAAAAAAAGTCCACTTTAAGGTAGTGAATACTGACCTACAGTGAAGTTTCTTTCATAGTCATAGTTAGCTTTTGAGCTTTCAATAATATACCTTGCCCTAGAACACTGGTCAAATTTCAGCAGACCCGGAAATAAAAATAAGAATGGCATTAAGTCCACTCAGCTTCCATGTCACAACTTTTTTCTCCAACAGTTGTGCAAACATTTCTTGGATTTCATAGAAGAGTTCCATTCCTGATAGATGGGTCAACATGTCACAGTTAGCTGCACTACCTTAGCAGAACTGCCCAAAGGTGCTTTGACATGAAATTGCACATTAAAAAAGGAAAGCAGGTGTAATTTGATTTGTTTCAGCTCAGCAGGGGAGCAGTAAGGGAGAACGCCATGGTGGACCCTGCAGGACACCTTCTGCATATCCTGTGTCAACCTGCTCTAGCTTCTGGGACTTCTCAGTGTCCCATGAGGTAGGCCTGGGGCTTACTGAGCGGCCGGAGGTAGTGATGGGTCACGTGGAACCACTGATTTGCTTACGTTGTAGCAGGTAGGGCTAACTATTTTCATATTCAGAAGCAGAAATAAGTATTTCCTTAAGTAAAACAAAAGTGTAGATTTAATAGCCTGAAATAATTTGTCTAAAATAATTTATTCAAGTGTGTGCTTACAGTCAGCCAAATAGACTTAACAGTTCAGGCTTCCATTTTAAACAATGGGGAAATACAAGGGCCGTATTCCATTGGCCTGAAATCGCAGAGACTTGTATCATTTGAACAGCTGTGAAGTTCACCTTTGCATCAGAAAAGACTGGACCCTGCGTCTTTAAGAACGAGGTCTCAGATTTGGGGAGATTAGATAAATGGCCTCTCACTTCTGATGTAGTCAGAGGTAGTGCTCAGATGTGACTGCCTGCACGCTGGATAGCTTCTCAACCTTGCTGTATATTGGAATCACCTGGGGAGCTTTTAAAAAATTACTGATGTCCAGGCCCCACCCCCAGAGAGCTCATTTAATTGGTCCAGGGTGGAGCTTGGGCACCAGTAATTTTTTTAAAAGCTCCCTAGGTGATCTTAATGTGTACCAGGGTTGAAAACTACTGGTTTACAGCAAAATAGTTTCAGCCATATAACAGTAGCAAAAAGGGGGGCCTGGGATTGAATGTGCTAAAAACCAGGAAGGTTTGGGCTGTTTCTGTAACTCCAGCAAACACCCACAGCGTGGCTGTGCTAATGTGAGTCAGACCAGCTCTGGCCCAGGGTTTCCCAGCCATGGAGGAGGAAGACTAAGCTCAGGACTGCAGGGGAGGGTAGCAAATGCTGTCCCTATGGGGCCCCCAAGGGACACTGTGCATAGGTGGAAAGAGAAGCCTTAGCCAAGCAAAAGACAAAAGACTCACACTCACCTAACTGAATCACACTCAACACTGATTTGCATCATTCTTTCATTTCATCCTCATGGTCACCCTGGGCAGTGGGTATGGCCTGAAATCATATTCAGAAGTACAGAGATTTAAGGACGTGTACACAAGTCACAAAGGCAAGAGAAGACAACGGCCTTAACTGGCAGTGGCCAGTGCTTCATATTGCAGGAGCTGCAGTGGGACCTTACAGCTCAGCTTTGTAAAACAGGGATCATTGTTACTTCCTTTCATATTTGCACAAACTGAGGCTCAGTCTTGTTAAGCCACTTGCCCAAGAGTGAGTTATTGCTTATTGAGTGTCAAAGCTACTCATTGTGGTTTTGTTTCCTATTCCTGCTATAAAAACTCAGCATAAGCTAAGGCTTCTTACCTTAAAGTAATACAGATACATTGTCTTAGAGTGCAGGAAGGACATAAGTTTAAAATGGGCTGGCAGAAGCCAGGTATGGTTGATACACCCTGCAATCCCAGCTACTCGGGAGGCTGAGGCAGAAGGATCACTTAAGTTCAGGAGTTCCAGGCTACCACAGGCAACATAGCAGGACCTAGTCTGAAAAAAAAAAAAAAGTGGCTGGTGCAGTGGCTTGACAAATTCAATAAATAAGTAAAAGTGTGTTGACAGGACTGGTTCCTTTTGAAAGCTCTAAAGAACTTATTTCCTTGAATTTTTTTAGCTTCTACTGGCTGCCAGTATTCCTTGGCTTATGGCCCCTGCTTCCATTTCAAAGCCTGCAGCATAACATGTATATATCTCTCATCTCTTTCTGCCCTCTACTTCCATCCTTCCATCTCCATGCTTATTCTAACTCTCCTGAATCCCTCTTTCCCTTGTAAGGACTCCTGCCATTACAGGACCTACCCAAACAATCCAAGAAAATCTATCTAAGTATTCTTAATTATATCTGCAAAGGTCCTTTTCCCCGTAAGGGACTGTAGTCACAGGTTCGAGAGATAAGGATGTATTCATCTCCATGTGTTGGTGGGGAGGGAATTAGGAGAGGGGACATTATTTTCCTTACCACACAGAAGCAAACCCCTACCCAGGTCTGATTCGAAAGCCCTTAATTTCATACATGATACTCATTGCCCCGCAGTTCTTTTCCAACACACACAATGGAATCCTTCATTTTTCCAGTACTGTTAGATACTTTCAGACAAAAATATCAATTGGAATTATCATCCTTGAGTTCTTCTTCCTCAAGAGTGTGGATGTACAGAATCATGATGACTGCAGGTTCTTAGGAAGGAGCTGAACTAACCCAAAATCACCACTATGGCACAGATTCATACAAAGAACATGTCTTAATCCTATGACTATGTTACCCTACATGGCAAAAGGACTTTTCCAGATATGAATAAATTAAGGAAGTCGAGATAGGAGATTATCTTGAATAATCTGGGTGGGCCCTATCACAACATTTAAAAGTTTTGAAATCTTTAAAAGGGAGTGGTTTGGTCCAGTGCTTTATAGCAAACATATGTCTACTCCTACTCTGGTGCTGCTTGGACCCAGCCTTTTCACTAATACTCTACAGGGTCTTTTCTGGCTCCACCTCCATGTGTTAGTCAGCTTTCAATTGCTGTGACAAAATGCCTGAGATGAACAACTTAAAGAAGGAAAGATTTATTCTGGCTTATAGTTTCAAAGGCTTAATCCATGGTTGGCTGACTCCATTGCTTTTAGGCCCACAGCAAAGCAGGAACATCATGCAGAAGGACAAGGTGGAGGAAAGGTGCTCACCTTATCATAGACAGGAAGTAGAGAGGGAGCAAGGAAGGGGTAGGGACAAGATATACCACTCCAGGACATCCCGCCAGTGACCTATGTCCACCAACTAAGTTCTGCCTCCTAAAGTTTCCACCACCTCCCAAGAATGCCATCAAATTAAGAATCCATCAATGAATTAATTCATTCATGAACCCATGAATGAATTAATTAATCAGAGTCCCCTGATATTCCAGTCACTTTCCCAAAGCCCCACCTGTGAACATTGCTGCATTTGGGGACCAGGCTTTCAACATATGCATTTTGGGAGACAGCTTAGATCCAAACCATAACACTTCCTTATGTTCAGAAACAAAATCTGTCATGGTTGCATTCTGCTAAATGACATGTGTGATTCTCTGAAGTTAAGGGCTTAAAACAAGAGAAGCTGAGACACAAGCTGCCTTCTGACATGATTGAATCTTCTCAGCTAAATTCTCTAAGATTCCCTGAAAAAAGACCTCCTTAAAGTAAATACCAAGGAGCCATTTTGCCCTCTGCCAAAGAGTGGATTATAATATTTAGAAGAATATTAAATACATTTTCCATGACTGTCAGTAATTTGTTCTTGAATTCTTATAATGTGCACATGTGCACCTTGAAAGAGTAGATTTAGATGAAAATATTTTAGACAAAATAATTTAGCACAGCCACTGTATCCTGGATGATTAGAATCAAAGAGTGAGTGAGCCCCTGAAGCAGTCTCACTTACACTGTCCTATAGTCTATCACTTTGCTGCTTTTCATACTTAGTGTATTTCTTTCACGACACTAAACTGGGGTTATATGAGTTTTGCGCTTCACCCATTATTGACCCTCAATGTTAAATGGTAATATCGCACGGGTGTGCAAGGGATTAAGAGGCACTGTCATTTTCAAGCAGGTCTACATGAATAAAAATAGAGTTGACTATTGAAAAGGACAATGTGTTTTGTTGTAGAGGCAACCTGACCATGAAAGTGGAGAAGACATCTTTGTAGAAGATGCTGGGTATGAGGCCTTGGGGAGGTCTTTGTAAGAAGTCAAGCTTCTAAGCCTGGTGTGGTGTTGCACACCTGTAATTCCAATACTTGGGAAGTTTAGGAGGGAGGATCATGAGTTGGAGGCCAGCCTGGGCCATGTAGCAATTTATAGGCAAGACTGGGCCAGAAGTCTAAGTTTAAGGTATTGGTGGGGTTGGTTTCTTCTGAGGCTTCTTGTTGGCTTGTGGATGGTTACCTTCTCTCTGTATCTTTTCATGGTCTTCATCTCTACCTGTCTGTGTCCAAATTCCACTTCTTGTAAGGATTCCAGGCATATTGGAATGACCTCATTTTAACATAACCACCTCTTAGAAACCCTATATTAGATAGTCATATTCTGAGTTAAAGGAGGTTAGCATCAAAACATGAATTTTGGGATAACACAATTCACAATACTCTCAAAGCATGTCTCTCCTTAGCCTTGTGGTTGACCTGTTTATTTGCTCTATTGGATGGCAAGCAAAGAAGAAAGGACAGATGGAGAGAAGGAAAGGAGGGGGAGAAGGATGAAGGCAGAGGCTACACTAAACAGGCATTACACACTATTTACAGGTTAAACAATCATGCAGCTGAGCCCAAAAGGTCAATGAACTATAATACAGAAGACTGTGGAATGGACATTGCTGGGAAAGTCTTTCAACTTATCAGAGCTATTCAACTGGGAAAAGAATTTGCCAGAACACATGGACACTCTCTTGGAGAATGTTATAAACAGAACAAAGGGAGTAGGCTTTTGTCTAATTCTGGGTGGCGTGTTTATGTCAGAACAGAACCGATCTGTTCTGTCTGGAACAGTCACCCTCACCCAAAGAAGATGTTCAGTAATCAGCAGACGGCTCTCCAAGCCCTCACATACCTCTCTGACTTCCTGTCTTTGTTCAGTTCTCTCTGGAGGCCTCATGCAAGGCAGGACTTCTTATTGTTTCATCCAACTGTTCAGTCCTGTGATGTGGGCCTCTCAAAGTCACCCTGCTCAGCTGGGCAGGGTTTCAAGGGATCAGGAAGCTGTTTTTCCATCTCAGGAGCCAGCCTCAAAGTTAGAAAGTTCTGCGGTTTGGTTTGGATTTCGCTCTTCCCTACAGAGAACTTGGTCTGCCAATCTCTACATACATGTCAGCATAAATAGCAACAGATGTACCTTCGACATGTAAAAATCTCCATAAAATATAACAAACTCTGTTTTTCCACTTGGGATGAGTCATTAACCATATGTTTGTGATACTCCTTCATTTGCAAATTTGAGCACACATTTTTACTTTACAGGAGAAAGAACTATTTCTTTTTAGGAGGTTCCTTCCTGTCTTAAGAACTCATTCAGCAATGCCTTGGTCTATTTCTGTGGGTATCTTGAATCAGTGCATGGAAAATGTATGGAATTTTCTTTACGTGAGCTGCGTGCCTGGTGTGCCTGGGCTCTGCCCTTGGAACTATTCTTGGCCAGAATATTTGAAACCCCAGTCTGGTGCTCTGAGTGCTACTAATTTGACTGCTCGGAGGCTGGCTTCTTGCAATGGAATATGCTGATTTGGGGGGAGTTTGTTTGGCTTCCTATACTTCACAGAGATGTGGCATTTGGCAGGGCTGCAGGCAGGGAAGACAGAAGTTGAAGAATTAGTGGGTGTTATTTTGGAGAGAGAGTAGGAGGGTCTTTAGTTTATTTTTTTGTCTGTGGGAAAGAGTTGTATGGAAGTCTTTTTCTGAACTTAAGTCTCTGTAAGTAAGCTGCCATTAAGGAATTTTGCCTATCAAAATAGTATTTTCTTAGGATTTAAATTTTTCTCTTCTGAAAGAAGGGCAGAACTTTTTATTGTAAAAGGTTTTGAAAATACACAAAATAAGGAGTATTATGCTATAGTATAATAACCTTTATGTATTTATTCTCCAGACTCAGCAGTTAGTAACTTTTTGCCACATTACCTTATTTATTCTACTTTCCCTTTTCTTTCTCTCTCTTTCTTTCTTCCTTCCTCCCTTTTTCTCTCTCTTTTCTCATTCTTTTCTCTCTCTCCCTTTTTTTTTCTTAAGTACCATAAAAAAGAACTCAGACATGTATGTATTTCACCCTTACTTATAACCAAATAAAGACATTTCTTATAACCATACTATTATTATAACTAAAAGAATTAACAATAATTCCTTATTGTCATTTAATGTCAAGTCTGTATTCAAATTTCTTGGATTATCTCAAATATATCATTTTACAGTCAGTTCATTCTAACCTGGATCTAAAAATCAATGTCCACATGATGCATCTGGAAGTTTTGTCTTCTAAGTCTCCTTTATTTTCAAATAGTCTTTCATTGGGTTTCTCCCAAAGTAGACCTCATGACAAAGACTTGGTGTGGGCATTTTATTTGGGAGCAATGTTAGGAAGCAAAAATGAGAGAACAGTAAAAGTGACACAGGACAAGGTGAGTCACTGTGGGCGAGTGGGGTTTAATGAAGCTGGAGTACTATGAGGAACTATGGAGACTCCAATGTTGAGGGAAGGAGGGTCCTGCTGTTCTGACCCTCACTCCTCACTGGTGACTTCAGGACAGCCCTGCTCATGGGTGGAGTAAGCTCCTGTATTTCCAGAAGGCATGAGACAGAGCATCAGGAAGGCCCAGGTGACAGTGGTAGACACTGCTATCAAGGGCAGGAACTGCCCATGATGGCTGCTGGGAATTCAGAGGTAGCCCAGAGATACATGGGGTAAAGCAAGGGTCAGTTACACCCCTCTTCCTTTTTCCTTTTTTTTAATGTTGCAGAATCATTGTCCTATAAAATGTCCTACACTCTGGCACTGGGCTACCACTTCTTTCTTAAACTCTGAAACTTATTCCTATCTCCCCATATTCCCTGCACACTGAAAGGTGGATGTAAAAACTTGGCTAGAGTCCATTTTCCTGTTTTAACATTTCAGAGGTACTGTTCTTTCTCTAAATTTGATGTGGAAGTTCTTGAGTGATTTGCCTCAAAGAGAATGGTCCTCAGTCCACTTGGCAGCCCTCCTACAAAAGGCACCTTGGAGATTCGCTAGTCCAGCTTCTTACCATTTGAGAAATGGAATTTGTGACCAAAGCGAGATCATGACCATCTCTCCCATCACAAACTCTTCGCATTTCTCATGCATGAATAATTTTCTACAGCTTTCTCTCCACCTGGGACATCCTACTGGAAGCTTTTTCCCCATTCCACCTTCTTCAGTGGCCTCTGTGTCATACACCTCTTGGGTATTCTACATGCTAGCATTTCGTATAGTTCATACCACACTCTTTATATAAAATGCTTGTTCTACTTGTCTTCTCCGATGTCACGATTCTGATTCATCTACAATCCTTCTGATTAATACCTCTCATTTACATTTGGCTTTAAAATACAAATATCAGACAAGATCTAAAAGTACCTATCATATATACTACAGCTTAAAAGAAAATCTTATACCAAATTAAAAGAAGATTCCAGGAGTCAGTGTATAATTCCTATAAAGATTTAAGAGAAGTAAGCAGAGATAGTTTTGTCAATTCCTAAAATGTTTTCCAACTCGAAGAGATGAGAATGAAACTGTGAGCTGGCCAAAGAAAACATGGGGGTATCTCACCAAGAATCTATTCCCTCCTTGTGGATTAGCAGTGGGCACCAGATGGGTGGAATGCTTTAGGGTTCATAGCCTCATGATTTTTCCTCAAGGTTGAGAACTTGGTCTCAATAAATGCAACATATGGAGAAAAGAAGATAACAGTTCTAGAATTAAAAATACAGCATATGAAAGAAAAATTCACTGGATAGAATTTATAGCAATATAAACACCATATATATATGAACATATCAATGAACTTGAAAACATAGCCATGGAAATTATGCAAAATGAAATGCAGAAAGAAGGAGACTAAAATTCAAGTAAGGACTCAGTGACCATGAGATGGTGTCAAGTAGCATAACACATGTAACCGTAATCCCAGAAAAAGAGGAATAAGGGAAATAAAATATATTTAAAGAAATAATGGCTGAATTTTTTCCAAATTTCAGAAGAACTACAAATTCAAAGAACCAAGAAATTCCTGGAACCCTAAGTAAGATAAATGTTTAATAACAAAAACAACAACATAAAAACAGATAAATTTCTAGAAGCACAATTATAAGAAGAAAGTTTTGAAATATCTAGTAAAAAGTCTACATTACATAGACTGGGACACATAAAAAATACTAAAATTTTAGTTGATCAATAACAATGCAAATAGCTGTCAACAAGATGACATATTTAGAGATCTATTGAAAAAAATTTAACCTAGAATTCTTTATTCTGCAAAGCAATTCTTTGAAAATGAGAGTGAAAGACAAAAATAAACTGAGAGAATTATTAATAGGATATCTGCACTACAAGAAATGATAAAGAAAGTTTTCTTTAGGCTGAAGTAAAATGATAACAGATTGAAACTTGGCTCTACACAAGGGAATACTAAGCCAAAGAAATGGAACAAAGGAGGGAAATACTTTTTCTCACTTTTCATTTTCTTTAGAAGAAAAGTGAAGAAGACATGTGCCTATAGTCCCAGCGCTTGGGAGGTTGAAGCATTAATCTAGAGTTTCATCATAATCTAGAAAAATAAGGGGAAATCCCTTGAGTCCAGGAGTTCAAGACCAGCTTAAGCAATACAGAAAGACCCTATCTCAAAAAACTGGAAGGGAATTTGGGGGTCTATCTCAGTGGTACAGTGCCTGCCTAGTGTGTGTGAGGCTCTGCATTTGATCCCCAATTTTTCAGATGAAAAATAATATTAATAAATGGCAGGGGATATAAAAGTAAATTTTAGAAAACCATAGCATGAAGGATGGGAAGAAAGAAATAGTAAGGTTGTGAAGTACAGCATTATTTGAAGGCAGAGTATGTTAAGTTACAGATATGTACCATAAAGCCTAAAGTATGCATTAAAACAGTCTTTAAAAGGTATACAGCTAGCAGGTCAATGGTGGATGTAAAATGATTCTCATAACCAACTCATTAATCCAAAGAAGGATGGCATAATAGCATATTAGAAGGATGCAATAATAACAAAAGGGAATAATGAACAGATTGGCAGGTTGAAAGCAAATAGTATTAAGTGCAATTTACTAAACTGTCCAATTAGAAGGCAGTAATTATAATTTAAATAAGAAAGCAAGACAAAACTATGTGTTGCCTAAGGAAAAAAACTTTAAATATAAAGCCATGAATAATATAAAAACTAAGAGATGAAAAATGACATACGATGAAACACTAATCAGTAGAAAGCTGGTGCTTATATTGCTACTAAAGCAGACTTCACAACAAATAAAATGAGAGATAAAGGAGAATATTTTATGATGATAAAAAATAACAATTTTAAAAGTTAGCCAGCCGTGATGGCTCAACTCTGTAATTCTAGCTAATGAACTGGGAAGGGTCATGGTTTAAGGCCAGCCAGGCCAAAAAAAAAAAAAAAAAAACAATTTGAGAGACTTCATATCAATCATTAACTGGGCACAGTGGTACACATCTGATCCCAACTATAGGAGATGCTAAGATTGGGAGAATCTGGTTCTGGGCTAGCCTGAGCAAAAAATTCATGAGACACCATCTCAACAGAAAAAGCTAGTGCTATGGTAAATGCTTGTCATCCCAACTACAACAGGAAAGTGAGATCCTATCTCAAAAATAACCAGAGGAAAAGGCTAACTAAAAGCATACCTCAAGTGGTAGAGCACCTGCCTAGGAAGTGTGAAGCCCTCAATTCAAACCCCAGCACAAAAAAAGTAAATGTTTATTCACCTAACAGTTGAGCATCAAATACATAAAATAAAAACTGGTAGAAATAAAAGAAGAAATAGGCAAAATTTCCATTATATTCAAAGGTTTCAGTACTTTCAGTTATTGATAAAGGAAATGGACAGAAGGTAAAGATTGAAAAATACCTAACCAATGTTATCAACCAACTTGACCTAATTGGCATTTATAGACCACTATACCCTAGAACAGAAGAATATACACTCATTAAATAAAAGCAGGAATAGAACTGTCCCATGACATATCATCATTAAAACAACAAGTTCAGAAACTAAGGAAAGAATATTGAAGGCTGTAAGAGAGAAAAAACAAGTAACATACAAAGGTAAACCCATCAAAATCACAGCAGACTTCTCAACAAAAACATTAAAAGCAAGAAGAGCGTAGGGTGAGATCTTCCGGGCACTGAATGAAAATAACTTCAACCCCAGGATACTCTACCCAGCAAAACTATCATTCAAAATAGATGGAGCAATAAAAGTCCTCCATGATAAGCAGAAACTAAAACAATATGTGACCACAAAGCCACCACTACAAAAGATTCTGCAAGGGATTCTGCACACAGAAAGTGAAACCCAACTTAACCATGAAAAGACAGGCAGCACCAAACCACAGGAAAAGAAAAAGGAAGATAGTAGAGAGTAACCTCAACCTAGGTACACACAATCAAACCTTCAAACAACTAAGACAACTAAATGGCAGGAATCACCACATACCTATCAGTACTAACGCTTAATGTTAACGGACTTAATTCACCCATCAAAAGGCACCACTTGATGAAATGGATTAAAAAGGAAGATCAAACAATTTGTTGCTTACAGGAGACCCATCTCACCAACAGAAATAAGCATAGGCTTAGGATGAAAGGCTGGAAGAAGATTTACCAAGCCAATGGCCCCCAAAAACAGGCAGGAGTAGCAATACTTATCTCTGACAAAGTAGACTTCAAACCTACATTGATCAAACGATATAAAGAAGGACATTCCATACTAATAAAAGGGGAAATAGACCAAAAGGAAATAATAATCATCAATCTCAATGCACCCAATGTCAACACACCCAATTTCATCAAACATGCCCTGAAAGACCTAAAAGCATATATAAACGCCAACACAGTGGTTGTGGGAGACTTTAACACCTCATTATCATCAATAGATAGGTCATCCAAACAAAAAATCAATAAAGAAATCCAAGATCTAAAATATGCAATAGATCAAATGGACCTAGTAGATGTCTACAGAACATTTCATCCAACCTCTACACAATATACATTCTTCTCAGCAGCCCATGGAACCTTCTCCAAAATAGATCATATCCTAGGGCACAAAGCAAGTCTCAGCAAATATAAGAAAATAGAAATTATACCGTGCATACTATCTGATCACAATGCAGTAAAAGTAGAACTCAACAACAAAAGTAAAGACAAAAAACATGCAAACAGCTGGAAACTAAATAACTCATTACTTAATGAAGAATGGATCATCAATGAAATAAAAGAGGAAATTAAAAAGTTCCTGGAAGTCAATGAAAATGAAAACACAACCTACCAGAACCTATGGGACACAGCTAAGGCAGTCCTGAGAGGAAAGTTTATAGCCATGAGTGCATATATTAAAAAGATTGAAAGATCCCAAATCAATGACCTAATGATACATCTCAAAGTCCTAGAAAAAAAAAGAACAAGCAAATCCCAAAACAAATAGAAGGAGAGAAATAATAAAAACAAGAGCTGAAATCAACGAAATAGAAACCAAAAAAACCATACAAAGAATTAATGAAACAAAAAGTTGGTTCTTTGAAAAAATAAATAAGATCGATAGACCCCTGGCAAACCTGACTAAAATGAGGAGAGAAAAAACCCAAATTAGTAGAATCAGGAATGCAAAAGGGATCATAACAACAAACACCATGGAAGTCCAGGAAATCATCAGAGACTACTTTGAGAACCTATATTCAAATAAATTTGAAAATCTAAAAGAAATGGACAGATTTCTAGATACATATGATCATCCAAAACTGAACCAAGAGGAAATTAATCACGTGAATAGACCTATAACAACACAAAGTGAAATTGAAGCAAAAATCAAGAGTCTCCCCAAAAAGAAAAGTCCAGGACCTGATGGATTCTCTGCTAAATTCTATCAGACCTTAAAAGAAGAACTGATACCAACCCTCCTTAAACTGTTCCATGAAATAGAAATGGAAGGAAAACTGCCTAACACATTTTATGAAGCCAGTATTACACTTATCCTAAAACCAGGCAAAGACACCTCCAAAAAGAAGAACTATAGGCCAATCTCCTTAATGAACATTGATGCAAAAATCCTCAACAAAATAATGGCAAACCGAATTCAACAACACATCAAAAAGATTATTCACCATGACCAAGTAGGCTTCATCCCAGGGTTGCAGGGGTGGTTCAACATATGAAAATCAATAAATGTAATAAACCACATTAACAGAAGCAAAGACAAAAACCACTTGATCATCTCAATAGATGCAGAAAAAGCCTTTGATAAGATCCAACATCATTTCATTATAAAAGCTCTAAGAAAACTAGGAATAGAAGGAAAGTTCCTCAACATTATAAAAGCTATATGTGACAAACCTACAGTCAGCATTATACTTAATGGAGAAAAATTAAAACCATTCCCTCTAAAATCAGGAACCAGACAAGGATGCCCACTATCTCCACTCCTATTCAACATAGTACTGGAATTCCTAGCCAGAGCAATTAGGCAAGAAGAAGGAATAAAAGGAACACAAAAGGTAAAAACTGTCAAAATATCCCTATTTGCAGATGACATGATCCTATACCTTAAAGACCCAAAAAACTCTACTCAGAAGCTTCTAGACATCATCAATAGCTATAGCAAGGTAGCAGGATATAAAATCAACATAGAAAAATCATTAGCATTTCTATACACTAACAATGAGCAAACTAAAAAAGAATGTATGAAAACAATTCCATTTACAATAGCCTCAAAAAAAATCAAATACCTAGGTGTAAACCTAACAAAAGATGTGAAAGACCTCTACAAGGAAAACTATACACTTCTGAAGAAAGAGATTGAGGAAGACTATAGAAAGTGGAGAGATCTCCCATGCTTATGGATTGGTAGAATCAACATAGTAAAAATGTCAATACTCCCAAAAGTAATCTACATGTTTAATGCAATTCCCATCAAAATTCCACTGACATTCATTAAAGAGATTGAAAAATCTACTGTTAAATTTATATGAAAACACAAGAGCCCATGAATAGCCAAGGCAATACTCAGTCAAAAGAACAATGCAGGAGGTATCACAATACCTGACTTCAAACTATATTACAAAGCAATAACAATAAAAACAGCATGGTACTGGCACAAAAACAGACATGAAGATCAGTGGAACAGAATAGAGGACCCGGATATGAAGCCACACAACTATAAGCAACTTATCTTTGACAAAGGAGCTAAAAATATACGATGGAGAAATAGCAGCCTCTTCAACAAAAACTGCTGGGAAAACTGGTTAGCAGTCTGCAAAAAACTGAAACTAGATCCATGTATATCACCCTTTACCAAGATTAACTCAAAATGGATCAAGGATCTTAATATCAGACCCCAAACTCTAAAGTTGATACAGGAAAGAGTAGGAAATACTCTGGAGTTAGTAGGTATAGGTAAGAACTTTCTCAATGAAACTCCAGCAGCACAGCAACTAAGAGATAGCATAGATAAATGGAACCTCATAAAACTAAAAAGCTTCTGTTCATCAAAAGAAATAGTCTCTAAACTGAAGAGAACACCCACAGAGTGGGAAAAAATATTTGCCAACTACACATCAGACAAAGGACTGACAACCAGAATATATAGGGAACTTAAAAAACTAAATTCTCCCAAAACTAATGAACCAATAAAGAAATGGGCAAGTGAACTAAACAGAACTTTCTCAAAAGAAGAAATTCAAATGGCCAAAAAACACATGAAAAAATGCTCACCATCTCTAGCAATAAAGGAAATGCAAATTAAAACCATGCTAAGATTCCACGTCACCCCTGTTAGAATAGCCATCATCAGCAACCCCACCAACAACAGGTGTTGGTGAGGATGCGGGGAAAAAGGAACCCTCTTACACTGTTGGTGGGAATGTAAACTAGTACAACCACTCTGGAAAAAAATTTGGAAGCTACTTAAAAAGCTAGACATTGATCTACCATTTGATGCAGCAATACCACTCTTGGGGATATACCCAAAAGACTGTGACACAGGTTACTCCAGAGGAACCTGCACACCCATGTTTATTGCAGCACTATTCACAATAGCCAAGTTATGGAAACAGCCAAGATGCCCCACCACTGACAAATGGATTAAGAATATGTGGTATCTATACACAATGGAATTTTATGCAGCCATGAAGAAGAACGAAATGTTATCATTCACTGGTAAATGGATGGAATTGGAGAACATCATTCTGAGGTTAGCCTGGCCCAAAAGACCAAAAATCGTATGTTCTCCCTCATATGTGGACATTAGATCAAGGGCAAACACAGCAATGGGATTGGACTATGAGCACATGATAAAAGCGAGAGCACACAAGGGAGGGGTGAGGATAGGTAAGACACCTAAAAAACTAGCTAGCATTTGTTGCCCTTAACACAGAGAAACTAAAGCAGATACCTTAAAAGCAACTGAGGCCAACAGGAAAAGGGGAACAGGTACTAGAGAAAAGGTTAGATCAAAAAGAATTAACCTAGAAGGTAACACCCACGCACAGGAAATCAATGTGAGTCAATGCCCTGTATAGCTATCCTTATCTCAACCGGCAAAAACCCTTGTTCCTTCCTATTATGGCTTATACTCTCTCTTCAACAAAATTAGAAATAAGGGCAAAATAGTTTCTGCTGGGTATTGAGGGGGTGGAGGGAGAGGGAGGGGTGGAGTGGGTGGTAAGGGAGGGGGTGGGGGAAGGGGGGAGAAATGACCCAAGTAAAGGAACAACTTTATGTCAATGAATTAGATAACTTAGATGATTTGGAAATTTTTCTAAAATATTTATTGTACCAAAATGGGTACAAGAAGAATCAGAAGAATTTGAATGGCTTTTATTTATCAAACAGTTTTAATATTACTTTGCAAAATGTCCTCAAAAGAAGACTTTAGGTCCAGACAGTTTCACCAGTGAATTCTACCCAAACCTTTAAGGTATAAATATTATGATTGCTATAGAATAATTTCAAATTCATTTTATGATAAGATCATTATGTTAATATTAAAATCAGATAAAGGCATAATAATAAAAATTATAAGCAAATATTCCTCATAAGAGTATATGCAGAAATACATAAAATGTTATCAAGTTGAATTCTGAAACATACTCAAAAATCAAGCAGCATTCACCTTAAGAAAACAAAAGTTAACATCAAAATTAATCATCATATTAAATGAATGAAAGAGAATAAGCATGTACTCTCCTCAAGAAAGTAAAAAAAAAAAAATCTAAGGAAATACAAAGCCTATTCAAGATAGAAACTCAGAGCAAATTAAGAATAGAAGGGAAATTGCTAACCCTCATTAAAAACATCTTTGAACCCCTGCATATAATGAATTTAATTGGAAAATTAATTGTTTTTCTTCTAATATTAAGAACACAGCAAAAAATTATTGACATCATCTCTACTTAATATTTTACCGACATCCTAGACAGTGCAATAAGGCAAGAAAAAGAAAAGTAGAGCTGTGTGAAGATTTTTGAGATGAATCCAAGTAGTGAGATTGTTGGCTCACAGATTGTACATACTAAGTATCAACAGATCGCTCTCCAGAATGTTTACTTTAGTCTATACCAACTAGCCCCAGCAATGGTGGACGTTTTTTACACTGCCATATACCACAATAACTGACATCATGCAACCTTTCAATATGAAGGATTTAAACACATATTATTGCTTTTTTAATCTGTAATTTTATAAATAAATTACATTTCAACCTATCTTCATTTGCTTGTTGGACTTTTAATGTTTCTTTCCTAGAAATTTCGTAGCCATATTTTTAATCCTTTCTCTATTTGTTCCTTTCATTTTTTTGTTGGTTTCTTGAGATCTCTTTTGATTTTAGACACATGGCTGTTTTTGAAATTGCAAATGTCTTTCATTTGTCTACCACTTGAACCATGGTTTTCTCTGTTGAGCAACAACCTTTTTTTTTCTTTTAATTTTTATTGTTTTATTATTCATATGTGCATACAATGCTTGGGTCATTTCTCCCCCCGCCCCCACCCCCTTCCTTACCACCCACTCTCCCTCTCCCCCCCACCCCCTCAATACCCGGCAGAAACTATTTTGCCCTTATCTCTAATTTTGTTGAAGAGAGAGTATAAGCAATAATAGGAAGGAACAAGGGTTTTTGCTAGTGAGATAAGGATAGCTATACAGGGCATTGACTCACATTAATTTTCTGTGCATGTGTGTTACCTTCTAGGTTAATTCTTTTTTATCTCATCTTTTCTCTAGTTCCTGGTCCCCTTCTCCTATTGGCCTCAGTTGCTTTTAAGGTATCTACTTTAGTTTCTCTGCATTAAGGGCAACAAATGCTAGCCAATTTTTGAGGTGTCTTACCTATCCTCACACCTCCTTTGTGTGCTCTCGCTTTTATCATGTGCTCAAAGTCCATCCCTTTGTTGTGTTTGCCCTTGATCTAATGTCCACATATGAGGGAGAACATATGATTTTTGGTCTTTTGGGCCAGGCTAACCTCACTCAGAATGATGTTCTCCAATTCCATCCATTTATCAGTGAATGATAACATTTCGTTCTTCTTCATGGCTGCATAAAATTCCATTGTGTATAGATACCACATTTTCTTGATCCATTCATCAGTAGTGGGGCATCTTGGCTGTTTCCATAACTTGGCTATTGTGAATAGTGCTGCAATAAACATGGGTGTGCAGGTTCCTCTGGAGTAACCTGTGTCACAGTCTTTTGGGTATATCCCCAAGAGTGGTATTGCTGGATCAAATGGTAGATCAATGTTTAGCTTTTTAAGTAGCCTCCAAATTTTTTTCCAGAGTGGTTGTACTAGTCTACATTCCCACCAACAGTGTAAGAGGGTTCGTTTTTCCCTGCATCCTCGCCAACACCTGTTGTTGGCGGTGTGAGCAACAACCTTAATTTCACTGGGATCAAGGACTATCATGTTTCACTTTACTGTTTTTACTTTCAGGATCTTTGTTTAAGAAATTCTTCCTTACTCTTAAGTCACAAAATTATTCTCCTATATTTTCTTCTGTTAATTTTACAGTTTTTCTTGTTAACACTTAAATCATTAATCAGTCTGTTTGTTTTCATAATCACATTTGTTTATACTGTTTGGTACCTTGACTTTTATTTTTCTTTATATAGTAATCCAGTTTTCTACCAACAGTCAGTGTCTTCCTTGTTTATTTGTGGTAGCCCCATTTTCCGCACATTAAATTCCCATAGAAATTTTGTGTCTATATCTGAGTTATTTATTCTGTCCTATTGATATTTATTACTAAGCCTATTCAGGCAAGTTCTCTCACTGTACTGTTCTTTTTCAAATCTGTGTGACTTTATTAGTCTGTATACTTTTTAGAATACTCTCACAGGGTTCCTAAGCAAATGTAGTTAGAATTTATTTGAGATTGCACTGAATTTTTAGAATAATTACATGCACACAGGTTCAATTTGGGAGACAATTGACAGTTTTGTACTAAGTCATTCCAACAAGAGTGTATAATGACTATTCAGATTTTTTTATTATGTCCTTTTATGAGTTTTAAATTTTTTAACCATAAAGATCTTATGTATTTGCTGCTGTCCTTATGTTCATTATAGTTTTGTGGATTTTTTGGCTATAATGAAAGATATATTTTTTGTTATATTTTCTATTTGCTTACTACCAATATATTTCTAAATATAACTGATTCTTATAAACTGATCTTAAATCATTCAACAGGTATAAAGTCTATAGAGTATATGTTTTTATACAGAATATCCTATCACTTACAAGTAATATCTGCTTCATCTTTTCCTTTCCAATTCTTACTCTGGTGATATTTTCCTTTAATTTGTTTAGAATATTGGTAAGGATCTAGTGTAGAAATAACACGTGTCTATTCTAGACCAAAGTAGTTGAGAAATAAGTATAACCTCTCTGCCATTCTCCTTATTTTCTGTAAAGGATTCTAAGGCATGGGAGGAGAAGGGAAGGGATGAAAACATGGAGGAATATTTTATCCCTAAATCACCTAGTAGAGTGCAGTCCTGCCAACACACACTTGGACTTTTTGTGCTAAGCCACTGCCACGTTAGAAACTATGTTTTCTATGTCATCAGTTACTATTACCATAACTGATGCAGACTTGAAAGCATGATTTATACCTTGTTCTAGGGAAGAGAGTTTAACGTTATAGAGATGTAACTTTTCCTTAAATCAAATAACTTAAACGCTATCCCAATGTTCAGCCCAAATGATATACCAGTGGGAATATGACAAGTGATTCTAAGTTTTAGCTTTAAGAATAAATATTTAAGAGAGAAGATAAGAAAAGCTAAAAACAAGGATTATTTAAGAATTTCTCCACAATATATTGTAAAATAGGTTAATGTTACCTATGTTTTGAAAATGTGGTGCTGGTGGAGGCATCAAGAGGCTGGTAAACAAAATAAAGTGTGTGGTACTGAAATGTAGATACAGTGTATGCAAAAAGAGATGTTTATTCAATAAGGGAATCATGGATTAAAGTAAGCTGAGCACTTACTTTATGTCTTCCAACCAAATAAACTTCAGATTAGTGAAGATTTAATTTCATTCATTCAACAAATATTTGTTGAATACTTACTTCATGTGAAGCCCTATTCTGTCTCTTATAGATTCAGTGGTTAGGAAAAGAAAGACACTTGCACCCTCAAGGAGCTTCTATTCTCGTGGATAGGAGAGAGATGATACAATCAAAAAACAAGTGAAATATGTGGTAGTTTAGACAATGACCACTGTTATGGAGGAAAAGTTAAGCCAGGAACAGCATTAGTGTTTCTGCTACAATTTGGATCTGAGTGTGCCCGAAAGGTCCATGTGTTAAAGGTTGATCACCAGCCTGTGGTACTATTTGGAGGTGGAGAGCCTTTAGGAAGTGAGGCCCAGAGAAAAGAAGCTGAATCACTGAGCGTGTGCCGGTGAAGGGGGTATTGGGAGCCTCGACCCCTCCTTCCCTCTCACCTTGCCACCGTGATATGAACGCACTCCTCTGCTAAATACTTCTGCTGTGATGTCCTGTGCCCACCACAGGCCTAGAGCAAAGGGCCATGTGACTTCAAACTGAAACTTCTGAAACTGTGTGCCAAAACAAATCTTTCCTCCTTTTAAGTTGACTTTCTCCGGAATTTTGTTCCAGCAGTGGTAAGCTGGCTAACATGGTTTCCCCCAAGGTGGGTGTGGAATACAATTTAAGTGGGAAAGGTGGCATTTAAGGGAAGACCTGAAGAAACTGAGAGAGGGATATTGTATTCCCACGAGTAATAAAATCATAAAACAAATACAAGAAAACTTAGCATTTCTGTAGCTTTGGCTACTTCTGTAACTTTGGAATGGGGAACATTTTCAGAGTATGACACTGAAGCTGGAAATTATTTAAGAAAAATAAGCAAAATTTATAACATAAAAATTTGATCAAACTGTCTGTACTCCTAGCTACATAAGAGGTAGAGGCAGGAGGATCAAGGATGTGAAGCCAGTCTGAGCAAAGGAAGTAAGACCCTTTCTCACAAACAAAAGGGCTGGGAATGTGGCTCAAATGGTACAGCATTTACTTCGTGTGCTCCAGGCCCTGGGTTCAGTCCTCAGTACTTCAAATAATAATAATAATACTTAGAAGACAAATGACAGTTTGAGTGAAAAAATAGTAACACACTGTCATACTAAAGAGGCACATCTGGGATGACCATATAAACTTTATTTATTATTTACTTTTGCAGTGCTGAGATGGTCCAAATAATTTATTATCTAAAAACCAAGATACCTTGGGGAGTACAAGGAGGTGGTAGTTATACTTATGCCAGAAGAATTTGCATAAAGTAGACTTTCCAAGACAAACTAAACCTGGTTCTTACTGATAAATAAGCCAAGAAGGTCAACAGAGAAGTGCAGGCCATAAGTGACTAAATGTAAGTGGCCACAAACATATGAAATGAGACTTCGTTAATAGCAAGAGGCAAACAAATTAAAACAGCCATGGTCATCACAGGTTTTTTTTGCTCATCTATTTTAAGGACAAAAATATAGGTAATGCCTCTGACATTGATGATTTGCTGATGGAATTTCAAAATGATGTATGAAAAATTAATTAATAGAAACTGGGTAAAATACATCAAATTTAAAATGTCTATATTATTTAATCCTATGCTTCCAATTACAATAATGCATTCTAAGAAAATAATAAAACAAGTGGTTATTCAAAGTAGGGTGTTTAGCAGTGATAAAACTGTTAGAAACATTCCAACTATTCATCAAGAGAGATTTATTTAAACAAATTATGTATCCATACAATAAATACTGTGCAACCATACCACTGAAAATAATAACTGTTGTAGACAACAAAACCAGAAATGTGCACAATATAGAAGTTTAATCCTTTCTCCCATTAAATCAAAAATGAACTCTCTCCAATCTCTTTCATATCTGCTTGAAAACTAGGCAGTTCTTACCTCCACCTTTTTTTCTTATAAAAACCTTGCTAAGTCACTGAACACTCATACTGATTCTTTCTAGCAATTTTCCTGAGTTAACAGTCTTGGTATGGTCATGGACAGCCTCCCTACTTATTGCAGGCAACAATTTTACTAAATGTTTTGCCAATACATAATGAGGTATTCAGCCTTCAAGACTGTTGCTTTCCTTTCACCTGACATTCCATCACTAAGCCAAATGACGTTTATTTTAGGTTTTGGTTATAAAAGCAATTCCACTTCAAAGTGCCAATTTCTTTAAAAGTTAATGTTAGCTATGTTTGTAAACAACACTAAAAATGTGTAGTGACTCAAACATGATAGAAATTTGTTTCTCATTCACAAAACTTCCAACCTAAACTGTCCTCAAATGGTGGGACGCTCTCTGCTAAACAGTATTTCCAGGACCCATAAGTCCTTTAAACTTGAGGCACCTTGATAATCATCAGCAGAGAGAAAAAGGTAGAGAAAGTCCATCCACCTCTTTTACTTATGTCTACCCAAAAGTAACCTGCACAGTTTCTGCTTACTAACCATTGGCTCAAATTCAACTTGTTATAAGAAAGTCTGGAAATCTGACTCTCTCAGCTGGAAGCTGAGAACCAGGAAAAGAAGGAAATGGGTTTGGTGACCACTGTGTTACTAGCTAGGCTTACTAATGTTGCAGCAACAATCCAAACATCTCAATGACTTAACCAACAAACACGTATTTCTTTCCCAATGAAGGCTGCGTGATGCTTTAGGCTGTTGTCCTTTGTGTGATGACTCAGCAGTCTGTCCACACACCCTCATCCTTTGGCACCATCATCTCAACATGAGGTTGTCCTTCTCTTTGCTACCACCCCATTAGTGGGACACAGAGTTGTTTCTTGATGTCTTCCAGAAATTCTCTGAAAATCCTGGAGGTGTGGGGAAAAAGTGATGATTAGATTTCAGAGTCACATGGAGGAAAAGGCCAGATGAATGTTGGATTTCCCTAAAACATCTCAAAATGTCCTGCCTCTTTACAACTCCCTTGAATCTCTAATCTCTATCCTCTGGGGATCAGCAGTTTAGTTACCTCTTGTCAACCACACCTTCATTGTCACGCTGTAAGACTTTGAGTAATGTATCAAGACATTTTCTGGATTGTATTGCATTTTTTGTATTTATTTATACAGTTACACACAGAAATTAGAGTTTTCTAATTTCTTAATATCATTGAGCTACTAAGATAATAGTAAATATATATAATTATAGACAGCTTTACTTGACTATACATGTATTCAGAGAGAGTGATTCAGAGAGATTTCAAAACAACATGTTAATAGCACTATCTGTACAATTAGATTGAAAATGCTTTTCCTGGTTTTTTGACTTACTTTTTCCACAGTGAACCAGTATTAGCTCTATAGTAAGAAAAGATAAAAACAATAAAAGCCATTTAACTCCACCCCTCACATTTCTCATTAGTCCCCTTCAAATGCCAAAACATTTGCAACTTTCATATCCCAGTTCTGACTCAGTCTTGCCAATGGTTGAATCACATAAACTCTGGTATTCCTGAGACTCTGTAGCATTGCTCACTGCAAGGCCCTGGCATTCAGTGCCCTGGGAGGTGGCACTGAATGGAGGAAAGGCAAGGTTAGCCTCTCCTTTGTTTCGCTCTGTCATACTACCCTTTAGGCCAGATCACATGGTGCTAGGATCTATATTTCCCAGGGAAACTATCTCCTGAATTTAAAGTCAGAGCAGAGAAGAGGGCAAAGGTGATAAGAAGCAGAGCTGAAATTTTTAATAGGAAATGCCTCATGGAGCCTACAGTGAGAGAGAGAGAAAAACTGAGAGAGAGAGAGAGAGACAGAGAGAGAGGGAGACAGAAAGAGAGAGAGAGAGAGAGAACTGTGTATTTTAAGGTTGTTTGTAAATCAAACATATTTTCCCCTCTAGGTCTATAGAATAATTACTTATTTCTGAGGAAAATAAATTCTAGAATATTTCTGATGAAGCTTGATATAGACAAGCACAGAGTAATTGTGCTTTTTAGCTGAGGCTGTGAGTACGTAGGCTTACTAATGCTACAGACAACTGCAAACAACTGAGTGATTTAACCAGCAAACGTCTTTCTTTCCCATCAAGGCTGTGAATTCTGTGTTTGCAAGCTCTAAGGTGGATAAGACAAGAGTGCCATGAATTTGCTCCTTCACAGGACGTGTATTGAACACTTGAGCTGTTCAGAGGTCTGGCATTTAAATAGGTAAATAGCAGGCTATGGAGGCTGACCAGTATACATATAGCAAGGACACATTCAGGACCCTGGGCAAGAAACAGCCTTGCACCAAATAAGAATCTGTAATCATTAAGCATTTAATAAGAATTGAATAGTGAACACATACAGGAGGTCAAATGATGGTGTGAGAAAGGGCGATCTTTTAAAGGCCAATGACAAGACATCTCAAATTATTAAACATGTGATCCCATTCTTCCCCATCATCTTTGTCCATGACATTTGATGACTGATTTGTGAGTCTGTAATTTAAGAATTTGTATAAGAAAGAGGCACAGATGTTTATAGCCCCATATGTCAACACTTCTCTGAATTTTCCTCAACAGCTCATTGAAGGCACCCTGAGCCTATCAGCTGCCAGGTTGTCTGGCTTCTCATGTGAAGGTGCATACTGATTTCTTACCATGGGCAGAAGACAGCAACTCCATAATTCTGCAACTGAGTAATGCTCTTACCGCATAGTACTCAAGACAGTGGTTTAGAACAACATGCCCGCTCTAGCCGGGATAGACGAACTGCCATCCCAAAGCTTATAGACTCATGACAACGAACATTCCTTTTCACTCAAGCAAACTCTTGTGGTTCTGGGCAGCTTTCCAAGACAGCTATGCTCCATGCAGTAACTCAGTGATCCAGGTTGCTTTGATCTTCTTGCTCTGCCATCACAACACGAGCCCTCCATGATCGTCACAGCAGAATGTGAGAGCTTGGAGAACTCATGCCTACTTTTCTAGGCTTTAGCCCAGAAGTGATGCGTGTCTCTTCCAACTGTAGTCCATGGACCAGAACAGATCACATGCCCCACCTAAATAATGACAGTGTGAGAAAGAGAGTTGAGTCCATGGAACGTGATTATAATTAACCTTCATTTGACAGACACTCCTTAATTCTTCCCAAGGAGAGATTTGGCTGGGCTGGCATAGGTAGATTCAGCATGGAGCACTTGAATCAGCTAAAATTCCTACTGGCATATCCAATGTGGCCAAGTTTCCTGTGCCAGATACATTTATGGTTGACTTGTGCTCATCTAGCATCCCTGGTTTTACCTCCCAAAAGAATGCAGTTGGTTCCCCATACTTGCAGGTTCTGCATTTGTTGAATGCATTCAATGATCAAAAGTCATTGGAAAAGGAAATTGCACCTTTCCTGAACGTGTTCAGACTTTTCCTTCTGGTCATTGCTCCCTAAATAATACAGTATAACGACTAATTACATAGTATTAGATACCATAAGTAATCAAGAGATGGTTTAAAGTATACAAGAGGTTGTGCACAAGTTATGTGCAAATATGTCTTTTTACATAAGGGACTTGAGCATTCACAGATTTTCGTATCCAAGGTGGGATCTGAAACCAATTCCTATAGATATTAAGGGCTCACTATATACTACAGAAACTAAATAAAACCTTTTTAAAATCACTTGAATTGGCCAGAATTCATGCTGGGGCCACTGTTTTTCATGAGGCTCTGAGGCTTCACAGAGTTCCCCTTTATGAAGAGTCTGGTGAATCCATCACAAACATCTTCATACCTTGAAGATCATGGCACAGTGCAGTGCTATAAATGAGTGTCTCATATCAGAATGCTATCTCTTCACTCAACAGCTATTGAATCACAGACATGTGCCAGGCCAGGAATGAGATGACAGAATTTCCACTTTCAAACCTTTCCTGATCTAGTGAGAAAGGTAGATAAATCAATTGTCCTCAAACCTCATGGATACACATTATGAGGGATGCTAAAAGACAGCTGGGAAAGTGTAAACTACTTCAGACAAGGAAATCCAATAAAGCTCCCAAAAGACAGTGACTTTTTTTGTTGTTGTTGGTACTGGGGTTTTGAACTCAGGGCCTTATGCTTATTAAGTTGGCACTCTACCACTCAAGCCACACCCCTAGCCCTTTTTTGCTTTAGTTATTTTTTCAGATAGGGTCTCATACTTTGGCCTGGGGCCAGACTCAGAAAAGTGATCCTTCTATCTCTATGTCCCAAGTATCTGGGATTGCAGGTGTGCAGCACTGTGCCTGCTTACAGACAGTGGCATTTGAACTAGACGAGAAAGCAGAAACGAGCGAGAAGCTGCAAAAGAAACTAAAAGTAGATCTTCAGTCTTTCTGGAGCCGGAATCTTGTGTAGGGTGGGGACAGTGAGCAGGAGGCTGGAGAAGTGGATGGAGCTCTGTTGTGAGGGTCTCTCTGGCATTTCCCAACCAAACCCTCCTGTACCTGGCCAATTTAATTTAAACATGACCCTAGAGTGTAGGAATAAAAATCTCTCAGGAATTCCCAGGCTCACTTCCTCTCAAATGCTAGGATTACCTTAATGTAGCCTGGACCTCAGAATCCAAAGAACAGTGAAGAGCAGGTTTACCTCTGGTCAGGATCCAGCTGGCAAAGTGGCAATCAAATGAAGTCAGTGCAGAGCAACTTGCACAGGTCACCCCGACACTCCATGTTCCTTTTCATCTGCATCCACAACTGTCCTCAGGACACAGGTCCACTGAGCCACCTCCCATCCCATGCCCGGTTCCTACCTGGAGAGGGGAGCACAGAAGCAGGCAACCAGCCAGACTTCTCACCTCTGTGTTCTCCTAGACTTCATGACCCTGCTGCTCCCAAATCCCCCCAGCTTGGGTTTTCAGGGCTTGGCAAGAACGTGGAATTAAATTTGTGGCAGATGTGCTCAGGGTCAAGAGGTTTTATTCTTTTGCTGATTTGCAGTTTTTTTCTGACAGTCTTCCTCTGTCCAGGTTCTCTGATTATTTCCTATCCCTTTACACTGCGAGGGGTGGAGGTCTGTGGAGTTAACTTTGAGCAGATGATCAAGCCCAGCCATCCAGGCAGGATCCAGCCCAAGAACTGGTCAACAAAATGATAGAATACAATGGTATCAGTGGCTGGTGATGAGGAGCCAGTCACAAGAGAGTTTATCTCCGGAGGTGACAGACAATGACATCAACCAGTTTCTTGGTTGTAGAAGTTCAGCTTAGGATCAGAGGGCGTTATCAACTTTGTTCATGCTCTGAGCAACAGCTGTGTCTGTTACTAATCCAAGAAACCCAGGACTCTATAGTAATAAATGTTATGCCACCTGGCAACAATGGCTGTGCTCCTGAGATGAATGGTTTGGGAACCAGGTTATATTAAAGTGACTTTTAAATAGATGTTCCCTTTCAGCCTCTTGCTTTTCAACTGGGTGACCATTGCCATCTTAAATACCATTCTCCCTCCCTTAAGGGGGTATGAATTTAGGTTTCTGTGTGTCTGGGAAAGCATATGCTTTCCTGCCAGACTTGGAACATATTGTCAGTTTCAGTATGAGAGTTAGTTAGTATACATCAATTCAGCATAAAAGAGAGTGGGGTCTGTCACTATATTTAGAACCCACTTCTTGGTTTCTTTCCTGAGATGTCAGAGACAATGGCAGTAGCAGGAAGTGATGCTCCTGTGACATACTGTTCTTGCACCTGTGTTTTAGAATTAAAATGGGGAAAATATTAGTGTGCCAAAGAATTATTGTTTTTCTATTCTATTATGCAAAGAACTTTTGTGTGTGTGTGTGATACCAGGGTTTGAACTCGGGGCCTATACTTTGAGTCACTCCACCAGACTATTTTTGTGATGGGTTTTTTCGAGATAAGATCTCATGAACTATTTTTCTAGGCTGTCATTGAACAGTGATCCTCCTGATCTCTGCTTCCTGAGTAGCTGGGATTACAGGCATGAGCCACCAGTGCCCAGCTTAGGCAAGGAACACTTTTTAACAAGGCAACTTTGGGCCATTGTTAATGAAGGAAGACTTACATTTATAGTAGGATAAATAAAGATCCCCAAAGATATCCACATCTTAAGGTGTAGACCCTATTAATGTTGCTTCATTTGGCAAAAGGGACCTGTCAGACGCTAAGACTAAATCGAGGATCTTGAACTGAGGCTATTACCCTCATCATCCCAGTGGGCCCAGATGTCATCACAAATGTTCTTTAAGAGGGAGAACAGGGATATTTGGCTGCAGAAGAGGGGAAGGGCAACATGATCACAAAAACAGACATTAGAGATAAACAGCCACAAGCCAAGGAATGCAGCAGCCACAAACCAAGGAATGCAGCAGCCACAAGAAGCTAGAAGCAGCAAGGAACTGATTTTCCCCTAGAACCTCTGGAAGGAACTAGCCCTCTTGACACCTTGACTTGGATTTTTTTTTTTGAGATGGGGATCCCACTATGCTGCCATGCTGGCCTCGAACTCCTGGGCTCAAGCAATTCATCTGCCTCAACCTTGTGAGTGCTGACAATACAGGTGTACGTTATTGCATCAGGCTTACCACCTTGATTTTAATCTTATCTGGCCTCCAGAGCTGTAAGAGAATGTGTGTGGGCTGTTCTAAGTTACCTTGGTTGTAGTAATTTTTTGGAGCAGCTTTAGGAAATGAATATGTACATAGTTAACATCCTACATAGTTTAAACGGTGTTTTATATATTTTTTAAATTCATGAAGTTTGTGCCACTTAAAAGTGAATACAATCTATTTGGTTTGTTCCTAACCAAGTTCTTAAAAGGAACAATGACAAATGAGCCTCCTAAAGTTTAGGAACTCCCATTTGTGAAAGAGAGAAGGGTTCCAGTTGAGCCACTGCTGAAACTTTTGGTCAATCAGGATGGCCTGGGGCCAGGCATTCTTTGGATACTGCTGCAGTGAGCAAGCACTAAGCCTGATTCAGGGACCCCCCCCTTCCCCCGGGTTCTGTATTATGGGTGAGGAGGCTCTCACTCTCCCACTGAGCCTGATTCAGGGACCCCCCCCACCTCGGGTTCTGTACTGTGGGTGAGGAGCTTTCACTCCCCCACTGCCAGCCTGAGAAGGAGCAGGATGTATCTCCCTTTCACACACATTCCTTTCACTTCTCCTTTTTTAATATTTATATTCTCATCTTCAACTCAAAATTGCCCTCCAAGTTCACTTAAATCTGAAAGTGTCTCTGTAAACATGCTGGGAGTCAGACTCACAGTGTGATTTGCCTCAGGCCCCACGGACTCTAGGGATGTTCTTGGATCCTCCATTCTTGGACTGGACACAATTGCTGGAGTTACGTAGGAGCGGGAGAATTTGCAGTTATCAACAAAAGCATAAGGTCAGGGAAGAAGAATGCAGCAAAGACACCAGAACTTTGGAGAAGTAACCGCCTTTGATCCTTACGGATATTAAGGACAATATCTCACATTCACAGATAAACCAAGGACCAGGAAATTTCCTGCTCAAATTTACCCACTTAAGTGGCAGAGTGGAGCTCCAGATCCAGACTGGATTAATTCCAAGGCTCTTGTTTTTCATGACATAATTCTGAAGGCAGCACAGGTTCCTGTACAGAATGTTCTGGAGCATTCCTGACTCAGCAAAGAGGAGGGGAAACCCATTCAGGACACTACTCAAGTGACCAGCAGAAAGGGTCCTGTTTTGAGAGCAAAGCTTTTCCTTAAAACTAAACTCTCTATCCACCCTGGGGCTGTGGTCTCTGGCAGGACAGTGTCCATGTAGTAGTGTCCTGGTAATGACACTGCCACAGAGATATGCGATCTCCAGCAGCTTTCAGAAAGCCTAAGTCCTGTTCTTTTCTCCTTCCTGCAGCCAGTTGTCCCTCAGCTCCAGAGGGAGAACGACAGAGCTCGGAGCTCCAGAACAGAGGACCTGAATGAGTTTAGTCTGTCTTGGGAAAAATAAAAAAGTTTTCCATCATGTTGATCATAACGACCACATAGAGAATGAATGACTCAAGATGAATATCCAAGGATATATCAAATATTGGTCAGCAGTGGTGGGGAAACGAAGAAAGCCTGAGCCGCGTTTGTCGAAGTTTTCCACTAAAGTCAGCAACAGCTTAAATTCAAACCAGGCACAAGAAGTTTGAATCTCCATATGAGTTGTTCATCAAAGGAGTAAAAGAAAGGAAATCTGAGCCCAAAGCAGGGTCTGGCCTAAAAGCTTTCAAGTGATTCCTTTCAGTAAGGAAACTATTTCCTTTGTGTGTCCATGCACACAAAAACTGCCTTTTTGGAGTCTCTCAATTAAGGTCATAGTTCATTAGGCTGATTTTTAAAAAATCATTAAGAGTGGAAATGTCTGCTGGTCACGTTCCATGGGCACACACACACACACACACACACACTCAATTCTAAATGCAGGAACCTTGATTTAGGTGTTTAATCGGAGCTGCTTTAAATTGGGCTTAGTAAAGCTGGTGAGGGCTGGGGATGTAGTGCAGTGATAGGGCACTTACCTAGCATGAGGAAGGCCCTGATTCCTTCTGCAGCCACACACACACACACACAGTAGGTACAGAAGGGGAGTGAAGCTGCTAGCACAGTGGCTATGCAGATTCTCTATGACCACGCACACTAAAAATCAGTGAAGTCATGGCCATGGTATCTCTGACACTTCTTAAAAAATATGAAAGGCAAACTCAGAGCTTAAGTGCACACTTGTCTGCTAAGGAAAGCAGGCTGTTTAGACAGGATTGCATTGATTAAAAGCAAGAAGGAGTTGCCAAACTCCACAAGGAAATGAATCTTAGCTGCTACCCCATCCCAGGCTGCCTTTCTTTCAGCACTTTTGTTTAAACAAAAGGCTCTCAAGTTCTCAGTGTTGTTCAAAGTAAGCCGAGAGGGTCTCGCCTCTGACCACCTGGTTTTCAGCCTGCCTGCCTGTGTGCTCTTAAGAAACCCACCCTACCTGGCAGCAGGGATGGGATAGTGGCTAGATGACAATTAGGGACTTCCCAGTGTTTTTTCTAACTACGTGCCTTAGCATCATTTTCTCTTCTGGCTTTTGTTTCTTTCTTTTTTTCTTTTTTCCTGTTTCAAATTTTATTTGTGTTTTTTCCCTCAGTAGTCTAATCAGATTCTTAGAAATTAGAGCTGGAAAGACCTCAAACTTGTCTCCTCCATCCCCTGCCAGGGCACGATTGTTCCTGTGGTTAATTTTCCATCGTTCTAGCCAGGAGCCTTCTACATGGCTCTGACTGTGGAGTTCCTACCTCTTCCCTTGGGAGCTTCTGTCCCAGCCTCATAGAATTGACCATATGGGTATTTTCCAAATACCAGCCATCAAGTCTTCCTTTCTCAGTTCCCCGCTGCCCTCAAGGCCTCCTGTCCCAAAGGTGGACTTGTGTTCCTGTGTTCGGGGCACCCTCTGCAGCAGACACTAGATAGATATCCTGGTAGGGCAGTGGCTTTTCTAAAGTGACTTTCCCTTTCGAAAAAAGCAAGTATGCTTCTGGATAATTCATCAGTGAGCCGAAATAATAAGGCACTCAATTCAGGAGCCTTTTACATTTGCACTTGGGGTATGGAAACTACAAATGAAATAGAGTCAGAATTCTGCCTCATAGCTACCTTTCTTTGCATTAGTTAGTTAGTGGAAAATAAATAGTATTGGTACTTTCTGTTTAGTAACATGATAACCGGGTTTATCAGTATGTATTTTTATTTCTAGAGAGTAATCCTAATTGTGTTGAGAGAGGGAGGGTGGCATTTCCTCTTGGTCATTGGAGTATGTCTGCAGACGACCCCAAATGCTGTCCATTGTAGACATGGTAGAATGTTCTGGCTGGTGGCCTGGACTCAGACACCACCAAACCACCAGTGGAATTTGCTTCCAAGTCAGGCTTTCTCCATGAAACCTGAGACTCAGGAAACTTTCAAATAGCTCCTGGAGTTTTAGAAAGCCACCCAAAATGAATTAATAAATATAAAAGGAGATTTAGGGGTATTTCTAAAGCCTTCCTGAATGTAGAAACCAGTCAGGAATTGTATACAATGCAACAAATTTGTCCTTTAACCTTAGCTGGGAAGGAACCCTCGTTTTCCATTCTTGGAAAACATGGAGATCAGTCCGATTACAATTTTACAATTTCCTTCCTTATTGCACTAAGGAAAAAATATATTCATTAATGAAAACTCATATGTGACTTCCTTTATTTCTGTCACGCAATGTGTGTCAACTGTGTAACTAGAACCTATCTTTCTTTGGGTCTTCTTGGAGTAATTGCCCCAAACATCATGAAGTTTGAGGAGCCCAGAAATTGTCCCACAGAATGGAAATGTCACTTCAGAGGAAAGAGCAGAATGTCTTCTCTTAGAAGAGAACATGTGTCCCTTTGTGCCCTGTGTCTCAGTTTTGTATATTTGCTTCAGCAATTACTCTCATTTGAAAACATCCCTTTCTCCATTGCTAGGCCCTGACCTACCCATGTGGGAAAATTTTTTTGCTTTTAAATATCTTACTACACCAATAGTTGTTTTCCCTCTAGCAATAATTTTCATCTTCAAACTCATTTTGGGCCTACGAGTGATTCCCAGTAAGGGGTCCCTAAACACCTAGGGGTCCAGAAGCTGGTAATGGGAGTCCATGTATTTTACATATTTCAAAAAGCCTAATGGAAATCACATATTTACACAGAATAAAACTGCAGAAGAAATTGGTAAAATGTCTTTGACTTAGCTGGAAATATAGCAAGTCTGTGTGCTGAGCATGGATAGATGGGAGAGATGTCACCATCATCGCGGGGACAAGTGGGTATGACCAGTAGATCCCAAGCTGTTACCATAGCCTGCTGCCAACATGAGTACATTAAAAATCTTTGGAGCAAGTCTGCAGTGGGAGGTGGTGAGGGGCAATTTCAAAAAGGGCATTGGAGGCTGAGAAGATGGAGAATCTCTGCCCTGCCGAGTTTCATGAGTGACCCCTCAGGTCTCTGGGACCACAGCCTTTGCTTGCAAGGCCTTTCTAGAAGGAAAAGGGTGGTAGAAGGAACTTGGCAACCACAGAGTTCTGTAGGGTGTCTAGTATGAGTTTTCCCTTGCTTATTTCCTTCTGATGGAGCTCGGATATGACGCAGATACCAGGGAATTGCTGGTTCTGATTCTGACCACTGGCCTCATCAGAGCCTGGTTTTCTCTTTCTAGAAAATAAAAGGATGCAGTCTCATTTTAGTTCTTCATTCATTGTAGATGAGGGAGAATAAAGCAAATATTTTCAATGTGCAAATCCTTGGAGTATGATGCTCTGTAAATACAAGTTGTTATTATCCCATTAGTCTTAAAAAAAGCAAGAACCCAAAGACAGATTATATATATATATATGAAGCTACTGTCTAAACAGGGATATATAGATTTATGTTTATAGCTAGAAAAATAGATGCATATATGCATACATGTATATATATGCATCTGTTGTTTAATGTGCATCTAAATGTCTAATATGCATTGTAGTTACATATGCATGCATTTGTTCCCCTTTTTGGTGTGATCTATTAATAATTAGTGTTTTATTCAGAAGTGAGTTGTATGTGGATCACACACACACTCCTGAAATTGCCCACTCGATTTTACCACTGGGGGTCCAGGAGTCGCGGCAGAGCACAACACCATCTCCATATTCATATTTCCAGATCTGTCAAGACACCCGGATAGCTCATCTGATCACATGGATTTCCATTCTAGGCCTTGAGAGACAAGAAATCCAGCCACCACAGAGAGCAGGGCAATTAAACAGAATCAGCGCGCCGTCTCAGCGGATGTCTTCTGGGTTTCCTTTGGGGACACGGGTTGGTATGAGGTTTAATCAGGCACTAACAGCACCTTGCTGGGAACTTCATGGTTGATAATGGCAGCTGCATCCGACCCAGGCAGCTCCTACTCTTTAAAGAGAAAGCAGCTTCCTTTGAAATGTAAAGAAGGGAGGTCAGGTTGCGGCCAGGTGCCCTATGCAGAGACCCAGAGACACAGAAGTTGCAGTTGGTTTCTTTTTGGGGTTTCCAGCATTCTTCCTAGGTTTTGATAGTAAAGTGAAAGATGTAGGTGGGCTTCACTATGATGCTTGCTGTCACCCTGTTTTTATGAATGACATTGTCACAATAACTAGTATCCATTGAATAGCTGGATACTAGAGAGAGAGAAAGAGAGAAAGAGAGAGAGAGAGAGAGAGAGAGAGAGAGAGAGAGAAAAGTTAAATGGAGCCTCTTCCAAAGTGTAACTGCTCTTGCCTTTGTGGAATTGAAGTGATCTTGAAGGAGTTTGAAGGAATTATTTTTTTCACTTTGCACTAATTCTTTTCAGGCAGTTTTCTGGCTTAGTGGGGATAAGGGGTTGAAAGTCCTATTAAAAGAAGGCTTTATGCTGGGTGTGGAGGCACATGCCTATAATCCCAGCTACTCAGGAGGTAGAGCTAGGAGGATTAGGGTGGAGGCCAACAGGGAAAAAAGGTTAACAAGATCCCATCTCAACAAGTACATCAAGAATGGTGGTTGTCAAGGGAGGGGTGAGGATAGGTAAGACACCTAAAAAACTAGCTAGCATTTGTTGCCCTTAATGCAGAGAAACTAAAGCAGATACCTTAAAGCAACTGAGGCCAATAGGAAAAGGGGACCAGGAACTAGAGAAAAGGTTAGATTAAAAAGAATTAACCTAGAAGGTAACACCCACGCACAGGAAATCAATGTGAGTCAATGCCCTGTATAGCTATCCTTATCTCAACCAGCAAAACCCCTTGTTCCTTCCTATTATTGCTTATACTCTCTCTACAACAAAATTAGAGATAAGGGCAAAATAGTTTCTGCTGGGTATTGAGAGGGGAGCGGGAGGGGGTGGAGTGGGTGGTAAGGGAGGGGGTGGGGGCAGGGGGGAGAAATAAACCAAGCCTTGTATGCACATATGAATAATAAAAGTAAAATGAAAAAAAAAAAAAAAAGAATGGTGGTTGTGTCTATAATCCCAGCAATGCAGGAGGATTGTGATCTGAGGCCAGCCCTGGGCAAAAAGTATGAAACCCTACCTGAAATAAATAAATAAATAAATAAAACAAAAGGGCTGGAAACAGGGCTCAAGTTGTAGACAACCTGCTTAGCAAGCATGAGGCCCTGAATTCAAACTCTACTATCACCAAGAGAAAAGACTTTAATTTGTCTGTCTGTAGGCTGACCTGACCATATAGTTTCTCATCAAAACCAGGACAGTAAAGAATGAAAGGAGGTGTCATCAATCACTCAGAGACATCAGGCATAAACCAGATTATTCCAGGCAAAGGGCAGCCCAGCTCATGGGCTAATCTTGCAGGTTCTAGAATCATACCCTCTTCGGGGTGACTCCCATCCTAACCTCAGAGGCATGTCTTAGAGAGTCACAAGCCAAGACAGCCACTCAGCAAAATAGCCTGGGAATTTCCAGGGAGGAGGTGAAGGACGCATGATTTAGAAAATCAGAGACAGAATGGCATTTCCTGTGCAACCGGATAGCTCTGTATTCGGTTTGAGAATGATTAAACCTAGTGGCACCATCTTTACTGCTGTCTGCCCCTCCTGCCTCTTCTTCAGCACATTTCCAGTGTGTTTAACACTCACAGTGTCCATTTCTCTCGGTGCCCACACCGTCAGGTTAGCCTGGTCCAAAAGACCAAAAATCGTATGTTCTCCCTCATATGTGGACATTAGATCAAGGGCAAACACAACAAGGGGATTGGACTTTGATCACATGATAAAAGCGAGAGCACACAAGGGAGGGGTGAGGATAGGTAAGACACCTAAAAAACTAGCTAGGATTTGATGCCCTTAATGCAGAGAAACTAAAGCAGATACCTTAAAGCAACTGAGGCCAATAGGAAAAGGGGACCAGGAACTAGAGAAAAGGTTAGATCAAAAAGAATTAACCTAGAAGGTAACACCCACGCACAGGAAATCAATGTGAGTCAATGCCCTGTATAGCTATCCTTATCTCAACCAGCAAAACCCCTTGTTCCTTCCTATTATTGCTTATACTCTCTCTTCAACAAAATTAGAAATAAGGGCAAAATAGTTTCTGCCTGGTATTGAGGGGGTGGGGGGAGAGGGAGGGGGTGGAGTGGGTGGTAAGGGAGGGGGTGGGGGCAGGGGGGAGAAATGACCCAAGCATTGTATGCACATATGAATAATAAAACAATAAAAAAAATGTGTCTCACTTTCCCCTGACATGTCATACCTGTCACTGCCTGGGACCTCAGAAACATACATTTAACCTCTTCTAGTAGCCAGGTAGGGACTGCAGCTCATGACTCCCATCAGTCTTCTGCAGTGTCTGAATCACGTGGTTTGGCTGGGACCCTCAAAAGCAAAAGTGACTGCTTATTTGCCAACTGTCCTGAAGTCTAGAAGGTACCTTTTGGGGATGGTGAGCAACAAGGAGTGACAGGAGGCAAAATGATAAGCAAAACTCACCTTGGGTCAGGTACAGTGGCTCACACCTATAACTCCAGCTACTCAGAGGTGGAGATTAGGAGGATCATGGTTGGAGGCCAGCTGAGCAAAAATGTTATGGAGACCCCCATTTCAACAAAACAGCTGGACATGGTGGTGTAGGGCTTATTATCCCAGCCGTGTGGGAGGTAGAGGTAGGAAGGTCAAGGTCTAAGGCCAGTCTGCAAAACAAACTAAAGCAAATGGGCTGGGGGGAGGAAGTTGTTGGTTCAAGTAACAGAGTGTGCATCTGCTTGATGAGCATGAGGCTCTGAGTTCAAAAAAACCTCATCTTAGCCAATTGCCTCCACTTGTAAGGATCAGTAGTTGCCTGTGGCCCTGTCTAAGAATTCTTCTGGTCTTAGGTACCATTTTCTTCCCTCACACTGAAATATCATTTAGTCATTGTATTCCACTTCAAAGAGGACAAAGAGTAAAAGCAGAAAGGGAACCACAAGCCACTGCTAGGAGATGCTCCTGGGGGGAAGTAAAACAAAGGGGAGAAAGACAAGAGACAAGGGAAATGGTCAGGATAAGGAAATGTTGTGACAAAAAGGTTCAGGGATGTAGTCTAGAGTGGAAGGCCTCTTGAAGGAAAGAATTCCCTCTTTACTCCTCACTAGCCTTTTTTTAAAAGAGCCGGTTCTTAAAAACAACCAAAACCAAACTTTGTGTCTATTGTCACAATGCCCCTCCAGTGTGAAGCATGACAGTATGTAAGCCTTCATTGACACATTTCTAATACCCCAAAGAGAAGGGGTTAATTGAAAAGGTGACAGACCTTCCAGTACATGAGACCTGAGTGGATGTGTGTGCCTGTTTGTGTAGATGTGGACATGTTCTTTTTCCTGGGTTTTTCTTTCCAGAAGGTTTTGACGGTGGCTGCACTGTATCTTAACTGTCAAGCTATTTTTTTCCTTGCTAGCTTTCATTTGTGTTTTTCCTCACCTTTCTGAGACCCCTTACCTCTCTTCTCTTAAATCTACACTCACCACAGCGCAGACATAATCCCAGATTTTCAGTAAATCAACACTATATGCTCCCCACTGACTGAGAGAATTTGATACTGACAGACTGTTATACCTAAAAGAAAAATACTGCTATGGTTCCTCACATTCTTCGCCTGCAAAGGAAGGCAGGGAGGAGTGTGTGTGGGATCCATTATAAATTAGGTAACACGGAACTCATTATTCTTAAGATGTATTTTATGAAAGTAGATGCCTAGGATATCCTACACTTGCCCATTTCTTTGACCAAGCAAACCCCATCCCTGAATATTTCTAGCTCCAATTAACTCCCTCACTCTGAGGGTCCAGGTGATTGATTAGGACTGCAATAAAGGTAAATTCCACTATCTAGAGAACACAGGGCCCTCCGTGTGTGTGACAGAGCCTGAAATGTGGAGACTTTGAATGACACATGTTGACGCTTCAGTCTCATGAAGTCACATTCTGGACAGAGGGATGAAAGAGCAATTTTCTTTTGTTACTCATCCCTGCATCCACGATGGACATGGTGGCAGGATTCAGACTTTGTGTTACTGGGTCAGAATTACTGAGGATAGAAATGGCTTGAGGTTTCTGACCCTCTTGACTTTGGATATCAGGTCATCAGCTCCTGCTTGGACATAAAGCTGACTGTGTTTGGGAAGTTTGGGACTTCTGTGGAGTTGTTGCAGGCTGCCCAGGGAAGGGAAACCAATGATATACAAGGGAGGCTGCTGAAATTCAGTTGAGGAGGATTTAGGGTACATAATGGTCAAAAATGCCATAGAGTATAAAAACGGACTGTCCCAAGATACAGGGATCCAAGTCCTGCCTCAGACCCATAGGCACAGACACTGAATTATTCCTTGCAAACCTTGCCTGGAAGTGACACCAAAGATCATCAGCTACTGAACAGCAGAAGCCAGGCTTTTTCAAAGAACAAACATGAGTTCCAATACACACTCTAAGGACATGTGCAGGAAGAGTTGAATTGTCATTGTCAATTTTTCTTGGCAAAGGAAGCAACACTTGCCCTTCTTGTAAAGTCACAAGCTACATTCACTAACTAAAGGTTATTAGTAATCCTAAAACAAAGCTAATTTTGGCCAAATAAAAGAACTGTCTCCCCACCCCTTCAGAACACCTGTAAGTGTCTCGCAGAATAGTTTGCAGAGGGCTGATTTATTGATCTCTCATCCCAGCGCCTGTCACAATGCCCTGGAGAAGGGCAACGTGATTTCTTCCTAATCCCACAAACCTAGGCCCGGGCATTGTTCTAAGACCTGGGGTTATAGAAGTGAACAGCACAGGCCATTCTGTCCCAATGAGTGCAATGTTCTAGAATGTTCTCTGTAACCTCAGTTTGATCAATAAGGTTCAACATCACTTCAATCCTTTAGAGTCATTGAGAGTGAGCTGGAGCTAGCCTGGGCCAAGTAGGTGACCTATCTGTGAACAGGACCCAGGAGAGGGTTGTGACCCAGCCATGCCTGTAGGGTTCTTTAGATAAAAGAGGGCCAGCCTCTGCCATGTGGCACATGGGTTCCCAGGCACTGCTGCATTCAGCAGTGTGACTTCCCGACCCAAGTCTGCGGGTCAGTCTTCTGCTTTTCAGAGTCACCCTGTGGTCTGTCAGTCAGTCCCAGGTCTGTGGCTGTCACAGCCTGTGAATCTAGAGGTAAAAAACATTCATTTCACTTTTCCTCGGTTTCCTAACATGTGGTAAACAGGGATGATTCATAGTCATCTCCCATTTCATATCCCTGTTGGGAGATACCAACCTCTGTCTGACACATAATATAGAGCCCAGGCCCCCTGGGCATTCAAGACTACTTAAATTATTGCATGAAAGCAAAATTGCATTCCTCTTATTTCCTCCTTTCCTGCCTGTATATGTATTCCCCCCCCTCCCCCCCACCTGTAGGCAACTTTTCTCTTCTGGTTTCTGTTTTGTTTTCTAAGGGCAACAGCTGATGAAAGAAACCCATCACTCCATCCTTTGTGAAGCTGAAAATCCCCAAATTTCTCTTTTGGTGTCCAGCAATGCCATGAAGTGTCAGCATGCATCTGTCTCCTCCACTCATTTTCTGTGGACCCTCTCTGTGTTTTTAGTAATTGATTAGGGGCCCTGCCAGGTCTCCTGCACCCCCTGTGGTCTGCTTCACTTGTGATGACCACACCTCCCTCACAACCCACTGAGATGTCAAAAGCTGCTATTCAGAGGCTACTGATCCATTGAAGGGGTTTGGGCTGGGACAATTCCCCACCCCCACTTCCTCCCTCCCACCCCCCCTGCCCCCCTCACCTCCCACCTGGATCTCCCTGAGAGACTCCTGATTCCCCAGGCTTGGCAAGCAGGGAACTCCTACTCAGAGTGCTGGAGCAGCGATTGAAGCAGAATTTCACTGGGAAATGTGGAACAGGTGCCTTTCACAGAATAGCTTCTTGTGCCTTTGTGTTGCCATGCTGCTTAAGGGCAGAGGTTTTCCACAGCCTCTGGATTGAAGCCTATTTGCTTTGCATGATTCCATGCCCCTCCCCACATACTCTGGAGCCAATCGCGGGCTGTGATCAATTGCCACAAGTACCAGGTACCCTTACCTCCTCACCACTGGCACAAGTCAGAACCCTGTTTGCCCATGTTCTTGAGAGATGAGAGAGAGCCGACTCTGAGATCTTGAGCGAGCTAGACCAATTTAGAAGTTTCCATAATGGATCCTTGAGAGAAGGGTGTTCCCCTGAAAGTTTTTTAAGCAGGCTCTTCTAAGTTGCCCATGGACTCAATGCCAGATACTCAGAAAATGTGTGGTGATTCAGCTGAGTACCTGTGGAGTTGGTGACATCTGACATGGACATTGGTAAAACTTCCTGGTTTTGGCAACATACTATAGTTATGCAAGATGTTATGTTACCAGTAGTGGAAACTGGGTGAAAGGTACATAAGACCTTTCTGCATTATCATTGAAATAGCTTGTGAAACTATAATTACTTCAAAATAAGCAGCTTTACATATTGCATTGTGAGACTAAGCAAATGTTTTACTCCCAGGAAAGCAAATTAAAATTTGGGGCCATTATGGATCCTATTATTCTTGAGCTACAGTAAGACTGGCACATCAAACCTTTTCTCGATAGCTCACTAAGGTGGCAGGTACTGGGGATATATTTTTGGCATGTTTTCACACATGGCAGTAGAAAAAGGATATAGGAAAAATGATTGGATGGATTCAAAGATGGATGAAGAACCTCCCACACTAACTGGGTGGTAGAAGAGTTACAGTCTTCTCTCTTTACAACAAATAGCTTAATGGTTGGAATGGAATATAGAAGTTAAACGTAGAGGATAGTCAGCACATTTGATTATAAAACAGGGCTTATAACAATTACCAACTTTACTTATAAAGACTGTGATAGTATTTTCCAGTGTGGTGGCCCTGAGAGTCAGTATTATTCACCTCTGTACGGGCAGGTGAGAAGTTTGACAATGAAGGGAAGGAGGCCACCATATCTTCTGCACAAAGCCACCTTGAGCCTTTATGAGCATGTGGCCTGAGCAGTCTCACAGGCCTACAAGGCCAGATGTTTAATAGCTGAGATGGTATAGTTTCACTGGAGTGGTATAAAAAACATCAGCCTGGGAAAAATCATTATTATTATTATTAAGAGGAACCATTCATATGAGCTCCTTCTAGAACATGAGTTCCATACTTCCTGTATCCTCCAACTCCCCTACAGATGGTAGACTGACCAAATAGTCTCCCCTACTCTGTCTGCGCTGGCTGGTGTAACCTCTGCTCACACTTGACTGTATCAAGAGAGAAAAAGTGGGGAGGCACGTGTGACTATCTCTCCTGTACTCAGGAATGGAATGCAGTACTGTAGCTCCACACAATCTCATCAGAGAATTCAAGATCTGTCATATAGAAGAGCAGCTTAGACCCTCTGTGTGGACCCAGAAAGTTCATGAAATGAATGATTGCAGAAATTACAAAGCCTTCTCCAGACAGAGCCTTAGTACAATTAAGGACTTCCTAACTGTTAGAGCTCTCGTAAGAGAGAGCTTGGGAGCACTGTGTTTTCCACCCCAGGGAACATTCTTGTAGAAGCTGGGTGGTCATTTAAATGATATGGGGTAGAAAGGATTGAGGCTCAGGATAGACCTGAGTTGAGAGATGGTCCGTCCTCATCTTCCTAAATTGAGGCCCACCCTTCAGCCAAAGTCAGCAAGGACTCCTGAGGAAGATGAGACCTACACAAAGAGCCAATACCTGTGAAACAAGCAACAGATGGTCCCCCTGCCAGCATCATCCTCATCTCCCTACAAGGACTAGGGACAATGTCCCCAGTGGCCACTGGAGTTTGCATTTCAATCCTGGCTTGTATGAGGTATACCCTCTTTTTGAGCAGAGGTGGGATGGAAGGAGAAGTGTCAGGCTCACTGGGTATTCAGGGATTACAATTCACTCTCAGTGGACAGGTGAATGGGGACTCACACACAGGTCAGCATTTGGTCAAAAAGACTGGCCAAAGCATCCACAGTTTTCTCTGGCAAAGACTTCCAACCTCTCCCCCAAATTTTAACTCATTTTATCATGAAAACTATGGAAACCATGTCAGATTCTAAATCAGAAATGCATTCCTAGTTTCTGGGCACTATAGTGCCTAGGGGCAATGCTCGGTGGTTTACATTGTTGGTACAGAGTTATGCATAAGTGCTGTATTAACAAACAGCAATAGTTTTTGCAGACTTTGATTCTAATATAAAACTCCAGTTTTTCCAGTAACTGTTGGAATTATTGTTCCCAGATCTATGATTTCTTCCACAGGCAGATAAAGCTTTAAGAGGGAAATGACTGGGAAACTTGTGTTTGGGTTCATGTAAATAAGACACAAGGTTTTCATGCCCTTCTGCTTTCGCTGGGGACTCATTTCCCTAATACAGTCTCGTTGTAAAACAATCCACTCCTGAGGAGGTCAACAGTGAAAAGTTTGTCTTCCGAAATTAGTAATCAAAGAGTGAAAATAATTAATAGAGAAAACAGCGCAGTTCCACACTGCGTTCCCATGTAGATGTCTATAGAACAATAAATCAGTGGGGGAAAGAAACAATATAGGCATTTACAATTAGGCCTCATGCATAATGCTCTGGAAGGAGAATTTGTGTTAAAAAGACAACATCTGCTGCAAGTTGGTTTATAAATAATACAGCTAGATATTCAGGTAATGACATGACAGACGGTCTCTTGTGTCCTTGTCCTTTTGTGTCCAGGGCTGAATGTGTTTACATCCCGCAGCTTATGACATACATGCCTGGTCTATTTGTGCTCGAGCTAGGAGATTCTCTCTTCTCCAGTTAAATGCTTCTCTGCCTAAACCATGGCATTCCACATCCACGACCCAGATTTCCAGAGAAATCTGCTCCGTTTGGTTTTAATTGATCCCTTACTGTGAGAAGGTAAGCGCCTGAAAGAAGTGATCAGATGCACATTCAGTACTTTCATCCATGAACCAATTTCTTTTGTGTTGACACTCACGCTTGACAAAAAGAGTGATGGTTAAGGTCAAGTGCATAGAAGCTAATTCTAAACAATGATGGATGAGCCAAGGCTTGGGACTCTATCTTATCTTGGATGTTCTAAAAGATTGGGTATTTCCTCCCCATTTTTAAAAGTCTCTTAATTCTGAAATTAATGAAGTTATCATTAATCTGGTATTTGTAGGGGTTCTTTTCTTTTCTTTTATTATTCAGCTCTTCACTCTGCTGACAGCACTGTGAGTGATGGCCTTCAAGCAGATGATTCTTCTTCGCCATGAAGGAACTGATAAATTCTGCCTGTCTCTGCAATAAATTGTGCATGAAATAGTCCACTCTGGCAATCTACAGAGTTATGGTAAGGAAAATGGCATTGTGAAGAAATAGACCCAAGCTGCAATTAACTGAAACCCAAATGAACAGAATCCTCCAGTACCCTGACCATGTTTTTGTTTACTTGTTAATGTTTGTTTCTGTTTCTATTCTAGCTCAGGGGAAAAGTCATAAAAATAAGGTGTTATTGGAGGCTTAATCAGAAAGTTAATTTTCAGTGTATTTAATGTAATCAGTAGAGATTTACTCCAACCTCTGAACCCTGTGTCTTCAGTCCTTTCTGTGAGAATCTCATTTATAATGATGGCCCAGAGACCAAACAACATCAGAATTCTCAAATAAAAATAAAGATAAGTGAACTAATTTTCATTTCCTACAATAAAGTTCATGTGTTATGTACATGTTTTTCAATAGTAAAGACTCATTTAAAAGATTGAAAAATGAAAGATTTTAACTTAGAAATCTCAAGCTTTAGTTACAGCATGTGAAATTTTGATGGTTCTTGGAAATAAAATGCATTTCTACGACAAATTTAAATAAATTGTTGGGACAATTTTTATTAATTCATTTGAATGGGTGCCTTAGACGTCAGTATTTCTTAAAAGTGGGGACAGTCCTTTTTCTATAATATACATATACTCTTGGATATCTTAGTCTTTACCTATATACACATTACCTGGCTTATGGACCAACTGGATGTGTTCTCCTTAGAATCATGCATTGACCTAAAATGTGCAGGGAAGCTACTCATAAACCTAACTGCTCTGCATCCTTTCTATAGAGACCTATTAAAATGTGCTCTGGTACCTGAAACTCTGAAGTTACTACAGGAAGGAGCAGGAAACACTCTGGAACTAATAGGTATAGGCAAGGGCCTCCTCAATAGAACCCCAGCAGCCCAGCAACTAAGAGAAAGGATGGACAAATGGGACTTCATAAAATTAAAAAGCTTCTGTACAACAAAAGAAATGGTCTCTAAACTGAAGAGACCACCCACAGCGTGGGAGAAAATATTTGCCAACTACACATCAGACAAGGGACTGATAACCAGAATATATAGGGAAGTTAAGAAACTAAACTCTCCTAAAATCAATGAACCAATTAAAAAATGGGCAACTGAGCTAAACAGAACTTTCTCAAAAGAAGAAATTCAAATGGCAAAAAAGCACATGAAAAAATGCTCACCATCTCTAGCAACAAAGGAAATGCAAATCAAAACCACATTAAGATTCCACCTCATCCCTGTTAGAATAGCCATCATCAAAAACACCACTAACAACATGTGTTGGCAAGGATGTGGGGAAAAAAAGAACCCTTGTACACTGCTGGTGGGAATGCAAGCTGGTACAACCACTCTGGAAAAAATTTGGAGACTTCTTAAAAATCTAAACATAGACCTGCCATTTGATCCAGCAATCCCACTCCTGGGGATATACACAAAGGAATGCAACACAGGTTACTCCAGAGGCACCTGCACACCCATGTTTATTGCAGCACTATTCACAGTAGCCAAGTTATGGAAACAACCAAGATGCCCCACTATTGATAAATGGATCAAGAAAATGTGGTATTTATACACAGTGGAATTTTACTCAGCCATGAAAAAGAATGAAATCTTATTATTTGCAGGTAAATGGATGGAACTGGAGAACATCATTCTAAGCGAAGTCAGCCAGGCTCAGAAGACCAAAAATCGTATATTCTCCCTCATATGCGGACTTTAGATCTTGAGCAAATGCAGCAATGTGGTTAGACTTGGATCACATGACAAGGGGACAGCACATACAGGAGATATAAGAATAGGTAGAAAACCCAAAACATGAAAGTGTTTGATGTCCCCACTCCAAAGGAGCTAATACAGAAAACTTAAAGCGACAGAGCTTATCATGAGAAGGGGATCAGTAACCAGTGTAAAGATCAGTTAGAGATGAATTAACATGGGTCATAACACGTGCACAAGAAAGCAATACTAGGAATATTCTGTATAGCTATCCCCAACTCAACTAGCAAAAACACTTTGTCTTCCTTATTAGGCTTGTGTCTTTTCTTCAACAAAATTAGTGATAAAGGCAGAGCAAGACCTGCCTGGAACGGAGCAGGGGAGGGGGAGAGAGACTAGCAGAGAGGGGCAGGGGGGAGAAATGACCCAAACAATGTATGCACATGTGAATAAATGAATAATTAAAAAAATAAAAATAAAATAAAATGTGCTCTGGTGTTAGCCCTTGGGAACAGAGCATAAACTTAATGTTTTGACCTGTCTAGGGATGCTCCCAGTGAGAGGACTCTCTCTAATAGTGAAACAAAAATAAGCATCAATGAATACGTATTGCGTAGTGACCAAGAATCTCTGGGTACCATGGTATTGCTGAGTTAGAATGAGCCCCCCAAACTATCCAGTAGCCATTTTCAATGATTTAGGTTCAAATCATATTGAGGACCTTCTTCATGTTTTCCAAAATCTGCTATCTCAATTCATCCTTACCAAAACTTATGAAGTTGGGATGATTATTGTTATTTCATAGATGTGCTGAGACCACAGAGAATTAATTTATGGGCTCAACTTCATATAGTCAGTATGTGGTAGAGCTGGTATTTAACCAGGTTTTCCAGTTCCCAAAGTTGAGGTCTGTCACTACAAGACTAAGTGGAAAGAATATTAAAAAGAAAGGAAATACAACACTTGCCACTGGCGTTGCTAATGAAATTATTGAAAGAAAGAAAAAAGAAAAGAACTTCCTATATACTTAGCTTTTGCTATAGTAATGCTGTGACAAATACCCTAAAACCCAGTGGGCTAAAACATCTATCAGGTGTCTACAGATCGGCTGGGAGTTGGCTGATCCAGGCTGGGCTCCGCTGGGCTTAGCTTCAAGCTTTGGTTTGGGTCCAGGTCTGCTCTGTGTGCCTCTCTTCTTTTTGGACCAGTAGGCCAGCAAGGGCATTTTCTTATCATGACAATGGCAGAAGCACAGGAGAATAAGATTAACCACGTAAGGACATTTCCCATTTCTGTTTGTGTCACTTCTGATAGCATTCTATTGACTGTAGGGGAAGAATAACCCCTGCAGGTTCTTAGTTGGGAACAGATCCCTGTAACAAAAGAGAGATTAACAAGAGAAAAACAAACAGAAGTTTATTAACATGAGTATTTCATATATACATGGGAGACACCCAGGGAATGGGCTGTTCTCAAAGAGGTGGCTTTGAATTCCAGAGTATATAGAATCTTCAACAAATGACAGTAAATTTTTAGAGAAGTGACAAGACAAAGGAAAAAGAACTTTGAGTCTCTAAGGGCAGCAACTTGGAGGAAGGCAAATAAATGGCAGATAAAGCTGGTTTGTAAAGCTTGTTAATGTAGATTCCTCTAGTAGCTTCTCTAGCCAGCCAGGATCTAATGTCTTCGGTGGCTAATCTTTCATCTTCCTGGTGGAGAGGGAGGATGGAAAGATGTCTTTTGTCTTTGTAAATATATGTCATGTTTTTAGGCAAATAGAGGGAGAGCAGACAGCTTTCCTGCATCTGCTTTTTCTTGACTTCAGCAAAATAATCCTTCATATTTTGGGGGACCATATTTTGGTCTCCCACATGACCAAAGCATGTTACAAGTTAACTGTGCTGTTAGTATTTGGGTCCCCTCCCATGGCCTTCCAAAAGTCTCATCTAATCACCTCACCAGGCTCAGAGCCCAGGATTTCTTGGACTACATCAAGTATGGCTTAGCTATCAATTTAAAGACCAAAGAGCTAAAAAAGACAAGTTATATGCTCCCTCCACACCTAACACATGATGGGGGAGTAGACTCAGACCCACCCCTCTTTGAAAAGGGAAGAGTGAGAAAACCATAGTAGCCGTGACTTCATAGCAAGTCTGCAGGTCTACAAGGCAAATGGTGACAAGCATGCCTTTCCTGTAGGTAGGAAAATGGTTTTTGGCTTGTCTCCTGATGGGCCTTAATTCTGCTCCTGATGAGGCCATCTTGTGTCCATTGTTCTTCCTTTGCTACTTGTTGCTTCACCCTCTGGAAGGTCCTTCCTTTTTGGCCACTTCTTTTTTTTTTTGAGGTACTGGTGTTTGAACTCAGAGCCTCACACTTGCTAAGCAAGTGATCTAACCACCTGAGCCACTGCCGGCCCCTCTGGCCACTTCTGATGAGGACAAGAGATGTACTCTTCTTAAAGGCTAGGCAGCTTCCTTAGGTTACTTTGCATTTCTAAAGATTCGAGGGTTCAGATAGCTATTTACAGCACAACCTCAGACTTTTTACGCATCTAGCAGTGCTTTTGACAATATACATTTCTCAAATGCTGGGTTTTCTATGTACGTGATTCTAGTCAATTCTATGTGCCAAAAACACACTCATAATTATTTCCAAACCTCTCTCTCTAGACTCAATTTTAAGGCTTTTGGCCTCCTGGGGCATCTGTGGGACTGTGCCCTAATCTTTCTACAGCCTTTTTTGTTCAGCTGACACCATATATAAGGCACCATCTTATTTATTAAGATGGTTTAAAACCCATGTTAAAAAAAACAAACAAAATGTGTTCAGCTGGGTACCAGTGGCTCATGCCTGTAATTCTAGCTACTTCAGAGGCTGAGATCAGGAATGTCTCAGTTTGAGGTCGGCAGGGCAAATAGTTTGTGAGACCCCCATATACAAAACTAACCAGAACAAAATGGGCTGGAGGTGTATCTCAAGCAGTAGAACCCCTGTTTTATAAGTGTGAAGCCCTCAGTTCAAACCCTAGTCCCATCAAAAAACAAACAAACAAAAATTATTAAGCCACCATACTGTTTCATAGCAAAACCATTGCAAGATTCAGCAACTTTATTTTTTTTTTTTTTATTTATTTTTTTTTTTTTTCTACTTGGATGATTTATTTATTTATTTTTTTTTTTCATTTTTCTTTTATTATTCATATGTGCATACAAGGCTTGGTTCATTTCTCCCCCCTGCCCCCACCCCCTCCCTTACCACCCACTCCACCCCCTCCCGCTCCCCCCCTCAATACCCAGCAGAAACTATTTTGCCCTTATCTCTAATTTTGTTGTAGAGAGAGTATAAGCAATAATAGGAAGGAACAAGGGGTTTTGCTGGTTGAGATAAGGATAGCTATACAGGGCATTGACTCACATTGATTTCCTGTGTGTGGGTGTTACCTTCTAGGTTAATTCTTTTTGATCTAACCTTTTCTCTAGTTCCTGGTCCCCTTTTCCTATTGGCCTCAGTTGCTTTAAGGTATCTGCTTTAGTTTCTCTGCGTTAAGGGCAACAAATGCTAGCTAGTTTTTTAGGTGTCTTACCTATCCTCACCCCTCCCTTGTGTGCTCTCGCTTTTATCATGTGCTCATAGTCCAATCCCCTTGTTGTGTTTGCCCTTGATCTAATGTCCACATATGAGGGAGAACATACGATTTTTGGTCTTTTGAGCCAGGCTAACCTCACTCAGAATGATGTTCTCCAATTCCATCCATTTACCAGCGAATGATAACATTTCGTTCTTCTTCATGGCTGCATAAAATTCCATTGTGTATAGATACCACATTTTCTTAATCCATTCGTCAGTGCTGGGACATCTTGGCTGTTTCCATAACTTGGCTATTGTGAATAGTGCCGCAATAAACATGGATCCTATTAATGACTGAGTTCATGGGTTGCCTGGGGTCAGCTGACCCAACCTGGGTCCAAGTGGGCTCAGCTCCAAGCTACAGGGTGTATTCAGGTCTGTTCTGTGTGTCTGTTATCCTCTTTAGACTAACAGGGTAGCTAGGTCATGCACTTCTTCTAGTGATAGTAAAAATTAGAAACCCAGGCATATTTGGGGTCTTTACTTGAATCCTGTCACTTACTACACCATTGATGAAAGCAGAGTAGACTCAGTACTAACTCTCTGTGACTGCTGAACCAATTTTCCACAAAGTACATGACTTAAAACACTCATTTATTATCTCAGAGTTCTGTAGGTCAGAAATCCAACATGAGTCTCACAGAGCTAAAACCAAGATGTAAGCAGGGCTGTGCTCCAGTGAGCAGTTGGGGAAAGCACCTACTTCCAAGTTCATTCAGGTCATTGGCGAAATACATTTCCTTGGGTTATGGGACTGAGGTCCCTGTTCACAGCTGGCTGTCAGGCATAGGCCCATCTTTGCCCCTAGAGGCTGCTCACATTCCATATCAAGTCTTCCTCTTGCTCCAAATTGTTCCAACTTCCCCTTGTGCTGCTTCTCTTCTGCCTTGTCACTGACTGACTCCAGCCAGATACACTTGTTCATTTTAAAGGATCTTTGATTAACTTGTTAATACCTGGACAACCTGGGATACTACCTTAGATTTAAGATCTGTGCCTTAGTTCCATTTGCAAAGGCCCTTCACAGCTGTACCTATTATGTTAATCGAATAGTTAATTGATAGATCATATACCCTAAGTTCACTCCACTGCAGATCCCAAATCAAGGGGCATGGGCATTCATCCTTCCCACCATGAAGCTAAAGCAAGTTGCATGGAGAGCCAACATCAGTGAGGAGAGGGAAAAGTACAGTTTTATCACCAAGGAATTAGAAAGAAAGTGAATATTTGAAAAAATCAAAACCAAGTATTAGAAAACTTTTTCTATAAATGGTCAGAAAGTAAATATTTTAGTGATTATGAAAGACATAATCTCCATCACAACTATTTAATTCTACCATTATAACTCAAAAGTAGTCATAGACCATACATAAATGTATGGGCATGCCTGTGTTACAATAAGACTTTATTTATAAAAACAGGTGGGGAGTTGAATTTGACCTCCAGGCTGAAGTTAATTGATATTGAGCTCAACCACCATAGTTCCTCACAAGGTCCCTTGCCACATACAAGAGGTTTTGGTGATAGATACATCTTATAATATCAAATGAAACCAAAAAGATAACAGAACAACAAAAATATTAGTTTCTTACCACAAGAATGGACTGTTTTCTGGATAGCCTTTTATTTAAAATTTCCTTCAAATTTGGTCTGCTCTACCATTTAAGGGGAGATTCAACAAATGAATAATATCACATCATTATTTGTTGATAGGCCACACTGTTCAACTTTGTACCATGCTTTTGTGGGAAAATGACGTACTGCCCAGAAAGTTCTCTGGACATCTGCTATCCTGCCTATCTGTTGACATATGGTAGTGGCTTCCCCACTCTACCTAGACATTGAGAATTTCTATCACATTCTCCTAAGAATGGGAAGAACCTCCTGAAATCTAGAAATGCTTGCCTTGTGGAGAGATACTTGTCAGAAATCTTAAGACTACTCCTAATAAACACTGAACATCTCCTATGTGTTCAAAATGGTGGTAATAATATAAAAAATGGCCACCAGGTCCTTCACATGGCTTGTTGGCTGTAATGGCAGCCACATTGCAAACCCCTCCCTGCCCAAAGGAACTTGGCCGGGGTGGACTGGGACTCTTTTCATTGATCTTACTAATCACTTGACTTTCTTAAGCATTTGCTCATGGAGCATTAAGCTTTTTCTTTGCAACAGTTGATTAAAAGATTGCTATTACTGAAGAAAACAAAGATTTAAAAACAAAAGCAGTTAGTAGCTTTTATCCATCATCAAGGAATTAACCAATTGGCAACAAGTGAGACAGCTCAATTTCTTTAGATATCTGAGACCTAAACAGCTTAATTGGGGAAGCATATTAAAAGGAATGGAATGACATTCATTATGGATTAAGTTAATACATTTCAGGCCCATCACATGGCTTAATTTAACAAATTCCACATCTTACTGCTTGGCAGGAAATGGCATCTCCTGAACATCATTACCAGCCAGTCTGACTTGAATCAGTTGAAAAGACTGACTCCATCTGAAAACTGTTAATCTTAGTAACACTGTGCCTGGCCTTGGCAAAGTTCTCTATATGCTTGGGAAATTTCAGACTCGCTCAGTACTCTCCTGCTAGCTTCAGGAGAAGCATTGTCTACGCTACCCAGTTAAACCCATCTGAAATGGAGCAGTGTTCATCCACTCGTGGGAAGCCAGACATATCTTGCCATGATTACCATTAAATTTTAAGCAGAAATAATTAGATTATGATATGTACATGTTTTATGTCATTAGATCAGTTATAGCATCTTTTCATGTACAAAAGGGAAAAAGAAAAAATTGGTGAAAAATAGCACAAGTAGCTATTTTTTAATTACTGACCATCTACCATGAACCAGGGAATCTGCATGCGTAAGTTCATTAACTCCTGAAAATAACTGTGCAAGGTGCTATTGCAACCCCAAGTTAACTCAATAGAGTTAAATAATTTACCTGTGTCACATCTGGTGGAGGCAGAATTTCTACCAAGTCATACTGGTTCCAGTCCTTTGGTTTTATACCTTCCATTCCAGCATGTTGCCTCTGGAGAACTAGGGCTTTATTCACAATGCTGGAAAGCCATCCATCCCCCCATCCCAACCCCAACTAAAAGTGTCACTTCCAAGTTGCAGGAATAGCACTTGGTTGATACATCTCAGATGTCACTCATCATGGAGAAAGTGTTCTCCCAACCTTCCTCCTTCCCTCTGTGTGAAGGATGTCTGCAAGCTTCCTCTTAAGTCTTCCATGTGTTACAGGTACAAACAGAGGCTGTGTCTTTCCCTTTTGACAGACAACTGGCCACAGGACTCTCTGAATACTCCCAAAAGCATGAAGAAAATAAAGTTATCCTGGTTCAGCTTCTCCTACTCTCCCTTAATTTCCTATTTCTCAGTGCTATGTAAAAACAACCAGAGAATCTTAGGGGCTGTAACAATAAGCATTTGCTTCTCATTCACTTTTTTCCAGTCACCTTGCATTGCTCTGCTGCAGATGGCTGGCCTAAAATTTTGGCTGCTGCTGGGCTGGGCCCTAGGCCATTGTGTGAATTTTGATGATCTCAGCTTGCCTTAGGTAAACTTGGGGTCTGCTCTATGTGCTCCTCATCATTATTCTGGAGCCAGAAAGGTACTTCTACTCATGGAGATGTCTAAGTACAAGAGAGGCAAGAGGAAGAAGGTGGACACACTGCCATATCTACCCATAGCTGTTAGCCAAGTGAGGTTGCATGGCCAAGCCCATCCATGGAGGTGGGAAGAGGACAGGAATACTTTCTGAAAACTCATCAAGTCTACAACATCTTTTGTTTAACCAAAGGTCTATTAAAATAATTTGCACTAGGGAAGAAATGACTGGTAAGGATTGGTGTTTTACTGCCTTTAGTACTATTGATATTGCAACAGCAGCAGGGTGCTTTCACTTAAATAAAACAAAAAAATAGAGTTCTCACTGAGACATTTTAGATGCTAATGAAGCTAGTGAGGGGGATTTTGAGAGGAGAAATATATTAATTAGAATTCATTTAGCTACAAATGAAAGAATACTCCTCCAAAAGTACATTAAACCAGGGTTTGGAAAACTAAGGTCCATGTTTCACAAATAAAGTTTTATTGAAATAGAGTCAGATTTATTATTTATTATCTTTGCCTCCTTTTGCTCTAAAATGGCAAAGATGAACAATTGCCATGGAGAACTATAGTGAATAGCCTAAGATATTTATTATCTAGGCTGTTGAGAGAATGTTTGCTAACCTCAAGTTTAAAGCAAGAGAAGAAGTCTGAAGACAGGCACTCTCAGGCCTAACTCAGCTTTGCAACTCCACAACTTACCAAGGATCTCAGCAATTTCTCTCACTGCCATCTTCTCTACTTTGTGTGTTGGTTTTTCATCCTTATGCTTATAGTCCATGGTTGCCATACTGCTGCCCTAGCTCCAGAAATCAGATTTTGTGTTTAAGAAAGGGAAAGAAGTTGTGCCTAAGAATTTTCTTACATCTATCTATTTAACAAGAAAGCAAAAGGTTTTTGGAAGTCCTCCTAGGAGACTCCCTCAACTTTATTAGACAGAACTGATCATAAGGCCATTAGTCATAGGGAAAAGTGATTATTTCACAAGGGATAAAGGAAGGAATTTCCATGTTTGACTTAGGCCAAACATGATCCAATATCTTGGGCTGAGCATATTACTAACCTAAAAATGATGTTCCAGGTCTATAGGCAAAAAAGAAGAGGAGAATGGTGATCAACTTTTCTCCTTCTAATGCTAGCATCAACATAGCCAGAAGCCACCTGTCAACCCCAGCAGGCATCAGCTGATGTGTCCTTGCTGCCTTAGAGTTCAACCCAAAGGGAGCTTGGGTGAGTCCAGAAACACAGTTTCTGGGTGTGACCCTAGTCCAGATTCAGAATCATGGCCTTGTCCAGACTAACTGGCCTGGAGCTGGTTCATTTCTTTGAGGCCATCTATGCAGTGACATTGAAAACAACTCCTTGCAGGAATTTCCTAAGTATCCAATTCCCTTAGAGACAGTGCCCAGACATTACTTAGCCACCATAGTCAATGGCTACCATCAATTCATTGCTTTAGCATTCATAGAACTTCAGCTATGTTCTACCTCTAGGACTTAGAGGTAGAGTGATGGCAAATTCACAAATCAAGCCATTTGGAGCCATCTATCTAGTGAGTAATGAAAACATGTAAAGGATCAGTAAGAATTTTTTTAAAGCTAATATTTATGATCACTGATCACATGCCTGACATTATTCTAAGTGGTGGGTCTTTTTTTATGTAGTAATTCATTGACTTATCAGAACACATATGAGGTAGGTACTGTCCTCTTCTCCTTCTCTCCCTCTTGCCTTCCTTCCCTCTCTATCTCTCTCCAGATGAATAACTGAAACAGAGAGAGATAAAGTCATTTCCCCCAAAACATCACATAACAAGTAAGTAGCAGAGCCAGGATTTGAATTCAGGGTGTCTAAATCAGCCTATGCATTTAATCACCAGGATGAACTCCCATTAAACTGTGCTGAGTGCTAAGAGACCTTCAAATCTGTTGCCTGTGGGAGCAGAGAGGTGGGAGAATGTCTAATTCTGCCTGCAGAGAGTTTTACAAAGAGGACAATGAAGGGCAGTCACATGTGGGCAAGTAAGAGGCCAACTTTTCAGCAAAGAGAAGAGCACAGGCTGTGCAGGGAAGCAGGAAAAGGCAGAAAGCAGGGTTCACTGTGGCAGGAGTTGAGAGTAACTTTTAGTTGGCAAAATGAACTGGTTTGAGCCCTTAAAAAGGCTCAAACCCTGGAAAGCTGGAGAAAGAAGGAAATCAAAACACACAGACAATACTCAAACAGGATAATCACCCATAAGAAGAATCAATACAGGCGGATCCAATCTATGCTGCAATGGGAAAGTGCCTGGATGTTGCTTGTTTCCTTAGGGTGAGATGGGTCTTAGCCAAAAGTGCATTGTTGCCAACCATTTAGGTTCAATCGAATGCAAATTTATCTGTGATTGAGGAAAACAGAACAAATAAAATAACCAAACCCATTAGAAGTTACTTTCAAGAGATTGAATCATTAAAGAACAGTGCTGAGTTGACTAAAATGTATAGAGACAACTATCCAAAATTAGTTTCCACTTAGATGGATAGAGACTGGCTAAATAATTTAGCTTACTTTGAATGACTTCATTCACTCACTCACTTAACAAATACATTTTTAAAAGTTGCTGTCAAGGATGTGGAGAAAGGAGAATTCAGATACACTATTAGTAGAGATGTAAATTAGTACAGCCACTATAGAAAACAGCATGGAAGTTCCTCAAAAAACTGAAAGTGGAATTACTACATGATCCAGCAATCCCACTGCTAGATATATATCCAAGGGAATTGGGATCATTATATCAAAGAGATACTATTGTAACACCATTGGCAATAGACAAGATACGGAATCAATCAGATGTTCATGGATGGATGAAAGGATGAAAAAATTGTGGTGCACAGACACAACAGAATACTATTTACCCATAAAAAGGATAAAATCCTGTTATTTGCTGCCACATGGATACAACTAGAGGATATTAGGTTAAGTGAAATAAGCCAGACAAAGGAAAACAAATATCACAAGTATAGCAGAAACTTAAAAAGCTGATTATATGGAAATAGATAATAGAACAGAAGTAAATAGAGGCTAGAAAGGGGATGGAGAAGGGGGGCAGTGGGTACCAAAGCCCAGTTAGAGAGGGAGAAATAGTTCTAGTGTTCTCTAGAACAGTAGGCTAACTAGTCTACAGTGATTAACCATACATTTCAAAATAACTGGAGAAATTCGAAGGTGTCTAACACATAGAAATGATAAGGCTTGAGAGGTAGAAATGCTAATTACCCTAATTTGATCATAGCATATTGTACATATATCAAATTGTCACACTATACCCCCAAAATATGTACAAATATCATATGTCAGTTAAAAAAAAGTGGTGCATGCCTGTAATCCCAGCTACTTGGGAGGTGGAGATTGGGAGGATCAACGTTCATGGCCAGCTCCAGCAAAAAGATAGGGAAACCCAAATTTGATCCATAAGCTGTGCATGCACTTACCTGTGGCTCAGGCTATGCAGGAGACATAAATGAGAGGATTGTGGCCCAGGTCAGCCTGGGCAACAGTGTGTGACCCTATCTTAAAAATAACTAAAGCCAAAAAAGGCTGGAAGAGTGACTGAAGTGGTAGTGTGTCTTGCCTAGCAAGCATGAGGACCTGAGATCAAACCCCAGTACTGCCAAAAGAAAAAAAAAGCACCTATATAAACCAATAGCAAAAGTCTAAAAGAGCAAGCACTACAAAGATTGTTTAAGTTTAGGAATAAAAATGCCTACAGTATTAAAAGACAACTCGGATTTTGTCACTTGCCCTCTTCCGGGTGTGGCCACACAATGTCACTGTAGAGCACAACCTGCCCTCATGGGGCTTCCATCTGGTAGAGGGGACACACTGTGTATGGAAATACTTAATGGTGCACCCACGAGCACATGATCTGAGCTTGCTATACAGGCTGGGAAGGAGACATCTCTCAGGGAGAGAAGCTGAATGAGAGGGTACTTTTATGTGTGTGTGGTGCCAGTGGGGACTTGGCACTATTTCTTGCTCCATGGCATACATCAGGTCTAGACTATGAAGAAACATGTTCACACAGCCATTAGCCAGCTTTGGCAATTAGCAGAATTGTCCTGGAACACAAGTGGGCCAAGTTCCCCCTTCATGACACCCTTCTCAAGTTTCTGACTTCCCACAAGGATGAGCATCAGTAGTTAAGTGGGTGGGTGGAGAACCACATCTCAGCTTTGCCTCTGAAAAGTTTGCTTCCGGGTTACTGGGTGCTGAGAGGTGACCAGGCTTCCTCATGTTTCCTCTCTGAATTGAACTTACCAGAGCTGTAGAACACCCTCTCACCACCAAGCGGGGGGAGTGCCTACACCAAGAGTGCAACCCAAAGAGAACCGAAGAATGTGTGTGTCCTGGGGACCTGTCACTTCCAAAAAAGAGAGGATCCAGAGAGAACTGAACCATGAATACCTGGTTCCTTCTCCCACCTTAGCCTCTGGCTCTTAGATTTTACAGATTTGTTTATCCTAATAGTTGTTCTCACTTGACTAATTGTCCAGAAGTATACAATCCAGAGCTCCAACCATGAGACCATAGAGTTTCGGTCCTTTCATCTTTCTCCATCTTTTGCTACCCCGCTAGTTATCACATCTCATTCCAGGCAGCACAGATGGGAAAGATGAAAAGGTGCTTGTCAGTTGAGTGGTTCCCTTTTAACAAGCTTTACCCAAAGCCCCATTGAGTGACTCCCTGTTATAGCTCAGTAACCAGAACCAAATTAAATGGCTACCTAGTCTTAGCTCCAAGGAAGTCTAAGGGGGAGAAAATAAAATTCATTACTTCATATATTGACATACCTAAAACACCAGGGTTCTCTTAATAACAAGGAAGTGGAAAATGTAGGCAACTAATTGCGTCTGGAGACTGGGTGAAGTCCTGAGAGAGACTGGGGAAGGCAGTGCTATTTACAGAGTTCTTCCTGAGAAGACCATACCTTGCCTCCAATGGATGGACAGGTCACAGATGTGGAACTGTTGTTCCTAACAGACTGGAAATGTACTCTCTCTCTGGTGCACTGTCATTGTATGCTCTTCCTCCCCAAATCCTTTCCCCTCCACCTTCTCCCCTACCCTCCTTACGGTGACTGTATTTTACCCTACTTCTGTGACTACTTTCCACAGAACCTTGCTGACCCTCTCTTCCCTCTCACACCTTCCCTGGGTCACATCTGGCTACGCCCAATCCTGCTTTCCTTTCAAGGGACTGGCTTGGGAATTGGTCAATTACACCTATAAAAGAGTATACCTGGAGGGAATTTAGTGGAGCCCCTTCCAGATAAGATATTGAATAGGGCATGCCCTAGGCCAAAAAAAAAAAAAAAAAACCTACTAGTGGGGTCTCAAGCAATGAGTTAGCTAGGCAAACAGTAGGGGAGAAGGTGAAACAGGAGCCCTCAAAACATTCTACTTAAATGACCCCCAAAGGGCTCCAGAAAGCATTCTTATAGCAAGTTCTTCGGGAAATAGCATAGCACCAGAAAAGCCTTCATTATTCACTCAGAGCTGTCTTGCTGGATGGAAGAGAATCATGCTCATGAACCAGACACTCAGCACTGCAAAGGAAGAACCTCATACAGTTTCCTAGGATCTGTGGCATGGACACCTCGTCCACCATCCCCAGGGTTCTGCTGGTTTCATTTTCGTATTGGGTACATTCTGGTGGTGGGCTAGTCTCAAAGCTCTCTAGCCGATTATGAATTTGCATCCACACTTATTCTGATTTAAGGCTCTGAGGCTCTGAGCACAGAGAAGTGAAGGAGCTACATGGTCCTCTCCAATGCTTCCTCTTTCCTGCTAGCAGGGTGCATAAGAAGTGATGTGCTAAAGTAGCAGGTGACAGCTCAAAGAATAGGTGGATAGAATATTATCAGCAGAAGGAGCCATGATGGGGAAGACAGAAAGCACAGCACCTGGAGTCCTAAATTGCTTCCCACCCAGATCTGCACCTTAAACTTCAGAGCTGTTTGGAGATGAAAAACACACACAACAGGTAAGCCAGGAAGAGCCACTGAAGGCAAAGTACTCACCAGGCTCAAAGGCACAGGAAGAAAGTAGGTCACAGGCTACCCCTTCCCAGAACAATGGTTCCACATTCCTGGTTTTATGGGAAAATTCCCTGTAATTCTAGGATCCACAGCTAGAGGTAATACTTGATCCTTCAAAGCTGCCTCTTTCCTTCTCTGAAAGGGAGCTGGCTCCACAACTGTCTGGCCTGCCATTGCGGTTGCAGGCAGACAGCTTCCTGGTTTCCATCACCATGTAAGAGCTCATAGGCTCAAGCCGGGGATTATGCATCAGCTTCAGCGCTCAGCATCATTTGTAAGAGAGATACCACTTGACTTCCAGCCTTTCTGGGATGTGTCACAGGAAGGCTTCATCCTGCAGAAATCAAGGTTTGGTAAAAAGATCATCCTGACATGGAGTAATTTTTGCAGAAACAGCATTATTGGAGCCTCAAACGCACTCAGTTATAACACATCCTCTTCAGCATCTGATGGTTTTCTCAGGATTTGGGAATGAAGCAAGAGCAAGTTACCCTGACAGCTAGTCACCTTGCTTGACTTGGCCTGGACAGAGTGGTCTGAGGGCTCACTGTACACTCCTGAACTCTGGCAAAAGCCTGTCAGGCCTTGCTTTTTACACCTCCATGTAGGGTGGGGCACACTGACATACCAGGGTATGGAACTCTGGCTCTGAATCAAGAAGCTTTTAAAAACACAGCATCCTGAGTCTCAGCTGCCAGCAGAAGCGCTCCTAAGAGTGCAGGGCCAACAGAGTCCAGTGTTTAATGGAATCCAAATCCTTCCCTAGCTGCCTGGTCCTCACTTGTCCACCATTTTGGTTCAGAGGACACGGTCAGTTCTTGTAACCCATGAAGATGAACTTCCCCTTCTAATCTTCTGAATGAAACAAAGTTGGGAGGTCAGGGAAAGTTAATGATATTAACTACTATAATCATTATTAATAACATTTATTAGACACCAACTATTTGCCTGTCATTGTTCTAAATATTTTCATGTAATGTATTATTCATCTCATTGACATGACCAGCATAGGAGGAAGGTAGGTTTGATGGAGGAGAAGATAGGCTTGGTGACAACAGACTATTTCCCCAGTGACCACTCACAGTTGTCACTCAGCAGAAGTGAGGCTCAAAAGATCCCATTGGGTCCCCGAGCCCAAGTTTCACTAGCTTCCCTTTCATACCCCTCATCTCTCAGCTATGGTCCTGTATCCAAACAGCTTCCAACTATTTATCACAGGGCACGACATTAGCTGTGTTTGGGGTGGGCCCTGTCCTTGACTGAACCCAATAGGGTGTATTTGTTTGGGACCTTGCTAGCCTGCTCTGAGTGCATTCCAGCCTTTGTGCATTCCAGCGTTTAGGCCTCCATGTCCCTTCTCCTTCCCAACATAGGCTTTCTAATACAGAAATACACTGGGTACCTCCACCTTCATTTGGACTTAAGTTCTCTCTTCCAGAACCAATCATCTCATAGAATGATGGGCTTTTGACCTATTAAGGAAATACCAGACTTAAGTGAGGAGACAGCAGAGGCATTCCAGAATAGTGGTCCCCACTCCAGCTCCTAGAAATTATAATGATAAGGATTCCCACCCCTGCCTTTACTGAAGTCACTCTGTAAATCAAGTTCCCCAGGACACAGTCTGATGTCCCAAGGAAGTTGGTTGGTTATAGCTGGGAGATAGTGCAGGGTATTCATCCAGAATTAGCAGAGCTTCAATTCTGGGTTAGATCAAAGGGTAAAATACCCCCAGACTGCAGCCACCTTCCAACAAAGAGGCATGTTTTACAGGATGCAGATTGCAGGGAAGGCAGGGTTGAGAGCCCCTAAATTTAGAGTGGGCCAAAGTGGATACTATCTGATTCAAGACAGCCCTTTATCTCCAGGGCCATTCTATAGCTCTGGGAACATCCCACATTCTACATAATTTCACGTGAAAACTTTGGTTTCCCACAGCAGTAGTAAGATATTGCAGTTAAAGACACTCCCTTTGAAGTCGGACCTACGTTGAGGTTCCAGCTTTGCTACTTGAGAGCTGTGTATCCTTAGGCAAGTCACTTCCTTTGTCAAGCCTCAACTTCCTGTCCAAGGAGGAAGACCAAGCAAGATAAATACAAGTGCATAGCAAAGTGCTGGACAGATCTGAAGCACTTAAAAGAATATTAGCTGTTATTATTTATGATTGTTGTCAGGTGAAACTCATTACATTGGCATATAACAAGTGCCCAAGAATGATAGCTCATTTACATTGAGTTATTACATAAGATGCATAGCAAGGTATTTACCTCCTTTGTAAGCTATCAAAAGAGGCAGGATTTCATTATGGGTTTTGTAGCTCTGACATATTTAGCTGACAGTTTGGGGGCTCACACTTTTTTTGTTGTTGTTGTTGGTGATGGTATTGTGGAACTCAGGATCTCAAGCTTGCCAGGCAAGCACTTTACCACTTAAACCACATCCAGAGCCCTTTTTCCTTTAGTTTGTTTTTAAGTAAGGTCTTTTGTTTTGCTCCAGCCAATCTTGGATTGAGATCCTCCTACTTCTGCCTCCCAAATGCCTAGATTACAGATGTGAACCACCATGCCTGGCTTGTTTTTGAGATTGGATCTCACTAACTTTTCCCTGTGCTGACCTCCTCATATCTCCACCTCCTGAGTAGTTGGGATTGAAGATGTAAGCTACTGTGTCTGGCCCTCAAACTTCTTAATAGATGTTTTAGATAATGACACGGGATCTGGCATCAAGGGTAAGGTGACCTCTGTCACATAATATTGACCAATCTACTATGGAAAGTGGAAAGAAATATTGAATCAAGAAGCTGGGCCTGAAAGGTCCAATGGATGAGTAGCTCTCCTCAGGAATAAGAACATCAAGAAAACCCTCTCTCTCTTTCTCTGTGTCTCTCTCTCTCTCAACTGCCATAGGGTGGGCAGTTTTTCTCCACCATATGCTTCTACTGTAAAATACTGTCTCACCAAAGCCCCCAAAGTAATAGAGCCAAACAACTATGGAATGAAAGCATGAGCCAAAATAAACATTTCCTCTTTTTAAGTTGTTCATTTCAGGCATTTTGTCACAGTGACAGAAAGCTGCCTAACACAAAGAGGTAACACAGTCTCTCTTCTTTAAAAAACTGACCAGTTTTGGAGAAAACAACCACGATGAGGGAGGTATTGAAAGGCAAAGCCAGGATGAGGTCCCCAGACTATGCTACATCTTTCTATTATCCCGTGCTACAGGTAGTGTGGTCATAAGACAAAATACAGTAAAGGAGATGGTCATGCAAAGGTAAAATTTATGATTTCCATGTGCTGAGCATCTGTAAATTCTCACTTTCATGGCAGCTTCCCAAGTGATGCAATAATGAGAGAAGTTAGGAAAACTTCACCCTCCTTCCTCCTGATATTCTTACCCACTCCCAAGGTGAAGGAGCAGCATTTGGCTCCCAAGAAGGGTTGTAGATATTTATGATCCTCAGTGGTCAGAAGCCATGGGCAATGAACATGGTCTCTATTGTTTCTTTTGATTTTCCTTCTTGTAAAAAAAACATCTGCACATGTGGCTCCTTTAGATTAAAGATGAGTATCAGAGAATTAAGAGGAAATCAGTCAAAATACTAGTCTTTTACATGATGCTGCACTCTCTATGTTGCCCTTATCTCCATTAAAAATCAAAAGAGGAAAGTAACAAAGAGACACATTTACAGAGGCCTTGTCTAATGAGGATCCCAAACTTCCTCCTCCTCTTCCCCTCTTCACAACTGTATTCAGTACAGTTACAGAATCAAACAAAAACTGCTTCTTCCATTTTTCTGAGCTATTTATTCAGGCTTTGGTTTTGTTTTTTTCTCTTCCATCATTTTTGAGATTTTCTTTTTCAGACCCCCATTCTCTGGCAAAGACTCAACTTCTAGAATCTATACACACTTGGCTTCACAAAATCTACTCACACTTCTCAAGACCTGAAAGACTTTCAGATCCCTTTGACTTCTCTCAAGAGAGGAAGAACATTATTCGTCCACATCTGCAGGGGTTAGGCTGTCTCTGTGAGCTGGGCTTGAAGGAGTTCTCCAATTGGAAGCTGCACTCATTAGTTTTGGAAGCCATCTTTTGCCTTTCTTCATTTCAGAATCCATCCATCAGTTTCTCAATACAAAGATGGTGTTTATCAGCAAGCTTTAATCTTCCTGAGCTCAACATCCCAACAAAGCAACTTCCTAAAATTGGAAAGGTAAGGAACAACTCTCCTCTTCTTCCCTAGACCTAATGGGTACCCACTGCTGCTCTCAGCACTTGTTTTTCTCACCCCTAACAAACATTGGTCCTAGTAGATTCTATCATTCATTCATTGAACAGATTTTTTTTTAAACTGTACTGGGGTTTGAACTCAGGACTTTACACTTGCAAGGCAGGCACTCTACTGCTTGAGACACACTTCTAGCCCTTTTTGCTGTAGTTATTTTGGAGATAGGGTCTCACTTTTTGCCTGCAATCCTCCTGATCTCAGCCTCCTGTGTAGCATCGGATGACAAGCATGTGCCATCACACCCAGCTCTTTTTTGTTAAAATGGGGTCTCACAAACTTTTTGCCTAGACTGCCTCTAACCACTGTCCTCCTGGTCTCATCCTTCCAAGTAGCTAGGATCATAGCCATGAGCCATTGGTGCCTGGTAAGCAGATTTTTTTAAGCCTACACTATGTGCCAGGATGAAGATGAAGAGTAAGAGACAACCTCCACTCTCCAGACTAGCTGAAGAGAAAGATACACACAGAGATCAATTTAAATGCTACAGCAAAGTAATTCAAAAAGCTCAGCAGGTTGGGTTTTGTTTGGGCTTAATGAACAAGAAAGTCTCAACAAATTCTCTCTAAGTTATTAATTAATAATCATTTGAGAATTGCCCTTTTAAGGGCTAGTGGAGTGGCTCAAGTGGTAGAGTGCCTGCCTAGCAAGCGTGAGGCCCTGAGTGAGGCCCTGAGTGAGTTCAACCTTACTACTGCCCCCACCCAAATTATCCTTTAAAAAAATTTTAGGATCATAATTCTTAGGAAAAAAACATTACTAAGGAGGTTAAAAAAAAAATCATGGTAAAACCATAAAAATTGATGAAAAAGGGATGCAGGGGGAAGTGGCCCAAACAATGTATAAACATATGAGTAAATGTAAAAGTGATGAAAAGGGGATAAAAACTGATGAAAAGGGGATGCAGGGAGAAGTGGCCCAAACAATGTATAAACATATGAGTAAATGTAAAAGTGATAAAAATTTAAAAACAAAATGATGAAAAATATTGAGGAAGACACAAATAAATGGAAATATATTTTATGTTCATGAATTGCAAGAATTAATATTATTAAAATGTCCATATTACTCAAAGTGATCTACAGTTTCAATGCAATCTGACATTTCTCACAGAAACAGATAAAACAATTCTAAAATTTGTACGGAACCACAAAAGACCCCAAATAGCCAAATTAATCTTAAGCAAAAATAACTAAGCTGGAGGCACCACAGTACCTGTCTGCAGAATATACTGCACACCTATAGTGATCAAAATAATGTGGTATTGGCATAAAAAAGATATTTAGACCAATGGAAAAGAATAAAGCTCAGAAATAAATCCACATATTTAAAGTCAATTGATTTTCAACAAAATTGCCAAGAACACCTTGAGGAAAGGGCAGTCTCTTTAATATATGGTATGGAGACAAGTGGATATCCACATACAGAAGAATGAAATTAGACCCTCATCTTACACCATAATAAAAATCAACTCAAGATGGATTAAAGGCTTGACTCTAAGATGTGAAATTATAAAACTACTAGAGGTAAAAGTAGAAAACATGAACTATAGCATTGATCTGAGCAATGCTTTTCAAGATATGAACCCAACAGCTTAGCCAATAAAAGCAAAGATGAGTGAGATGAAATCAAACTACAATGTTTCTGCACAGCCAGCTAAACAGTCAACAGAGTGAAGAGACGACCCACTGAATTGGAGACAAAATTTGTATACATGTTTCTGATAAGGGATTGATATACTAAATATAAGGAACTCAAGCAACTCAATAGCAAGCCATTGAACAACCTGAATAAAAAATGGGCAAAAGACTGGAACAGACATTTCTCAAAAGAAGTGCTATAATTGGCCAAGGTCATCACTAGTTGTTAGGGATATGCAAGTCAAAACCACTAGAAGGTATCACCTCACTCAAGTGAGAGTAAGGATATAGAAAAAAAGGAATCCTTATACATTGTTGGTGAGAATGTAAATTAATACACATTATAGAACATAGTACTGAGATCCCTCAAAAAAACTAAAAATAAAACCATATAATCCAGCAGTTCTACTACGGGATATATATCCCAAAGGAATGAAACCAGTATGGTGAAGTGATATTTGTACTCCAATGTTCATTGCAGTACTATTTACAATTGCCAAGATCTGCAACCAGCCTAAGTATCTATGAATAGATGAATGAATAAAGAAAACATGTACATATATACATATATATACACACAAGGGAATACCACTCAGCTTTTAAAAAGAGAAATGCTGCCATTTGCAACAGCACAGATAACCTGGAAGATATTGTATTAAGTGAAATAAGCCAGGCACAAAAAAACAATATTACACAAACTCACTTACATGTGAAATCTTTTAAGAAATGAACTTATAGGTAGAGAGTAGATTTATGATTTTCAGGGCCTGGGGAGAAGGTAGAAAGATGCTGTGCAACGGATACAAAATTTCAGTTAGAGAGGAGGAATAAACTTAAGAACTTTAATATTCAATATAGTGATTACAGCTTATAATGTATTTTTGAAAGTTGCTGTTAGAGTAAACTAAGTGCTGTCACCAAAAAGTGGTAAGTATGTGAGGTAATCTGTAGATTTATCTGCTAGACTTAGACAGTACATTATAAATATATTTCAAAATATGTTCTACATGGTAAGTATTTATATAAACATAGTTGTTATGTAAATTAAAATAATTTTTTAAAATTTAAAGGATTAGGAGCAAAATCTGTGCTAGTTCTTTCAATTTCACCCAAGCATATTATTGCATGGTTATCTAGTATTTCTGGGAATGATTATAACATAGAAATGATCTTGTTAGAAATTTGCTATGAAGAATACTAATTAAGGGCCAGGTGCTTCACAGCTGTAATCTCAGCTACTCTGGAGGTGGAAGTCAGAGAATCACAGTCTAAGGCCCTATCTGAAAAATGAACTAAAAAGCAAAATGACTGGGGTGTGACCCAAGTAGTTGCCTAGCCAGAGCAACCAAGAAGCAAGAAAGTAGGCTGTGTGCCTGCCGAGAATTTCTGTGCAACTCTGATGTACAGAACACTGATTACCTTTGCGACCACTCATTCTTCATTCCTTTTCTTGAGTGGAGTATCAAAGCCTTTCACTGACTCCTCCCTTTATTTCTATAAAGTGAGTTTTAGTTTCTTCATTTCTCAGGTGAAGAAATTAAGACCCACCAGGATGAAGATGTTTGCCTAAAGTTCACAGTTTACACATGACAGAATTGGAACTGGAACCCAGGTCTGCTTATTTTTGGTTCAACATATTCTCTGTACCTTTGGACCCCTCTAGGACTCTGTGTTAATATTAAGTTCCCCCAGAATCATTAGGGGCAGATCCACAGCTCCTTTTCCTGTGTGATAGACTATTTCCAGCTCCGGGTAGTAGATCTTCCTACTACATCGTTAATTAGAACAATACATTCAGGAAGAGGTTTATTGGAAAAGTTCAAGCCTTGCTCTCTCTGTCTTCCTTTATATGAAAATGACTTTTTCTAGTAGTTGCCTTTCAAGTAGCACACTGGACTTATAACTTCTTGAGCTCAGAGATGCTCTCCTGAGGACATGTTCTTTATTTTAATTGAAGTCTTCGTCATTGGCTGGCTTCCAAGTGGTCTACCAGATGTCTTTTTCTTTGCTATAGCTGGAGTAGATTATGATATTCCAGTTCATTTTTCCAATTTGCTGTACTGTGCTGGCAGCCTGATTTCTTTAGCAAACCACACGTGAAAGGCCAAAATCATGGAACAGGAAGCAACAAGTGAGCCTTCAGAAGTTATTTTCTCAGATACTCTTGGGCAAACTGTATGTACACAAACACACAAGCTCTCTCACCTTTTATTTCAGCGGTTAAGCCTGGATTTACCTACATTTTTCACAAACTTGGAGCTTTCTCAGGCTATGCAGCCCCAAAATTGATCCTCAAGAGACTAAATAATCCCCCAACTGGGACCTAAAGAAATCTCCATTCACAGAAACCTTTCATTATGTTCTTGGAAGCTTGCAGTATAGTACCTATTGTTGTTCTCTATTCTTTTCCTCAGTCCTATTCTTTATGCACTGGTTTGTTTCATACCTGGAAATAAATTGTATGTATACAGTGTCTGGAGGGGTCAAGAAAATGCCTTAAAGCTCATTCCACTTTTTGAAGCAAACACAGACTTAATTCTTACTCATGACTACATCTACAGCATTTGAAACAGTTTCTAGAACTTAGTAGAAAAAAAATATATATATATGTGTTGAATCAACTGACTTATAGTCAGGCACCAACTGATTGGCTAAAGCAATTTGGGGGATTTAGTCATTTCTTTCATTTTTTTTTTTATACACTGACTCTTAGAGTCAATGTGATCTTTGCCCCTAACTTAAGTGGCACACGATGAAGGGTTTTATTTTACTTTCCTGTTCCATAGAGGAGCAAACCAATTAAACATATAATAAAACAGATGGGAATTGTGACTTTATAGGAATCTGGGAGGGTCCAGGGCCTTCTGGGACCTGTCACTGGAATGAGGACTGGAAATCTCCATCTCCTAGCCAAGTTTTGTTAGCCTCAGGTGATTGTGTTAACACAGTGTTAGTCTGCCTTACCGACAAAACACAAACAAAACCAAACTGAAGAAAAACAATCAAGCCAACCCCCCACTGCCCACTGGCTGGCTGAAGCAGCAGGATTGTAGTGTTGAGGAAGGGGCAGGAACCGGAGGTGGCCATTTCCTAACAAAGTGTATTGTTTGAACAGTTTTATTTAGTGTGGAAAAAAAGAAAGCCCTTATACTGAAGATTTATTTGGAGGTTCTGGGCAGATTAACTTTTGGTAAGAGTCAGACCTAAAAACTTTATTGGGAATGCTACATGCACTCCAAAGACCAACAAGAGAATTTAAGTTAGATGTGATTGGTATGAAGAAAGTTACATTTATTGTACTCTCATGTATAATTGATCACATGAAAGGCCTTTTGTAACTATAAAAGAGACAGCCCATTAAATTGTTTTACCCCGAGGATTATACAAATTTGAAGATATCGGATTGGATCACCAGCCTATTGGTTTCATAGTGATGGTAAATCATTAAGTTGCTTATTTTTATTCACATATCTTTCCTGTTATTTATTGTTCAACAAATAGCTCCTCCCTGTTTTAGCTTTAATTTCAAACATGTGAGCCAATCATCCTCCTTCTCACCACCAGCAAATGATTGGATGATTGCTGGTGGTCCTACAGGTCACCTTTGAGGGAGCTTAAAACAGAAAAAGATATTTGTTAAGAAATAGCTGTGTTCTTTAGTCACAGACTAAAAAATCAGAAAAAAGCAGAGGCCGTCTTATCTTCTGATTTGAATATAGAGGTCATGACATCCTTGGCATTGTTTTGTGCAAATTAGTTGAGCTCATTTCCTACCCTTCCATTATCCAGATAAGAATGTACATGGAGAGCTAAAGGTTAAGCTACGAACATTACCTGGCACATAGGGCACAGGCCAATTGGTTCCTACCCTGATGTCAGAAATGGTCGTTAAGGTTAGTTGCCATTCCTGATTTACTTCAGTTGGCCCAGGGAGAAGATAAACTTGAACTCTTCCTGAAGATGATTCAGGAAGGTAGAGCTGCAAACCACAGCCTACGTCACAGAGTGACTGAGCCCAATTTGTCATTGTCTGTTCCCTTGAGTTAGGATTTTCATTTGGCAGATCTCAATCATTAGAAATGGGGCTAGTTGGAATCATGCAGAACTTTCAATTAAGCAGCTCACATTTTTTCTGTAAAACACTCTCATGTTTTACAGTTTTGCAGGTACCAAAAAATCTTTGGGATGTACCCACTACCAAGGATACCAGCAGCATCTACCATTTCCAAAGCAATCCATATACTATGCTGATTTTTGCCTTGTGCCAGATCAATTCCACTTAGAATTTTAATTGAAGAGGTCAGAAGGTGTGTGTGTGTGTCTATAAATCCAGGATTCTGTCATCCTGTTACAATTTGACAGAGAGAAGGAGAGATTGTGCTAAATAAATGGCGTTCCATTTCAAATGAAGTCTCAAAATTAGTATTAAACACTTTTTTAAACAATCAAGATATTAAAGTGAGAAAGAAGTTGATGAGCCCATGGAGAAAATAAGTTCTAAGGATCATTTTGTGCTTGGGATGGTAATTGCTTTATGACATTTTGATGTCATTACAACATGAAATTAGGAGGGCAAAATGTTTCCAGAGTGTTTCTTTGGATACCCTGTTAGGAAGCTATTCAAAGGCAAGATTGTGCTAGCAAAATGATTTCAGTGTGTGCCTTTCGATACCTGTTTGGGAAAGCATCACACACTAAGGCTACAATGCAAAATGATTCCAGTGTGTATCTTCAAGAGTGCACCCACTCCACTACTGCTATGTCAAAATGGCAGTGGAAAATTAAACTCACAAGCAATATTGTAAAGGGAAAAATGGGTGGAGATTAGTCTCAATTATGATGTCAAAATGAAGTGAGACAATCATAAGCATCAGGGTTGAACTCCAACCCCCCTGAACCAAGCCCTGTCTGAGCGATGATGTTCACAAGATGCCAAGACTGTCTAATTTTCCTCGCTGGGGTAACAATGAAGACCTTTATTGAAGAAAAAAAAAAAGGCAGTTACGTGTATTAACAAATTGCAATACAATGTGGTTTGTGGTAAGGAGAAAGGTCACTTTGCAGCTGAAGTTCTAAATCTGCATGAATGAAGAAAAAACTTTCTTTTCTCTAGAAATTGAAAGCTCAAAAATTAAAACCTCAAAAAGCAGTATTGACATATTCATCTGCTATCACACCCAGAAATTATAAATGATAATCAATGGAGTCTGCTTTAAAAAAAAATCTCTGAAACAAACCCAAAAATCACAACCAGGCACACACCAGTATTCAAAGACTCTCTCATGGTCTTTCCTGTTTCCCCCCAGATGTTGCCTCCTGCTGTGTAATCTTCTCGTCCAAAGAGGCCCTAAGAAGCAAAACATCTGGGATGCTCCATTATAGGAGTCAGTGCTCAGAGGAAGAGAGGGTGAAAATAATTAATGCTCCTTTCTGTCAGTCCATAAAATCACGCTTAGTTTTTAGATGTTTGCCAGGAGGTCAGTGTTTTAGAAAATGCAACCACTTTTAAAAGCCTCTTAGCCTGTGTCTTTCCTTATCAGTGGTTGATTTGAACTCACGGTGGTGGTGTATTTTGTGAGAGTTGTTTGTGAATTGTATGTGCATGTATGTATGTGTATGTTGCTGTGTGTGTGTGCTATGATGGCTTCAAAGTCATGGTGGCTGCAAATATAGTTGTATGGTAAAACAAACAAACAAACAAAAAATGTGAAGCTCGATTAGCCTGTACTCAGAAATAAAGAAATAAGAAATTGGTTGAGATTAATATCTCCCATCACAAACACAGTGGGGAAGTTGGTTCTCATCGGCTCCTGACAGCAGAGTGCCAATGGAACCATTCATTAGGCACCATGCCACCTTCTCCTCTCATGGTACCACATACATTTTTCCCAGACTCTCTTCCTGTCACAATTATGTGATGAGGTGTAGAATCTACATTATCAAACAAAAGAGGGATGACGTATAGATTGAGTAAGGAGGCCATGGTCTTCCTACGATGGCCATACTGGGGACAAGGAGCCCTGACTCCCTACTTCCTGTCTTATTCCCCAATATCTCTGCTTTCACCCAACTCTGTGTTATTTTAAAACTATTTTAATGCGGTTTTCATATTACCTGAACATGAATCCAAGTAAAGAAAGGAGGTCTATTTAGTTCAAACCGATTGCAGGCATATGCTGTACAACAATGTCAGGTCAATGACAGGTCACACAGGTGGTTTCGTAAGCTTATATTGCCTAGTGACATCTTAGGGTCTGAGTTTGTGTAAGCACACCCTATGATAGGAATGCCACATTTTGCAGAACATGTCACTCTCATTAAGCAATGCACAGAATTTGGTACTGTACATTACTTGGTATATCTCTTAATTTTAGGCCTTTGGGCCTAAAATTATCTGTTTAGAGTAGCTTCTATTTGGGGGAAATGCCCCCGTTAGAATATATTCATGAGGTTTCACTGACTATATAAACCTTGCTTAATGATGCTGTGGAAGCCCTCGGTGAGGTTTGATTTTCAGTTACTTGGTATTTATGTATTTCATAAGCCCCTCAGAGAAAGAGGTGCTGTAACCAATCACTCAGTGTTATTATTAAGGTTATTATATGCATATGCACCGCCACTTACTTTTGAAGAGTAAATATTTGTGCTAATTATATCAGTGTCATCCACTGTGCTAATTATATCAATATCAACATGTTGATATTGATATAATTAATTAGCACAAAGATTTACTCTTCAAAAATACATGGCAGTGTCTCTGATTCATCTGCCATGAGGGCGCATGAGTGGAGTGTAGTTCTGTGGCACTGTATTTAGGCTCTGATATGCAATCAGCTTTAATAATTACCTAATACTGTAGGTGGCCTTAGACAAGTAAAGTGTTTTTTTCCAGGTTTCCTGGGAATTGGATACTAAGATGAAAAGCATTTGAGTAGCTTTCTTCCAACATTCTACATAGTGATTAACCAACTCTCTAAGTACAAAACTACTCCTAATTAACCCTGAAGACCCCAATAGAAAGGTAGGTGGAATGAATTAAAGTGTTAAAAAATAGAAAATAATTCTGCTGAATTAACTGCTCTTCTTCAATAACATTCAGCTTATTAGATTTGGTAACGGAAAAGCACCCAGCCATAAGAATCAAGAAGAGCGGGGAGCGGAGAACTATGAGTCATGAGCAACCATAGCTACTCTTTACATAATAAGTTCTGGGTAATTGTAATAGTGATAATGACATGATCGTTTACATTTATCGTTTTTCCTCTGTGTCAGACATAGTGCTGAAGGTTTTCTGTGTGTTCTTTTATTTAAAGTTCACAAGTATGAAACACCATGTTCCACAGATGAGAAAACTGAGCCTAACAGTGCTGGCAGAGAGGCTCAACAGTAACAGCACCCACCTTGTAAGTGTGAGGCCCTGAGTTCAAATCCCATTGCTGCAAAAAAAATATAAAAGAAGAGAAGCACCTGTGCCAGACACAGGGCTAGTGCCTGGGGCAGACTAGATGGCAGTCCACTACACTCTGCTGTCTTCTTAGTGGACAAGCCAAAGTAGCCCAGAAAGGCATGGCAAAGTGGGGAAAACTGGAGGTCAAGTGACAGATCAAGTCTGAATGCCAAAGAGAGAACACATGAGAGGAGCCAGGGCTTTGGACTCTAACTCAGTGTTCTTTCTGTCACTCCACATGGCCTCTTTCTGCAGGATTGGAGGAATATTAAGGTCTCCCCAAATTTATAAGTACAACTTGGAATTGATCTTATGTTTGTTTTGTTTTTTTTTCTTTCTTTCTGGAGATACTGTTGGGTTTGAACTTAAGGCCTTGTACTTGCTAGGCAGGGACACTTCCACTTGAACCACACCCCCAGAACTTTTTTGCTTCAGTTATTTTTTGAATAGGGTCTCCTATTCTTGCCTTAGACTGGCCTGGACCTTGATCCTATTACCACATCCCCTGAGTAGCTGAGATCATAAGAACATACTGCCATGCCCAGCTTACTGATAGAGATGAGGGTCTCACTAAATTTGTCTGGGCTGCACTGTAACTGTGATCCCCTCAATCTCTGCCTCCAGAGTAGCTGGGATTACAGACATGAGCCACTGCACCCAGCTCTCTTATGTTCTTAAATTAATGAGATGAAAGGATTTCTCTTAAATGCAAGAATGCTACTCCAGGCAATTATTCAGTGGTGTGGCCATCAGTTTTCTAAGTCTTTGAATGGTCCATCCATTACCTGGGAAACCTCCTTAAATGAAAGAAGAAAAAGAAAAAAAAAAAAGCAAGAAATACACATGGTTCAATGTAAATAGGTTCCCATCTTTTAAAAACTGGTACACAAGTTTTTCCTTCAGAATATTACCTATTGCCATCTCAGTTAACTTTGATAAGAGTTGGAGAGATGTAGTGAAAACACAGAGTCAAAGAAAGAAAGACCTGGGAGAGTGCTGGTGCTCCAGCAGCAGTCTGCTTTTCCAGAATTGCCTTTGCCCTCCACCTCCTTGCTTCTTTTCATTTCCTTACGTATGCCTATCTATGTTGAGAGCACATGGCCTTCAAAGAGGCCCTCATAAGTATTACAACACATGTAACATGTGTTTTTATTTCTTTCCCCCCGGAGATAGGAGCATACATGGTCATCACCACGGTCAGCACTTAAAAGTGCTTTTAGTCTTCAAAGAACTCCTAAATTAGATGAGGACCCTAAGGTGGGCCTGAACACAAGCTTCCTCTGGACAGGTAGCTCAAAGCATTAATTAAGCTACATGTGCTTTGTTTCAGACAAGGATCAGACACATTTGTCATTTCCTTTGATTCAGTTAACCAGATTTGTCCTTCTCCTTTCTTCAATAGCAATAGTCTACAATATACATTTTTTAGGGGGGCACATTCTTCCGGTGGAAAGTTCTCTGTTTCATCCGTATGACATCAACAGAGTCCTAGGGGGAAGACAGCCATTCAGTCTTCACTTACCTTACATATTTTTGTTTTTGCTCCCTACATTCTTCTTGTCATTGAATTTCTCAGGAGCAAATTCAGCCCTTGCTCTGCCATATTTCTGTGAGGACCTCACTTAGAACTTTCTTCTTCTTTTGTCTCTCTTTCTTCTTCTTGTCATCTTTGCCACAGGCCCCGTTGGGCCTTCAGTGTCTTAGCCCTGCCAGCCCATTTCCTCACTGTCTTCCTCCCCATCTCTGTCACCCTTTGAAGGTTCTTCTTCTTCCTCTTCTTCTTCTCCTTCTCTTTTTTTCCCTTTGTTTTCCTTCTTCTTTCCTCTTCCAGTTCTCTTCCTCTCTCTCATGCTTTCTTTTCTGTTTCCTTCTTCCTTTCCTTCTGAATTGGCCAGACCAGGATTTGATCACCAAACTGAGAGACTCAAACACCTTTCTTTCTTCAATTTTGAAAAGAACTGATACATTAATGTGTGAGAAAGTCTGAATCATTGACAAACCATTACAAATATTGTATGTTCCCAGAGAAAATCACACTACTTCCCAAGGTCCCATTTTTCTAATATGTAAAGCAGAGAGGTTAGTCAATGCTAATCAGATATTCTACTTTAATTTAAACCTGTAGGTATGGAAGTTAGAATATGAACCTTGGTGCCCTCATTTCAATGCAAGGATAATAACTACCTTCTAAGTTTGGGGTAATAATTACATTAGAGAATGTGCACAAGACCCACCATGGTTTTCTTACACATAATAATTACATGCTAAAAGGCAGTTCCCACATAAGTATTGTGAAACTATCAAGGTCAAGCACTGTGCTAGGCACTTTAACTTCCAATTTTTCATTTATCCCAGTGGGGGGGACAAAGGGTTGCCCATAGCTTCATTTATATTCCAATAAGTAATCTCTCTTGACCCTCTATGAAATGCCTTTCAGCATAAGTAACTGAAGGCAAAGAGGATATTTTGGGGCTAGAATCTTCCCATGCCTCACAAATAATGCTTATAGGCAGTTACCAAAGGGACCCTGCTCATAACATCCAAGGTTGGGCCACTTCCACAAATAGGACCAGGAAAATTCTCATGGTGCTGTAACACTTGTTTCCAGGGGGTCAGTGGATCAACGACTGCTCCCTTTTCCCAGTGGAAAAGTGCAAGTTATCCCACGGGCCACAGGGCTAAAGGAGAGTTGATGTGGTGTGTGGGAAAGAGCACAGGACTGGATGGGGAGACCTGGATTCTCCCAGCTCTACACCAGCCTGGTGGGATTCTGGGAAAACTACTTTACCTACCTGATCAAAGCAGCCATTCCCAGCCTCATCGTGCATCCCAAACACCTGGAGAGATGCATAAAACAAAAAACTAGTGCCTGGGTCCCTCCCTGGAGTTTCTGAATCAATCACTTTGGAATGATTAATGCCTGGGCATTAGTAATTTCAAAAAGTGTGTCAAGTGATGCTAATATGCAACCAGTGTTGAAACCATTTGGTTAGATTAAATTCCATAATCTTCTAGGTTAATCAAAAATCTGTATTCCCTAAATATAGGATTGAAAACTAAACCTGAACTGAGATCCTGGGCTATCATGGGATATTCTTTTTCATAAGCCCCTTGTCAACTCCTCTTTGATGGAGAATAAGTACTGATTTGTGTGTCTGACAAGTTGTTATCACATGCCTACTATGTGCAAGCTGCTTGAAGATGCTTTATTCATGCGCGCTTGGAAGAGTAAAAGTCTCCTCTCATCAAATCCACTCCATCCTCTGGGACGTAGTCAGAAGCTTAGAGTACTTTTCCATCTGGAAAAGCCACTGGGGAGGACGCCTGTGTGGCTGTAGCAGATGAGGAATTTGGCTGACCTCCCTGTCTCTGCTGATAACTGCCCAGGGACTGGGTGAGAACCATACTTCTTTGCACCCCAGCTTTATCCTTTCTGCTCCAAGTCACCACACAGTTCCAGAAGACACAGGGAGCCATAATCAGAGTGCTAAGCAAAGCTAGACATTTGCTTTGGTGTTGACTCTAGAGAGAAGAAAAACACTCTTAGGTACTCAAAAGATTTGCATCTGAATAAGAGGTAATATTGCAATTTTTCAAAGATGTTTAAACTAATTCCTCCTAAATCCAAATATTTATTCATAGCCCATCTCTTTCCAGAGAAGATTTAAGGCAAAGGATCAAAATTTGGCTAGACACCAAAGCAGAGCTCCTTCCATAGAACTTTCTAGAAAAGCGCCCTCCTGTTTCTATCTGCTAAATATCTGGGTCCTTTGTAGTCTCTGCTTAAGGTGGGAATTTTCTCTTCAGGGCTCTCTGCCTCTTTTGCATCTTCAAGCGGCCAGGCATTTTTGAGGACCATTATTATATTGTCATGGGAGGACAAGTTATATTCTAGAAACCAGGAATAGGAAGGAATGGTAAAGTAGAAGCACAGAGAACATGAAATCAATGAGGAAGGTGCATACTCAGAAAACCTTCTAGTCTTTGATCCCAGGATGAACAGACCCTGTCTTAGCAAGCTGACTTTCACTGATAGTAAGAAATTTCAAACATTAATTTCGCATTAAAACAAACACATACATGTTACTATTACAATTATAAATCATAGTATGCCACATTAACATAAATGCAGAAGTCACACAAATTATTAAGACAGATGAATCCTAATACTTTAAGTGTATTTGTATTTGTTTGCAGAGGGTCATTTGTAGCCACATCTCTAATCTCCTACCCCAAGTTATTATCCACTCTGCTCTGCTCTGAGGGGCACTTGGCGAAGTGTAGACAGCAGTGGAAAAGTCTAATTACCTCACTTTACAGATGAGGAATCTGAAATCTTGAGACATCCTGTGACTTACTGAAATACAAGTAGCTTATCAGCAGCAAAGCTGGGAACAGAATGTGCATCTTCTGTCACCTGCCCCAGTGCTCTGTCAGCCTAGAAGGGAACATCACCAGGCTACAGTTTTAACTATGAACTTGAATAGGAGCACTGGAATTGAAATCAGGAAATACATGCATGGGCCTGGTTTTGTTACCTACACACCTTTAGCTTGCCTGTGACCTACACAGGCCTCTATTCTGTATTCAACACACTTGCCTAAGAGTGCAGATGATCTGTCTCTTAGGCTCTTCTAGGACTGTCATTCTGGTGTTTGGTACTTTTCTGTGTTTGATTGTCCTATGTGATACATTTCTGGAAGCTTTCAACCTGATACTAATTTGAATAACGAAGTCAATGCTTACTGATAAAGTATAGAAAATTCTAGCATTATCAATCTTTGTGTGTGTGTGTTGGACTGATGTCACTCACTACTGAATTGATCTTTCTCTGGGAACAAAATCATGGCTTGCTCTTCTCTTGGATCTCTCTCTTCTGTGAATGAGTCCTTGGCCGTGCTGTCCCCGAGGGGAGGTACAATAAGGACCACAAGGAGTCATACTTTATTTAGTCCATCAGTAGCAGAAAAGTGCAGTCAGACCTCAGCATCCACCCCTTCTGAATCTGTGGATTCAATCATGCATAGAAAATATTTTTTGAAAATTGCATCTGTAATGAACATGTATAGACTCATTTTCTTGTCATGATCCTCTAACCAATAGAATACAACTATTTACATAGTATTTATGTTGTATTAGGTATTATAAATGACCTAGAGATGATTACGTATAGTGTATGAGGGTACGGATAGATTATACACAAATGTTACATGATTTTATATAAAGAACTGAGCATCCTTGGATTTTGGTACTCACAGGGGTCCTGGAACCGATTCCCTAAGGATACCAAGGAATGACTTTATTTCTATGCTAAACTTCTTTTGCTTCCGATAGTGAGCTAAAAGTTATTTAGAGGCATTTAATGTGAATAATGAATGAGGGAAATGGCTCAAACTTAAGACATTTTAGGAAAACAATACTTTAGAGTTGAAAGGCTAGGTCATTTTTTAGGAAGACACCTCCTAAAATTTTCTGTGATAAGTAATACTGAATCTTACTATACATTTTTTAACTTAGAAAAAGAGCCATCTCCACCCATAAGCAAATAACTAATGTCTTTTTACTGAATTTTTCTGAAATCCCAGGCAAATTCTTTTGAAAGAGACTGAAAATAGTCAATAAAGAGAAAGCTCTGCTCTTGTAAATCTAATTCAAATCTTGTTACTTTGTTTTTCCACTGATTAAATTGTTCTGTTCTTCCAAAATCCTTTGCTGGCTCTCAGTAGCTTTTCCCCCTTGCCTTTCAGGTGGATCAGGAGTGAAACTACATATTTAGCATTTGGCACAATTTTCCACCAAAGACTGAGGGAGGTGAGGGCTTGATATTGCATTCCTTAAAGGGATAGGAATGCTTCACTTTGCATTTCTGCTCTTTACATCAATGTCGCCGAAGGTGATGTTGACTGGAAGGAACACCTTCAAGTGTAGGAGAAAGGGCATCTCAGGCTTCTCTGGGTGTGTCCTCTCTCTCAACCTTGTTTTGAGCTCATTGCATGCAGTGAGGTGTGATGTCTCCAAATTCTTTCACTTGGCCAGGTCATCCTGAGATGATCTTACCATCTTTTGAATCCAGAAGAAAAGATCCCCATGGTTTCCTGACACTGCCCTCTGGAGCCTGTGAGTTCTTCTGGGCCTTGACAGAATGTTCTTTGACTACAGAAGGTTCCTACTTAGCCCCTTCCCTCTGCATGTCAGCAAAGATCTTGCCTGTTAAATTAACCTCCTGAGCACCTGCTTGGCATTCAGAAAGGAAATGAACCAACCACCCTTGATGAGGACAGTCCCTGTAAGCTGACTGCCCTCCAGGGCCAGCAAATACAGGCTGGCTGTGGGAACTGCTAAGGGAATGCCATTGCAAAGACAGGGCATCATGCATCCAAACCTTCTTGGCTGAGTCAGCTGACAGGGCTCTCAGCCAATGCCAGATGAAGGGGAGTTTTATGACAGTGACTCTTGGCAACTAAAAATCAGACTGAGCTTGTCAGTTTATTGCACGGACACTAAACTTCAAGCAAGAGAATCATAGCTTTGGGTCTTTCCAGCTGCCTTGCAAATGGTGTTGACTGCGAAGGAGGCCCTCTGGTAACAGACCAGCAGGTCAGCTAATCAACAGTATTGTTCATCCCTGAATCACTTCTGTTCTGTGTTGGAGTGTCCTGCTGAGGTTTCAGTGGGGTATGTCATGATTCTGGGGATCCACCATGTTTTAGACTAAAGAACAAAGTCGGTCTTTGAATAACTTTAGGAGAGACTGGAGTGCTGGCTGCATTTCCTGTTCCGCCTCTCTGTACAGAATGCCCCTGGCTTCCCATACTGGGCACAGGCCACAGCCTCCAAGCACAAGTCAAGTGTCCATTGACAGGTTCATGGTTTCCTGAAGTATAGAGCCCATCAGGAATCTTAGCTTAAATGGTCCCCTCTCCATACACCTGCTGACTCAAGTTAACGAGGGTTTCATTAACCTCAGCAAAAAGGCTTACTTCAATAGGGTTAATGAGATTTGGTAAAAGTGTGCAAACAAAGCTGCTTTTCCCAGAAGCACTCCCTACCATACCAGATCTTAGAATTAGAAGTCAGTATCACTGAGTCTCCAAGTTATAAAATGTGTTTCCACTGAGGCAATCAAAAGTCCTAAATAAGACTGGTCAATTCTCCAAGTGGGCACTGGAGAAATAGGTCCAAAATGGTCTAACAGTCTCTGGGCTTTTATGTCTTCCAGTACAGGCCTTTGAAAATGTACCCTTACGTGTCTTTTATCACATCACACATAGGGTTGTTAATCTGAAATATGAATCTGTCTCAAAACGGGGCCACTCCCAAAAGTTACCTTAGCTAACGGTTCTCACAACTGCTCAGCAAGAGGCTTGCTTCACCACTACCCCGCCCAGACCTGCCCAACCTTCTCAGAACAGACCATGCGGCTGTTGTGTCTGCCAAGTATAAGCTCACGTTTTAAGCAGCACTAATTGGAAGTGAATGTCTTATAAATAATCCATGTCCACATTCTTTGACGTGCACATACTCTCAGCAAACCAAACCCAACAGAGTACGTTCAGAGTAGTTCAACAGGAAGGCCAGTGACATCTGTGACCTTTCAGTACCCATGCAGACAAAGGGGCACAGATGTGAGCTGGGACAGGGTTTTCCTTGCCTCTTTCAATTATGCTCCCTGTCTTAGGTTGAGTTCCAATAAAATATGAAGAATTCCGGTGTAGCTTGCTTTCCTGTTCCTTGCTCTCTTGCATGCTTTCCTTTCTTCTTTTTCTTTCTTCCTTTCTTTCTCTGGGAAAAGTGAACAGGATGAGAAAAAAATAATTTGGCTTTCATGTGTTTTGGGGGGCCAACGCAGGTCTGAGTAATTGGAACCAATTAACTTAAGTGAAAATTTCTGAAGCTGTATTTCATTTGAGTGTTTGGCATTTTCAGGAGAAGGCTGTAATTATGTTGCTTGGAAAAATAATTGGTGGTTTGGAGCCACACAGATGTACAGCACCCCTGAAAATATATGCATTTTCTGAGAGTGATAGAAAACGTGATGATTCTTAGGACCCATTCTCCAAATTCCTTTTATACTTATTTTGTCTCTTGCATCTGTTCTTTCTAAACCACAAGAGCTTAGCACAGTTTTGCAGCGCTGTTCAAGGAGAGGGATGGGGGAGCTGGAGCTGAGTTTTCCATATTCATGCCCTCAAATAGACCCTCAGAGGTCCCCTGTGGGTGGGAATGAGAAACTCAAGCCCAGTACAATAACATACACTTCTGGGGTCTCCATTCTCCTTAAATCTATTTTTAAAAGCATGCTTTAGTAAATTATATATAACATATAGCACATCATGAATGTGTGTGTACAAAATGATGAACTGAAATAACTTCAGGCTGTGAACATCATTCAGTTCCTCCCTTCAGAGAAGTTTGCATCAAGCGTGAGTGAGCCCCACATCCTTCCTTTGAGAGACTGGCCTCCTCTGATGTGTGAGCCACTGCTGTGTGACTCCCCACTGAGTTTTATGCAGAACCATGACATGGACCGTCAGGTGCCCTGGACACAACCATATCAGGCTACCAGATGCTTCTTCTGCATTCCTCAGCACTGAGGAACCATGTTCTGTAGAACCATCCTTACCAGCCTGTTCTACTTCACCACCTTCCCATAAAACTATGAATATTATTTTTCCAATCCTAGTCTTGAGGATGAGGACTATGTAGGGGAGGTTGATATTGAATTTCCCAAAGTCACAGTGAAGTTGATAGCAAACTAAAAGAAGATAGAAGATGTGTACCTGGTTCCCCAGCAGCCCACAGGAAAGAGAGTGGATGCCTTTGCTGAGTGCACTCTCCAGACACTCTGTCAGTTTCTACACAGACCCTCCTTTTGCATGGGGCTCCCACCCCTACAAGAACCCTGGTTGTTTGAAGGCAGCTGGATTGAATGGAGTTAGAGTTCCATTCCTTGTATTCTTGGCCAGTCCACAGTGGCAACCAATGCCATTATAGCTCATCTAAGTCATGAGAGTATCAACAAGGGAGTAAAGTAAGGTTCTCATGCTTGAACATTTGCTGGGAAATCAACGAAGAGACTGCACCCAACTGAAGTCTACCAGGATGAGCTGGAAAGTCAGGAAGAATTCTTTGAGACCCCTCAAGAATTAGACACTTCTTAAGTTAAGCCTAAACTGATAGAAGTGTTAGGCAGGAGGAGCATGTCTCTGTTCTCCTTCCTTGCACAGTTGTTTTTTTTTTAATTTAATTTTTTTATTCATTTATTCACATGTGCATGCATTGTTTGGGCCATTTCTCCCCCTACCCCCCACCCCCTTCCTTTTCTCCCCCATCCCTCTTGCTTCCAGGCAGAACCTGTTCTGCCCTTATCTCTAATTTTGTTGAAGAGAAAACATAAGCAATAATAAGAAAGACAAAGCATTTTTTGCCGGTTGTGATAAGGATAGCTATACAGAGAGATTCCTAGCATTGCTTCCATGTACAAATTGTTTTAAAGAAGATGAAAAGTGAACTGCACAATAGAGGAGGAACCAGGATAGAGCGATAGAAGTATCCAGAAACATGGTGTCACTCCTGCTTCCACCTCTACAACTGGAGCACCCAGAATCCATGCAAGTCATGCTCACTAACCACAAGGCATGAAATAAATGAGCCACACCAAAAAGGCGGCATTATTGAACTCAACAAGGTCATTGACATTTGTTTGCAATCCTCTAGACAGCAAAACACTATAAGGCAATATCAAGAAGTAAGAGAAAATGTATGCTTTTTGAGACTAAATGAAATATCCTGGCTAAGTTCCAGAATGGATTCTTCAATTCTTTTTTTTGTTGGGGGGGGTGATAGTGGGGGGAATCTAACTTTCATTAGCTAAAATCTTTTAAAGCATCATTTATATTCAGGTTTTGGAAATGAAGAATTTGCCTTTTAATGACAAATCTGCATTTCATCAGAAAGATGGAACATGACATCCTTGGCTTGGTTATTCTCCTGAGAAGTAGGCTCTTGTTTGCACAATGTGCTTAGAATAGAGACAAAGGCGACAGCAATTTTATTTTAGGCACAAGATAGGGAATTCATACAAACCTATGAAATGGAGTCATGGAAAACACAGTGGCTCCAAGGGGTTCAAATTCCACTTATCAAAACTTTTGAAGTAATTTCATTATTCTGTTGTTTCCTGTTACAGTTCTAAAAATAGGATAAGTCTATAAGAAATACTTCAGAATGACTAAAAAAATGCATTACACTTCTGGCAATATAGGCCCAATATGTCAGAATCAGTGTGTTAGGAACAGTTATGTCAAAACCAAGTTCAAATACTTAAACGAAGGGCAATGAAAAGAATTGATCATTATATGCTATTATAATACTTCAGAACATTCCACCTTTAACACTCTAATAAAATGATAATATAATAAATATTGTATTAGCATAAAAATTAGTGTAAATACTGGCATTTGTAAGTGTTGCTGCTTACTGATTTTCTTGGTTATGTTAGTGTTTGCTGACTAGATGTGGTAAGATATACCTGTAATCCCAGCTACTCAGGAGGCAGAGATTGGAAGGATTTCGGTTTGAGGCTAGTCCAGGCAAAAAGTTAGTGAGACCTCTATCTCAACAAATGAGCTGGGTGTGGTGATCACAACTCTAATCACATCTTTACAGGAGGCAAAGGAAGGAAGACCATGATCTGAGGCAACTCCCAAGCAAAAAAGCGTGAGACCCTATCCAAAAAAAAAAAAAAAAAACTAAACCATAAGCAGAAATAAACTGTAGACATGGCTCAAGTGATAGAGCAAGGATGAGGCCCTGAGTTCAAACCCCAGTACTGTAAAAAAAAAGTTGGTATTTGCTACTAACTGATTTGAAGAGCACCTAAGACACAGGCATGGTTAATAACATAATTATAACCAGCTCTGTGCCTAAGAACTTGACATGGGGTCATCAGCCTGTGCCTGGCATGAAGAAGAAGAATCTTCTGTAAGTGTCCTCCCACCAGCTCCAAGACATGGCCTAAGGGAGAGAGCTGGAACCGCGATCTGTGATTAGACCTGGCTATTTTCACCTGAACACCCAGATAAAACAGATGAAGGAACCAGTGGCAGAAGCGACTCCAGACTCTATTTCCAACCCTCTATAGAGGAGGACTTTGTTACCAAAGCAATGAAGAGTAGATATATGTGCTCCCTGCCTGCTTCTGTTTTGTGTGATGACCTTGCAGATCACATGGAAAGGTGGCTCACAAAGGATGGAAGGAGCCTGGATCCCTGAATGACTTCATGGTGCAGAGTCTCACACAATCCCCCAAGTCATGTTAAGACTGCAATGGGAGAGAAAAGACACCTTTGTTCTGTTTAAGGTGCTGAAATCATACAGTTGTTCATCCGATCTGTGAGTTACTGACCCTAGTACAGTAAACTTGAATCCCTGAGACAATTAGTTCAGTAACTTCTGTCCTTAATCTGTGGACTTATTCTAAGCAATATTTAATGTAAGTCACGGTGTAACTGTTAAGTGCTACTCAATGTGCAAGTCAGTTGATTGTGGCTATCACCTACTTATTACCCAATCTACTTCTAGTAATTCTTTTTATGTAGAATAGCATTCATAAAGAACTGAAGCATAAACCTAATAAGGACTATGTTAACGTAAGTCTGATTTTTCTCTAAAGTGGGTTGTTTGTGTGTGTGTGTATCTGATTATAATTATAATTACAATTCAAAGTGTCTTTATTTTTGGACAGTTTCATGTATTTTTATAAAGCAGGACTCACCAGAAGACCGACATTGAAAGGTTTAAAGGATTCTTTGGGAAACAAATCAAGACTTTCTGTCTTCCAGGAAGGAATCTTTTATGGTTTTTTTCGTATTTATTTTTTATTGGCATATTATCATTGTATTGGGGGTACACTGTGACATTTACAAAAGCATTTATAATATATTGTAGTTAGATTCCTCCCTATATCATTCTCCTATCCCCATAGGACAGTGTCAACAGGTCTCATTGCTCCATTTTCATACATGACCATATAATATTTCTGCCATATTCACTGTCCTACCCCTTCCTTATGTCCTCCCTCCTCCCGTTACCAATCCCCAGACAGGACCTGTTTTGCCTTTCTGTCCTTCATTTTTGAAAAAGACATTTTTATTTGTTTAAGATAGCTACATGGGGAGTTACTGTGACATGTCCATGTTTACATGTGTTATATCCTGAATTGGTTCATCCCCTCCACTTTTCTCCTTTCTACCTTGATCCCCTTCTTATGGTGATTTCATCAGGTTTAAGTGTTCTATATTCATTCTTGTGTAGAAAGTACATTCAACCTTCTTTACTCAGGAAAGAATCTTATAAATGCTATTTTCCTGTATAGTCAAGTTCAAAGGTAGACAGCCAAGAGATGCCTTATCCACAGCAAGAATAAGAACTTGAGTTTCAGCAAAGAAAATGCCACCTACTACCTTAAAACCACCCTTGGCACTAAAACCAGAACAAGCTTTTTAAAATATTCAAAATGCCACATACATTAATTCTGTGCCTGGGCCTGCGGCTCCCGGGGCAGATGGTGTGCAGTGTTTGAAAAGTCGGTATTATTTAAATGAAACAAGAATTCCATTGCTCTCCGTCACACTGAACAATGAAAACTTCACACCCAGTAATTCTGTCAGAGGAACACTCTCTGTCTCTGTTTGCGGCATTGGACAGATAAATAAATACTCTTTAGATCAAGTTATCCGCCTGATGTTGCTCAGAGAAACAGAGACTCTAATGATCAAGTTGGTGTAGCACTGGGCCATTATCATCTTCCTCTGAGACCTGCTGTTGGAGAGAGAAGAGTACGACATGCAGCAATATGACTTTGAGAAAGTATTAACATACCTAAGATGACTTGGAATTGCCAGCCTTCTGGGTTGTTGCGGGGGACATTGAAAGGAATCAACAAACATTTCCAGGAGATTACAGATATCACAGGGGAAATTGTTAGCTAGCTCTGCGCACACAGAGCTGACTTTAGACACCTGTGAAAAGCAGAATCATTGCAAAAAGGAAAAAAAGAAGGGAAGGAAAAGATAAAATAAAACCAGGATGCTGTAATAGTATCAGTGGTCTCCCCTCCCAAATCCTCTATGCCATTTTCCAAACCTAAAGAGCCCTGGAGCCAGGTTTCCTTACTGACTGGGTTTCCCAGTTCTGTCTGAGTTGCCATATTTGTTGAAGAACCTCAGTAAATGGTCTGCAAGTGACTTGGTTTCTATGCTTTAGAGAAAGTAAGCAGCAAAGCCAAGAACATGGTAGAGGGGTTCAACTCAGCACTTGTGTCCAGAGCCATTCTCACATCTCACTGGGACTGGGACAAATCCTGACCTTCATTTCTCCTGTGGTGATCTGTCCTCTAACCCTTGGATTTTGGGATTAGGATACTGTAGGGTTTTGCTGGTCCCTGGGAGGAAGTTATTTATCAGGACAAAAAAGGAACCTGTGTTTCCATAGACTACCATGGATAGGCATCACGTTCACTGGCTTTCTGCTCTAAAAACAGTGACTTCCGGATGGCATGGGCAGAAGTGACAGGAGCCTACAAGAACCAGACTGTGACAGCCAGGAAGCTAATGTGTGTTACCACAAATCCACCAAGGGGAAAAACTTTGAAACATTTTAAAAATGCAGGTGCACAAATTACTCATGCCAGGAGCACCAGTGGCACTTTGTAATAAAATCTTATGTTTATTTTCCACTGTTGAATACACATACCTTAGTGTTCCCAGAGAGAGAGGCCTACAATGCTATCCAATGAACAGTTTGCAGATGGATTAAATACATGTACCAATGAAATAAAACGTGCAGATTTGGGGCTTTTTACCTCCTACCTTTGCTCTGGGCCCAGAGCTCCCCAATGATGACATGGGAGGTTTGTGCAAAGATCTGAAGTCAAGAAGGATTAGAGTCAGATGGAAAAGGACACAAATGAAAATGCTTCTGCATGAGCTTGAAAACCCAAACTTAGCAATGAGGGATTCTAGCTTTGGAGCCTGGGAGAAATGATAGGAGATGAGGGAAGTTTCCAGTGGGTTTCCAACAGGCAGGGAAGTCCCGTGGGAAGTCAATGGACCCTAGATCTTGAGAAAGCTTTGAAGGGGAGACGGGGAGTAGGGGGATATACATAGAGTCTTTGTTGATAATATTTTTCTAAGGCATAGAGTTCACAGAGGCAAATCTTCTAGTTGTTGTTTCCTTCCAAGAATCCATTTGTTTTAGTGAAAATGTCTTTTAAGCCTACAAGTTGAATTGCCGACTAGTTGAAAAGCCTGTTTTTGGCATGGTATAGAAAAACCAAAATGTGGAAGTCAGGGTGGCAGAGTCCACTGGACAAATTGTCTAGTGGAGTTCAGAAGCTATATAATGTGCAGATATAAGATATTCCATCAGTTCCACAGAGGGAAGGGAGAGCCCCCACCCCCTCCCCCCTGCCCCAGCTAAGGTGATGGGAGAGTTGCAAAGGGAGGACAATTAGTCTATGACTTGTAGACAAAATGTATGAGCCAATATTTAGGGAGAGAGGAGAGTGGAGTTGAATGAGGAGACACCCACGGTGCTACACAGGCTGTAGTTAGGAGAGGAGGAGGCAGGAATCCTGGCAGTGCATTGAGTTCCTGCTCTGCTGACACATCAGGAACATAGCCCAAGACTTTCAGGACCTCTTCATCCCACTGCCATTTGGACACTGGGACTTTCCTTATTTGCTAGGTCTAACCAGTTTTTTCTATGATCCCTACAATGGCTATTAAAACTGGTAATGAAAAATTCAGAAGACATATTGATTAGACACCACACAGGCATGCATGAGCTAAGTGGGTCACCCTCCCACTCAACCACCATCAGTGAGTCTAGGGCTTTCACTGCCAGTGGAGTTGACCCCCTTGAAGACAGCAGATTGCAGCCCTCTGTACTGGAGTTAACATTCTGATATGTCTCTTATCTTAGGGAGGAAGGAAAAAGAGGGCACAAAACAAATCTTTCTTTGTGTCAGAAATCCTAACAAGGATGCACAATTGCCTGCTTTCCCCTAGCCTAGTGACAGAATTTGCAGCTGCCACAAAAGGAAACACGACCTCCTGTCCATGCAAAGCTTTCAATCTGTTCTGATTCTTTTACCCTCCTTGGAGGCAAGTGAAGGTGGCACCAAATGTCATCTTCCCAGGTACTACATGCAAAGAGGTGCGGTGCAGGGAGGGAATGACTGGCCCTTACCACCCCTTCACTCTTTCCTAGTAGGGACACAAAGGAAAGCAGGGTACAGAGAAGTCCCCCCAAGTGTGATTTTTCTTCCTGTGCTGAGCACCCAGCTCTCTTGCCTCTAAGTCAAGTCATAGGCACATGCAGATTGATCAGCAGTGGTGTGTGGCATGCCCGACAAACGGATCAGCTGTGGCATGTGTGCAGCTGGACAAACCTGGTATGTAGGTGTTTCAGCCAGTGCTCAGGAGCTAGCCATCCATTAGCAGCCATCTTGTGGTGTTTGTTTGTTTAAGCATCTTCAGATGTGCATGTGTGTGAGAGAGAGAGAGAGAGAGAGCATTTCCACTCCCTCTCTCCCTTACAGATCTATCTGTCCTGGGGTTTGGAATCTTCTCTCCTACTCTACTCTGGGCCATATTAGGTTCTATTTTTGCTCCCTGTCTTCATCTGCAATGAGCTTTGGCATCTGAGCTACCACCTGCTGTATGCTCTTTAGTTCCTGTTTGCTGTAAAGCTCGCTTTGGGTCTTGGGTATCTTCACAGCTCATTCTGTGGAAGAGAAAGCAGCATTTTGGTCTTGAGGTAACTCCTGGTAGGGTTCCAGCTTCCTCCAGATGGAACTCTGCCCTGCCGTAGCCTCTGTGAAGATCGGCCATCACTGGCTTTAGCATTTTTCTGTGTCTAACAGGCAACAGCCTGGAGAACAACTATCTTGCAGGAGAGAGGAAGAGTCTAAGCTGAACACTGCCATGCAGGGAGAGGAGCCATTTTAAAGCCTTCCGGAATGTTCGTTTGTGAACTTGAGATCCCCATTGTTGTGGAGCTTCGCACAGGTGAAAACCTAAAATGAAAGGAAATGAAGTGGCTGCTGACAGAATGGAGAACATGACTTAATCAGCAGCTAAAATCAATGAGTCAAAGGCAGCTGCCCCCAGCAAAAATCAATAAAGGAAAAGGACCAGCAGCCTATAGCCCTTCTACAATTGTATCTGCCCAAGACCACCCAGAACTCTTCCTGCCCCACTCAGGCCTTTCCCCGAAGACTAAATTTGGCTGTCATTTAGCCACTCCTTGAAAATTTCCTGGAAATCTAGATGCCTACCCTGAATTTATAAAGACAGGACAACCATTATAATGAACAATCTCAAATTTCACAGGATTAACACAATAAAAATTTATTTCTTCCCCATACTAAGTTCAGTGGACAATCCTCTTCTTCCAGCTTTTCTGAGGGACCCTTCTGCAAGCCATGACTAAGGTTCCAGGCTTCTCCTATCTTGAGATGTTTTCAACTTTAACCTCCCCAGTGTCTACAGAGGAGAAGAGAGTATGGGGAAGGCATGTATGTACTCCACCATTTTGGTCTGGAAGCAAGACTTGCTGGTTCTGTTCACATACCATTGGCTGTACTCACACCTGATATGATATAGATGTGAAGAGTTAGGAGAAAAAAAACTAAAGCTAGATATCTTCAGACTCTGGATAGTTGGCTCTGCTATATCCCTCTTTCCCCAAAATAGTATCAACATCCCTTGAAAAACAAAATAGACTTATAGAACCATGAACTAGAAATGTTCCTACATCCCTACCTACCCTGGACCTTGTCCTTTTTGCTTCAAAACCCAATCATCATTCATTCCTACTTACCCTGATCCACTGTAGCCTATTTCACCATCTCTTCCCTCTTATTGTCATTTACTAAACTTCATAGGGCATATTTACCTTTGTCTTTGTACCTTTTGGTTGTTTTCTAGAACTTTTCTAGTTTCTATGCATGTTCTATTGGTTCTTATCCTTAAGGAAAATCATTGCTTTAGTTGTTACATAACCATATCCTATTGTGGAAATATTCAAGTTCTAATTTAATAAGACTCCTGAGATAAAAACTATAGGTGATAGTAGAGTTATTATTATCTTTATTTATTCAGGTCCTCTAGGACTTCCAGGGCACAAGGAACTTGTTGCATATTGTGTCATCTGAAAACTCAGGTTGTCAAATAGCAGGTGCTTCAGCAAAGACACAATATAGATCAATCCCCAGCTAAGATCTCATGTCTGAATTTAAAGATGCTGGGAACTATTATAGAACAAATAAGAGGTAGTATTTCTTTAGGAAGATGCTCCAGCCTTCCTGCCTATTCAACAAATCATCTTTATACTTATTAATGTTTTCTTTATAAGTTTCCTAAAATGAGGTCACAATGTCCCTGTATTTAAGAAGTGGCTGTCATAGATAGCATCAGCATAGCCACACAGTTCTGATGTTTATGAACCTCCAAAACCTGGAAATGGTCTATTCATAAATTCTTCAATCATTCATTGAAGAAATAAATGTTCACTTCTATGTGCACTGTTAGAGGAAACAAGAAAATGAAATTGGATAAACATGGTCTTTGACTCAAAAAATCATTGACTCATACAGAAGATGGATAGAAACAAAGACAAATGGCTATAATAGAATGTAAACCCTTGCTTTGCTCAAGATACTAAAGAGGTACAAGATGAAAATTAGCTCCATTTAGAAGGGAAGAGATTGGAGAATATTTTGTTTCATAGAGGATATAATCTTTGAGTTTGGTCTTGGGAGTTGAGATAGAATTTTCTCTGTAAACAAGATGATGTAGAAAGAACAATCTAGTCTATAAGAATAGCATTTGCAAAGAAATAGAGGCATAAATTAGTGCACATAAAGAAAAAAATCTCATAAGGTAGGAACTTAGAGAGTATAGGTGGCTCCAAGTATGTGTGTGTGGTGGGGGGACAGCAGCAAAACCTGTTTAAGTAGAAAGACACAGGATGCTGGTTACCGTGGTTTAAGATCTGAAGAGGTTTGATGAAAACTCAAGGAAAAACAGCACTCTGCTGAGTAGTTCTTGCTGTGAAGAGAAAGCCATCAGGCTACTCTTCCCTGTCCTTGGTAGTCAGGCCTCCTGCCCCCTGCCCATTTCTACCAGTTTCATTTCAAAAGCTCCTTCTGGTCCTGAGCTTTGCAAGTGTCTGTGACACTTTCCCCATGACCCAAACCTTGCCAACCCTCTCAAACACTCTATTCCACAATGATTCTAGTCAAGTTGTCAGCATGTATTCATGTCAGTCCTGAACCCAAACTATTCCTATGGAATCAGCCCCAAACCATTTGGCCCTGACTTCTCTCTACAACATGTGTTTAAAGAACATTTTCTCCTAACTAGATTGCAAATTCTATGATGGAGTGGTGTGAGTTATCTTTCACAAATTGTGTCTTCCACCATATTCACCAGTGTTAACCACATAGAAATTTTCTAATACATACTTATTGGTTATTCCAAGGGAACACTTGTGAGGTCATCTTGGATTTACCTACATTAGAATTACCATTTTAGTTGTTAGAGTGCAGGTCCCAGGGGCTTAGTCCAAGGTCTGCTAACTCAACTGTATGGAGGGGCAGTCTGAATGTTTAAAAGTGCTTATTTTATCTTTATGAACATAAAATTTGAGAATTAATGGCCTAGACCAGAAATTGGAAAACTCTTTTTGGAAAGGGCCAGAGAATAAATAATTTAGGCTTTGTGGGTCAAATATAGTCTGTGTTGAACAGTCTTCTTTCTTTTCTAACCCTTTAAAAATATAAAACCCATTCTTAGTTCATGAGCTGCTGAAAAATAGGCCACAGAGTTTCAATTAAACAACCTCTGACCAAATGAAGGGGCACCTGAGACTCTACTAGAGTTTGTGAAGTCCAGTTGCTTCAAGAGTGGCCAGTCCAGAGAGAAAGCTCTACGATGTTCAGCTGGGGAGCTGAGGCTACTTGCCTTATAACTTTCCCTTGTACTATGGCATCATGAGAAAATGCCCAGGCTTCTTGGTGGATGTCCTTTCATCTGGCCAGTGCCAGACAGTTTGTTTTCTCTGCCAGTCCCTGGGACCCACTTCCCTTGACTCACTTGCACCAGGACTCACCCGTGACCTCTCAGTGCTATTACATTCACCTGGGCAATGAGGCACAAAAGCCAGAATGGAACCTGAAGTTCCCCAACCTCCAACCTGCATAGTCAGCAGGTTGCTTTTTGTAGGGGTCTGAATGTCAGCTCTGGGACTTGAGGGTGAGCTGTCCAGACCTCCCTCCACTGGTCCCTGATTTAGGCCTTCCATGGGCTCTTTCTTTGGGGGAAATCAGGAGTTCCACTCACCCTGAGGCTTCACAGGAAGAGCCTGACAGTGGTTAAGAGATCATTCTCATTCTGGTCTTTGGTGAGGTGTGAATTTGCACAAGGTGATTCAATATATTTTCCTGTGTGTTTTTCAGTATATTCATGCTGCCCCATGAATTTTTGACATTTCAGTATGCTGCTCTAAGCTGCTCATGATAGGGACCTGACCCTGACCCTGACTGTGGCTTTTAAGTAAGGAGAGCCAGAATAAACACACACAGATAGTCCTTTGCAGTGCTCATCCATGCCCAGGCAGCCCTCGGTTATGTGTTGTGTTCCATCCTCGGGAGGGTCTGATGAAAAGGATAGTGAGCCCTCTTTCCAAGATGGTTTGCAAGCAGTCTTGCCTGCAGGCTGGGGTGGACAGGATGACCCCTTCAGTTCCATCCAGTCTTGGCTCCTATGATTGCTCACGTGAGTCCACTTTGTGCTTGGGGCTCATGCACATCAATTAAAAACACAACAGTTTATGCTTCTACAGGAGGGAGGAAAATGAACCATAGCAGGTTTCCTATCCGAACCAGACCTCATTTTTCCAAGTCACCACCTTACTCTCATCTGTAAAGTGCTAAATAGCCTGAGACCCAGTTATCTTTGTGACAATCTCTCCCCAGGTGCCCCATCACGGTAATTATGCTCAGTGGGGATGCTCTCACTGCCCACCTCTGGAGTTAAACTCATTAAGACAGGAGGCTGAGAAATCTCCACAGAGGGTCTCCACCCTTGGAATGATGGAAGCAGTCCCTTTCTTGGGCTACCAGGATTGGGGTTTGAAGGAGATTGGGGTCCGGATGGCCTCAGAGCTGGCTTTAACCTGGATTTGCTGCCCTGACTGGTACTTTGAGAAGATGCTAACTATGGAATTAGGAGAGAGAAAAGCAGTTTCCATTGTATGAAATAAAATGTGGAATGAAACAAAGTCACTAGGGTTGCCTATTCCACATTTTAAATATGATGAACATACTGATTTTTCTCAACCTAAGAGAAGTTTTTCCTTTGTAACATATCAGACGCTAGGCTCTTTCCCCTTTGTGCTGTGAAAAGAGTAAGTTTTAAGAACTCATGTAGGGCAGAGATTGGGCTGGAGGCAGGAGGTCATGTGGGGCACAGGAGGAGGGAGAGGGTTCTGCATCAGAGAAAGGCCGAGAAGGGCAGAGACAGTTATAGAGATGCCCCTGGCTGGAGGTCATGGACCAGACTAGAGGCTAAGGTAGGGGTGGGAGGAAGAAGGAAAGCAGGAAGGGAGTGTGAACAGTTGGGGTCAAAGTCCTGTATGGAAAAGTAGGATTGTTACAGTTAAGGGAGGACACTCCTAAGCGATTAGTGAAAAGGAAAGGATGTTTTTAGAGGAAAAACAGTCAAAGTTCACATGCTAGCTTTCTGTTAGTGTTCAGACTACTGAGAGAAAAATGTTGACTTGGACTCATAGTTTTGGAGGCTTTAGTTCATGATTGGTTAGCCCCACTGTTTTTGGGCCAGTGGCAAGACAGCACACGTGGTGGAGAAAGCTGCCCACCTCATGGTGGCCGGCAAGTAAAGAGAGGATGGAGGCAACCATGGTCTCTCTTCTAAGGCATACACCCAATGACTAGAAAACCTCCAACTAGACCTCATCTCCTAAAGTTTCCACCACCTCCCAACAGATAGCACCAAGCTGGAATTAGGCTTTTGCGAGACATTTCAGAAGCAAACCACAACAGTTCGGATACAAGAAAATCAAAGCCTGGGATACTTGTTTACAAAGAAAAAACATGTTCAAGGAAGAGGAGGAACAAGTGAGAGAATAAAAGAAGGGAACTAGAAGAAGATCTAAGCTATTATTAGAACATTCTAACAGTTTGATGAAGGGTGGGATAACATTTCTTAAGAGATGATAAAATAATTGTCTTGTCTAATGGAATGAAATATCAAAGATGACTGGGCAAAAGATAAAAGTAAGAAATGTGTCTGTGGTTGTGTAACAGGTAGCTTTTCTAGTCAAAAATAAATATAATAAAGTCCACGTCTAAGATGGGCATCAGAATTATTCCTGGTGCACAAGTGGTCAAGAAGGGACCACTCCTTTCCTCAAATATCTACCTGTGACAATACCTAGAAAAATTCTTCAATACTAGACTTTATGAAGACAATAAAAACATTAATTGAGATGACTGAACATATGCTATGAAATGAGAACTACTCGTGGTAAACCATAAAGTATAATTATATGCAAGAAGCCATCAACAAATCTATTCTGGGCTTCTGTTATTGGGTTCCATATATTCCTCGCAAGAGAAGTGGTTAACAAACCAAACACAACATCAACCAAAAATCTCATAGATGTTTGTGGTTAAGACTAGAGTCTTTGTCCTGATCTTGTTGAGATTTATTTCCTCTTGCATTATCCAGCTGCCTTCTACCCTCTTGAATGTGTTGCATAATTGAATATATGTCTGAGTCCACAGAAACCTGAACTGCAATTATTGAAAAGCCCTGGGTTCTGAACTTGGTAATTTAGGGTGTGAGGAAAACAATTCAAGGTATTTCTTACCTCTCCTCCTGCTTCAGGTGACATTTCTGCCCTATCCTTTGTAGTCACACATCCTTGATTCAGTCTTCACCGTATGGCTCCAGATGCTATCCACAGCATCTGTGCTCTGGAAACACCATCACCTCCCTCAGACTTTCAAGTTCTAGAAGTTTCCTACTATTATAAATCTTGAGTTTGCCTTCTTGCTACTTTTTTTTTTGGTTGTTTTTTGTTTTGTTTTTAAACTATTCTAACACTGTTGTAATCAGTACCCCATATAAAATTCACTCTATTGACCAGTCTGCTTCTCTGACGGGATTCTGGCTGATAGAAGCGCCTATTGCTATTTGCAGAAATTGATTAGACAGTATATGTGATTTTTCAATTAAAAAAAAAACAAGGATGGCACTAATTTATAGCTAAAGAGCATTTTTTTTCCTCCATTGCCACTTTAAAGTACCTGCTGCCAGTTAATCATTACTAGAGAATGGTTTCTTTCTACTGTGTGGATGGTCGCATGTGTGCCTGTGCTATAGAGAAGTTGCTGTCTGGCTCCTTCTGTTGGAAGAACAACTTTTAGCAAGATCCAAGGCCCAAGTTGCATCCCTCCTTGAGCAGAGGCATGAAGTCTATGGCATTTCCTATAAATCCTTTAAAATCCCATGTGGCTATAGCAGACTAGGATTTCCATATGTCATAATTTGATGTTCATGGTGGATGCAGGGGAAAGCAAGGTTGGCCCAGAAGCCACTCAGTTTATTGTTTAGCAAAGGAAATTGAGGTAATGTCCCAAGAGAAAATGTGAGGAAAGGAAAGAACAAGAGATCCATACCTGGGAGCCAATGGCAGTTTAAGACACCAAGAGAGCAGAAGGTGGCCACCTGAAAGGTATGTTGGAAAAAGGTAATGATTAAGAGCCTATTTCATCAAGGAGACCCATTGCGAGCACACACACACACACACCCCATTATAGTTTGGACCTTGAATTCCCCAAGACCCAGGTGTTGAAGGCTTGGTTCCCAGCCCATGGTGCTACTTGGAGAGTGGAACCTTTAAGAGGCAGAACCTAGCTGGATGAAGTTAGGTCATCAGAGGCATATCCTTAAGGGGGATATTGGAACCCCAATAGTTTCTTCTCCCTCTTTGCTTCCTGACCACCATGAGGTAAACAGAACTCCTCCACTTTGAACTCCCACCATGATTTAATGAGCCACCACAGGCCCAAAGTAACAGAGCCAAGAAACCATGGACCGAAACCTCTGAGACTGAAAGCCAAAACAATTTTTGTCTTCTTAAGTTGATTATCTCAAGTATATTTTCACAGTTATGAAAAACTGACTAATGTACACACAATAGGAATGAAAAGTGATGATCCAAAAATCACATCCAATAATTCAATTCAATAAACACTTTCAGAAACACCTTCTATATGCTAGAAACTGTGCATCTGGCTCAGGGAATAGAGGGAAATAAATGAAACTGTTTCTGTCTTCATGAAATAAATAAAAACTGGGTTGAAAGAAATCACAAAGAATTAGGTGAAAGAATACAGATGGTGCGTAACATATTGTAGAAACAAAGGTGTGAAAAAGAGAGTTGAACTGAGGCAGGAGACGGGCAAATCTTGGTCTAATGAAGGCCTCGGAGAACGACAGAAAGTAGAACTGTGATTCCTAGTAGTGAGACAGGCTGGGTCAGATGGCAAGTTTCTTGCCCCATGCTGCTTCTGTTTCTCATAAAGCATCTTGCTATGATTCCGCATGGAACAGGATGTGGAGAGGCACGCACGCGTGCACACACACACACAAACTGACCTATTTGAGGTTCAAAAACTCAAGTTCTGTCCCCTGGAGGGGGGAAGATCAAGAACAGTCTCATGTCCACTAGCTACTCTGTGTTCTTGGGCACGCACCTCGTATTGACATTGCTGGTAATTAGAGTTAGCTCAACATGGAAATTGTGTGTATTTATCAAGGACTGAACCAAATAGAATTTACTCTGTAGTACATAGGCACCGTAGGTCACCATCTCCATAAAACCTTGGTTTGCTTTGTGTGTACATTTTAGAGATTTAATTCTTAATTGTGAGTTTCTTTACTTTTCACGTTCCTTTTCCTAATGTGAGGACCTTTTGCATATAGTTTTCATAGACTATTTTTATCACATATTTACATACTTAGGAGTTGTTAAAGAGCCAATTAAGTAAATAGTGTAATCATATGTTATATGGCTTAATTATAGACCTTCATATATGGCACAATTATGGCATCCAATCTTATTGTAAAATTTCTACTTAAATTTTCAGGAGAGAATGAATTTTCCTCTTGAGTTTTAGTGTCTCAGGTGCTTTCAGATTTATTCAGCAAATTGCTGAAAGGAATTTATCTGCTTTTGAGACTCAATAAATGGGAATTTTGAAGAGCGCAGAAGTGCATGAACATTCGATTTTCAACTTATTTTTAATTTATATAGCTTAAAAAAGGAAGATCTTTCCTTGAATTTAAATTCTCTCCTACTCAAAATCATAATACAGACCATTAAAATCCAACCAGCTGGAGGGAATTTTCCTGTTACCAGAGTGAGTACATGCAATGGGATTGTCCCTTTCCTCCATTATTCTACAATCTTTTGGAATTCAGCTTTGCTTTGACGTGAGCCTGACCTATAAGACAGCTACATATGACCTCAACAAGAACTGGAACTGTGTTCATGTGTATAGGTTCCAGGCTCTGTTTTAGGCACATTGTCTCAAGGCTCCCAGAGTTCAAAGTTTCTAGAGTGGCAGGGATGGCATTTGGATGCAGTTCTGAACAATGCACAGTTACACATGTGCTGTGGGTGAATCTGGGCTTCCCTGATTTGTGATTCTCAGACAGCCCCAGTGTTTACTTCTCATTATGGAATTGGTATTTAACATTCTCAGCACAGGATGCCAAGTAGACTCTCCTTGCTTCAGTGTCGGGCTCCTGCCACCCTGGCGAAGGCCTTTGTTGAAGCTTATTGACGCTGAGGGGAATGCGCCCCTGTGGCAGTTTTCAGGGAGCAGAGACAAGGGGCAACAGCAGCCAGTGTTGTAGCCAGTGAAGATGTCACTAGATCCATGACCAGCGATGACAGCATGTGTGCTGGCGTCTGGTTCTCTTTTTAGGTTCTCAGTGACTCTGAGCAAAATGAACTTGGCTAACTGCAGAATGCTCAAGCCCACACCTTTGTGAGGACACAATACAATCCTTGTTTCTCACGGAGCAGCCATGTAGGTAACACTGTGGCTCTTCCTTCAAATCATGGCTGCATTTTGTCAAATAGACTTTGTCAGCCACCAACCAGTGAATGCGATAATTGATCATTATTCCCCAAGAAGGTAAAAAAAGCAACAATTAAAGAAGCTATGGGAGAATTTATTAAAGTAATAAAGGGAAGAAATCTCTAAAACCTTTTCATCAAGTTAAAGGAAGGAGACAGGGAGAAATTCAGAAATGGTACTTCAGGTCCTTCATTGATTTGCTCAAATGCAAAGCCCTGAAAAAAAAAAAAGAAACCAACTGATCAATTCAGGGAGGGATGGGCTCTGCTAGATGTCCCATCAACATCCGCCTGCAAATGGTCACATATTAATTGCAGCAGTATTTGCTGTGAATGAATTTCTTTAATGTTTATTCATTCATTCATTCATTTGTGAATTTGTTATTAAAGTGTGCTGTTCAGTTATAAGGACTGCTGCTGCGTGTGTGCAATCTGTACTGCTAATATCTAGCTGCCTCTGAAAACAGAAACAGAAAAAGGACGCATTGAATTTTCTTACAGTTGTAGATTGGGGTGTAATATCAATAACTTTAATGGAAGCAGAGTCTGTGCCCTGATAGGAACCCTGCTGCTCCTCAAATAAATGGCTTGGCTCCACCTCAGCATTTATCTGCCAGGGCTCGGCTTTATCAGGGCACCAACTCAGATTCCATTAATGTTATCTCTTAATTAGCTATGCGATTAACCTGTGTTACTCCTGTGCGATAATGAGTGGAAGACAGAACCAGAGAAGTTCAGCTGCCTTATAATTCCCTCTCCAGAAGCCAAATCATTCTGGAAACCATTCCAAGAAAAAAAAAAAACAAAAAAAAAACCCAAAGCAGTTCGGATTCGTTCTTCACTTGGATACAAGGACGAATTTTGCACTCTTTGGAGAAGGAAGCAACTGGGACATTAGTTAACATTTATAATAGTTAAGACACTCTTCTAGTGCCTTCTACTGATTACCTCTTTTAATCTTCATAGTCCGGCTATCAGGTAGGTCCTGTTATTATCCCCACTTTACAGAGGAGAAAATTGAGATCGGAGAAGTCAAATAACTGTGTCCTGAGGTCACATAGGTGGGAAAAAGCAGAACCAGGATAAAAGTCAGGCAAAAGACAGGGAGATTAGGCACCCAGCCATCTTCTTGGGTTCTTTAGTACAAGATACCTCCATAAGGAATCATCAGAAAACAACAAAGGCAGTCCCCACCTCAGCGTGGAGGCGGTGTTAGAACCCCCAAGTCACTCTCCTTCTCACACAAGGCACTTCTGAGGCAGGAACGCTGAGAGGGGCCCCCTCTGTTTAGATTTTCTGCCTGTAGAAATTTGCTCTTCAGAAGCTCTCAAGGGAATCCTGGCCTGCGCTGGTGGACTTGGTTGGCCCTGAGCAAAATGTAAAGATGGAAAATTACCTTACCCTACTTCTTCCACCTCCTTTCTGTGTCCTTTGTCCCCTCAAAGCTAGATGCCCTTCCCCTTCCCCACCTCTGGCTTTCCTGCTGAACTCACCCAAATCATCAAAAATACTGTCTGGACAAATCTGGACCTCTCTGAGCTGTCACCAGTAAAGACCAACTGAAGAGGTAAGCGCCTCTCTCTCCTCAGCAATTCCCCTTTTCCCCCTACTCTCCTTTTCTGCTCTCAGACAATGGAGTGAGGGGAGGTGGGGAGGCAAACAAACTTTTATAGTATAACCTTACATTGCTGGGGAGAGAGGACCTTTTGTGATGCCCCTAAAATTGCATCATTACAGCACCCCGCCCCTGCCCCAGCTCCATAGCATCTTGGAAGCAGACAAGTAAGACTTGGGACAATACGCAGATTTGCTCTGGCTATAAAGAGCTGCCAGCACCCCTTGCTCCTCTGCCTCCCAATCCCTGTGATTCTGCAGCCTTTGCCTCCATCCCAAAGGAATGTCACCAAGCAGTGTTTGCAAATAATATGTAGTGGTTGAAACCCTTTTTTAAAATACTCACCTCTTTTTCTCCCTCCTAGAATGTGCCCTTGCTTTATACCCTGAGTTATTTCCAGAATCCTAGGGCCTCCCATTATTTGCAATTTTTTCTTGTTAAGATCACTCATAACGCTGTACCTTAGACCAGTACATTATAAAGTGTAGATGAAAGGACAGAAAAATCCATGGTGGGAAGGGTGTCTGACTGTCCCATTTTATGGTTCAATGTCCCTTATCATGCCATAGTCATGGCTCATAGGAAACAACAGTTCTTTATACAAATGGGCTGACTTTGCTGCACATCACATATAGGTGATTTCTACAGTGCTTCTTAATATGAAATATAAAAATTAGAACTAGTCATTAAAAAGCCATGGAGCCATATTAAAAAAAAAAAACACCACCATAAGAGAGAAAGAAAGATGTTTCATTGCTGTCGTTCTAAGGAAACACCCAACAGTTCTGCCAGGAATTTATCTAACTCTTGAATAGCTCTCTACTGTGTTCCCTTCTCTCACTTGTGTTCCCAGGCTGGGAAAACATGAGAACCATTTCTCTTTTATAGTCTGTAGTTTAAAGCTCTTTAAGCAAATCCAGAAAAAACTGCTTCAGTGCAAATTAAAGGAGGATGATGAAGAAGAGGAAAGAGAGGAGAACAAAGCTGTCTCCAATAAATAGAGAGACTATTCAGCATATGAAGGCACTTTGGCTCACATTTTGGTTTCATCTCAGCAAACAGTGGGGTAGAGAGGGAGGTGGACTGCTTTGACCACATGGGCAAGGTGGACCAAATTCATTCCTGTTCAGCTAATGGAGAGTTTTGAATAAGAGAAATATTGCCAGTCTGATACTTACATAGGACATTAAAACCCACAAATCTCGTGTGTGTGTGTGTGTTTTCCCCAAAGACTCAAAGAACAGTTTATTATCTAAGACTTGCTTTATTTTCAAAATAATGTCTGCCAAGGTGAAAGCGTTTTCTCTGAGTGCTCGAGTTTGTTTTTAAGGTAACATTAATGACTAATGGTGAGTCATCCAGTTTTGTGGCTTGGTACAGTAGCTTATATTTATGCAAGAGCTTAAAATTCAACTTTGAGCAATGTCCACAGCAGGGAAGAACAATTAGTAAATTCATTAATTGTGCTTTTGTGTACACTTTTATTCTCAAGGCTAATTATTTGTTTAAATTATTTTGCCTTTATCAAAAGTGTTACCACATGAAAATATTTCAACTTAGGTGCCTGGTATGAAATACACAGACATTCTTATGAAATGTAATCAGCTTGTATTTGCTAATGACCAGTAGTCAATGTGGAGCCTTTTATCTAAGCAAATGGGCAGTTAGTTTGGGAGATATAAGTGTATGAAGAATAGTGATTCATGACACCGCTTATTCTTCCTCCCTGATGTGGACAATGGATATCTTCCATGTTTGACTTTTAAATATAATCAAACTCTGGTGTATCGTAACTTGGAATCATGCAGTTTTATGCAGAGCAATGCTATAAAAGGAATACATCAGTTGCCAAGCCAATATTCTAGTGTACATAACAAAAGTGAAGACTTCACTGTGTGTGGAGAGGAACAAAAACCTCCTCTCTTATCTTAATCCTCCGTGGGTCTGGGCTGTAGCTAGGTGGACCAGCTGCCACTGGAGCAGATTCCTTTCTGTTCACAGCTCCAGGTGTGTGGCCTGAAAAGAGAGTGATGACACCAGTTTCCTCCAGCTGGTCCAGAGGAGGGACAGTGGAACCCAGGGATAGCCAGCCCTCACTGCTCCAGCATTTTCCCTCAGGGAGAAGCATAGTCCAGAATGCTCAGAAGAAGGATGACAAAGACTCATTTGACACCTCCCAAGTCCCAGAGGTGACAGTTGTTTGACTAAAGCATGTAATCACTGCAGCTGCATATGAGGTGGGCATTATAATCTCCACTTTTCAGAAAAGGAAATGGAGGCCCCAAATGTAAATTGGAACCCAGAACAATGTGGGTGCAACTCCAATGCCTTTTCATTATAGCCTGTTGTTGTGACATCTGACACATTACCTTGTCATAATAGATAGTTCATTTGTTTATTCATTCACTCATTCATTCAACAAGTATTTATGGAAGGTGTACCATCTGCCTGGGGATGTAACAGTAAACAAATTACAAAAAGATTTTTGCCTTCAATGATTTTAGTGATAAGCAGATGAATTTATCCCAATCTAATGTCAAATATTGATTAAGTGAGGTTTGAACACATGAGGGCCAGGTTGATAGCAGTAGGATTGTGGCTTCATCACCATATCCAACTACACATGTGTTCCTGCTATAAGGATTCTCTAAGTGAACAAAAGGGAGAAACAGGAAGTCTTGGCTCCTTCTTATATGTCCCAATTATGTCAGGAACCACATTATACAAGATAGCAGTAGTGGGGCATGAATTCATTCCCATCTTCCATGTACAGGCAGGACTACAGTGGGAGGCTGCCTGTACCCCAGCACCTGGGAAAATAGGCTCTGCAATATTCTTCTGCCATCACCCAGGAAGTCAGAGCTTCCTCCAGGCAAGGGGACCAAAGAAGCAAGGCTGCTATCCCCAAATATTAGGCAGAACAGACATGGTTTTTCAGGCTGAAAATAGAGAAAGAAGATCTGTCCATAACTCCACAGGGGCTGGTTTATTTTTTAAATGTTTGTGTTCTGAGTCTGGTCACAGTCTCAAATGTGTTCTGATCATCACAGGAGTTACAGATGGGAAGGACCTATGAGGTCATCTATTGGAGCACTGCCTGTGGAGGCTTCATCGCTACACAATGCTTTTGGAGTACTTTCTTCAGCTAGTGGAGATGTCCCAGAGGACTGTGCTTCCGCCCTGTCCCTCAGGAGCCAATTCCAAAATCCACACGCAGTACATTTCAGACTAAAGATGCGGCCTGGGTGGGGGTCTCTTTTTAATTATCCAAAGCACTGAACAGAAGCCTGGTGTCATAAAAAATTGCTGAGGGCCCTCTTCTCCTTCTCCCCATGGTGCCTTCCCACCCTGCAAGGCTTCTTTCTCAACCAGGAGGCCTCAGCCCTATGGCAGATTTCAGAGGACATGGGGAGGTGCCAGGTGGCAGGACCAGCACTACTCAGCAGGGTGTGCCAGGGGTCGGGGCTTGGCCATACATGCAAACAGGGAAATAATTCTCTATGCAAGCTGCCACTCACACAACCACACGGAGGCTTGTTTCTCAGTGCAATCTGCCTGCTTCACACTATCCCAGGCTTACAGTACTCCTCTATGTACCAAAAGATTTAGCTCTAAGATGTTCTTCACAGTGTTGTTTATGATTGTGAAAAGCTCAGGCACCATCTCCTTGCCCGGTGGTGAGACCAGATAAATAAATCATGAATAAACCATATAATAGATATACCACAATGAACCACTAAAAATAGTGCATCAGAAGAGTACTAAAAATATAATGTTTTCACCTACGAGTTGAATAGCCCTTATCCAAAATGCTTGGGACCAGAAGTGTTTTGGATATGGCATATTTTTGGAATTTGGAATACTTGCACATATATGATGAGATTATCTTAAGGACAGAACCCAAATTTAAATGAGAAATTTGTTTATGTTTTGTATATTCCTTACACGTATAACTTGAAGGCAATTTTACACAGTATTTTTAGTAACATATATTTTAGCTGTGATGTCCCATGAGGTCAGGTGTGGAATTTTCTACTTGTGGCATCATATTGATGCTCTAATTTTGGATTGATGCTCAATTTTAGGGTGAGAGATGCTCAATCTATACCATTAAATGAAAAAGACCGCTATAGATAGTCAGTGTCACACACTGTTATTCTCCCCCATATTTTTATTTCATTTATTAATTTGGGGTACTGGAGTTTGGACTGAGAGCCTTTTGTTTCACTCACTAGGTAGGGTCTCTACCACTTTAGCTATGCCTCTAGCCCTTTTGCTTTAGTTATTATTCAGATAGGGTCTCCTAGTTTTGCCCCAGGAAGACTTTGGACCAGGATCCTTCTACCTATGTCTCCTGAGTATCTGAGATGATAGAAGTGCGCCATCATGCCCAGATTATTTGTTGAGATAGGGTCTCAAAAAGTTTTTGCTTCAGCTGGCCTTGCTTGTTGCTCCTCCCAATCTCCACCTCCCGAGTAGCTGGGATTACAGTATAAGCCACCGCACCTATCTTCTACTCCTAAAATACATTCGCAAAGAAGAGAATATTGACATGATTATCTCTTCATGAAGAACTGACAATGACCTTCCCTTCCCTGCTACTTTTCACCCTTTTCTCCAATGACCACTCATAACATTTGCATTCAATACAGAAATATTACTTTGAAACAGTGACTGTTCCTTCCTTTTGAACTGCTCCACTTCCCACATCCACCACTATAAGGATCCCTAGCATCACGGAAGAAATGGGAAGGCAATTAGCCTCTCCCCTAAGCCCGCTGCCTGGGTGTGAGACTGTCTCTAGGAGTGCTAAGCAGATAACAATGGCACGCTGTGATTCAATCCCACAGTAGCTCCAGTATTCATTTACCAAATGAACTTCTAGAAGCTTAGAAGGGTGAATGCCCTTCCCACCGCAGAGAACACAAGGGCCAAGGAGTTTCACACTCACCCAAGGAAATAAGAAACCTGGCCCAGGTTTCACTGCAATAGCATCCAACAGTCCAAGCCAGAAAGGATCTTAGTGAATTTGTGTGTAGCAACTGTATTATATTTCCTCTGAAAAGGGGAAACAGAGACCCAAAGGGGCCAAGTGTCTTATTTGTACATAAAAGTCCTCAGCCAGGACAGGACACTGAGAGTGACTCTCAATCCCTCTGCTTCTGACGTCCTCTTCCTCCCTTCTTTGTTTTCCAGACTTTGCTGTTCATACTTCCTGGTCAGACCCTCACATCAGCTGCCTACTGGACTCCTTGTGGATTCCCTGGCAGACTGCTGTCAACTCTCTCTTACACTGCCCCTCAAGCGTAGTCCTACTGTTGAATTTTCCGTGCTATATTGTAGTGTCTTGATTGTTAGTCTGGCATTCTTACTGGGCTTCAAGGGGGGATTTATCTTTGAACAGTAAGCCCACCTTACCAGAAGATTTATTACAGGTGGTTTTGACCAAGCACAGTCAACAAAAATAACACATTAAAAAATCCAAAGAAATTTCAAAAACAAAAATTTTAAGCTGGGCACCAGAAGCTCATGCCTGTCATCCCAAGCTACCTAGGAGGTTGAGATCAGGAAGATCAGAGTTCCAGATTAGCCCAGGCAAAAGAAGTTTGTAAAACCCCATTTCAGTTGAAAAAATCTGGGATGTGGTGGCACACACCTGTCATCCCAGCTACTGTAGGAAGCTTAAGATAGGAGATTGGAGATCCAGGTCAGCCTGGACAAAAAAAAATAAAGACCCTATCTTCAAAATAACAGGAGTAAAAAGAGCTGGAGGCAGACTCAAGCAGTAGAGCACGTGCCTAGCAAGTGTGAAGCCCTGGGTTCAAATTTCAATACTGCCAGAATTTTTTTTAATTCCTGCACACACATTTTTTGGCTCAGTGATGCAGAGAAACTCTTTGTCTTCCATTATAGTCAGCTGTGCTTAAATCATTACGTGATCTGCTGAGGGTTTCTCTGCCCTTCATTTTAGAAGGCATGCCTCCCCAAAAGCAAATGGAGCCCAAAAAAGCAAGGTAGAAGTTATGGAAATCCTCCCAAGCCAAAAAAAAAAGCATATAACTTAAGTTGGTAAAGTGACAATTTTAGATTTGTTGAAAGGTCGCATGTCTCTAGAAGTTGGATGGTGTTACAAGAAAAATGCCTTATTTCAAAGGCATCCACATTTGAGATAAAAAGCATGGAATAAGATCTAGCTTTTGGTGAGCAGTATTTAATGTGTACACAAGATTTTTGTGGCAGCAATGTAGTCTACCCCGTGTGGTTTCTAGTTATGGATCCTCAAACCTACCGTGTGTAGGGTATAGGTAAATTTGAGTAATTTTTAGAATACTGAACCTATACATCCCTGCATCCATGGTTTTTCCTTAATGGTTTATGGAACCATATACTTGCGGATACCAAGGGTCTATGGTATTTCCAGTAGCTGGTACATTGCAGACATTCAATAAGAGACCCAGAGGTTTAAAGACATTGCAAAGATATAACATGCCACTGTTTCTTAGAGGTAGGAGGAAGGATAAGAGGTTCCATGTTCCTAACATTGACACAGTGCCCAAGTGTCCTGAAACTGCATACACTAAGGGTCAGGACACTATAGAAGCTAGATGACCCACACACAGAAATCTCTTTCTGCCATCACAGACACAGTTGGTAAAAAAAAAAAAAAAAAAAAAAAAAACAAACTTGAGGCTTTCCATTAGAAAACTGCCTGTGAATAAAGCATTAGCAATACGGAGGGGCGGGGAGGAGAGTAGTCACATGACATTCTAGGAGGAACATAGCCTTGGAGCTACATACGCCAGAATTTGAATCCCAATTCTATGACTTAGTGCAACCCTGGGCATGTGAGTAAACTTCTTTGAGTCTCATTTTTCTCACTTGATACTAATAGTGATTTTGCAAGGTTGTTGACATCTTTTAGAGATCATAGTGGTACATGTCCCTGGTACATAGTAGGTGCTCACTAAATCACAGTCCTCATAATTGTAGGTCCTTGATTATATAGATAATAAGTCATGACCACATAGATTTGCTCCTCCAGATGGCAGCTGAAAGGAGAGAACACATGAAAGCTTCCATCAATCCTCTAGAGGAACAAATAACAGACATCTGGGCCCCTCAAGTTCAAGTGAACAAGCTTAACACAGTACATTATTCTCCCCCTTCTTACAGAAATAGAGAAAAGAATGAGGGTTTCTTCAGTGGCACCATGTTGCTTGCACCCACTCAGGAGACTGGGGCAAGAAGCAAATGATTTCTTTGAAAGATGTGATGGCAGCTGCGTGATACCAGAATCTATAAAGCAGCCTTAGGCTGATACAATGGCACTCCCTTCAGTATGCAGCAGAGTCCTGAAGCCCATGACAACTGGTCTGGGATATTGAGCAAGCCATGGGGGCAGAGGTAAACTATAAACATGAACAGTGGCACTTAAGCCAGTGCCCTCTGCCCAAGTTTGGAGCTCCAAATCAGTCAGGATGCCAGAATAATTTACTTGGGATCCACCTTTACCAAGTCAGCCTGGTCCCATCTATCGTCAGTTGGGACTAGAGTGTGTTAACTGTAGAGGCTGGAGGAAAGAGCAGATCAAGTATCTTCCTTGGACAGAAAAGCAGACATGCCTCTCTTTCTTTTTCCTTCTGAACCAATCTGGTGAGGGAGCCCTCTCACTTTTGCTGTGTCATCCCTGATACCCTTTATTGGGGTAGCAGTCTGTTTTAAATCACTTTTGATTACCACTGTGTTTCACACATGCTCCCCAATAGTCCATTTATTTGCCTATTTTTCCCTCCTAGATTGTAAACACAGGAAGGAAGGCACCACATCTGTATCCTTGGTTCCCACCAGAGGGCTTGATTCATCATTTGCCACCAAAAACATCAACTAAATGAAGGAATTATGAAAGAACTTCATAAATTGAAACCTATCATTCATATCATTGTGTGATTTGTAATTTGACACAATGTAGCACAAGAAGTAAGAATGTGTTTTTTCTTTTACATTTAGATGCATGAACACATGCACACACATGCATGCACTCAACCATGGGACCAAGAATGGAGAACAATGGGCCCCAACACATCAGTGAACAAAACAGCAAGCAATATACACGCTGATAAAATATGCCAATCTAATCGTTTAAAAACCTGCCACACAGCTTCAGCAATGATCTCATACTTTAAGTTTGTTTTTTCGAATTAGACTCCTTAAAATTCTGTTTTGAGTCAGACATTTCTGGCAGTAGAGTTCATCTTGAAAAGCAGACCCACAGGGAGAAGTTTTGCCCTTCACTGTAGCAAAGACAGCGACTTTCTGCTGATGACATTGACTATAGATATCTCTGGAGGCATCTCTTTGCAAAACCACTGGACACACCCCCTTGACTTTCAATGTTCTCTTCTGATGTGAGCATAAACAATGAATCCTCCCCCCCTTTTTTAACCTGTATGCTTAACTTTTATTAAAAGAAGGCTGAAAATAAAAGAGGGCTGAATTCCTCTTTTTTTCCTTAACATTGAAAATATAGGTTCTATAGACATCATCTTGAGTTTCTCATTTAGTTTCTAAAGAAACAGATTGAATCTCATGCTTTCCTGGCTAAGCTGCCTTTCCTTATCACAGGTCCAACTACTAAAATCATGAAATTGCTTCCAGTGAGTCAATTTGTTTTGTAAACAAGTGAACATTCTATTCCAGTCCTGAACGAAGAAATAGTAGAAATTGCTCATGGTGTGCATGTAAGGCAAGATGAAATTAAGATGATAGATGGTCTCTTGATCATTTTTACCACTACCTGGGTAATTCTAACTGTGGATTCAAATGTACCTGATCTGTTACTACCTGAAAAATGATTCAAAAGTATCTGCTCTGTTCTTGGCAATTGAGTAGCACCGTCCTCCACATGGAGTCAAGTCATCAAGAATTTGTGGCTAGTTAAGAATTCAACCTGAGATAGGTACATGCACTGTAGAAGAATCAAAGGAAACGCAGTGCCTGCCCTTAGAAAGAGAATTTACTTTTATTAAGGAAACCAAATTCAAAGATTGAGTAGGCCTTAACCAAAATGCTTGGGACCGGAAGTGTTTCAGGTTTTTCCAGATTTGGGAATACTTACAAACATATAATGAGATACCTTGGGACTGGGACCCAAGTCTGCACGTGAGATTCATGTATGTTTCACATACATATCACACACATACTCTGAAGGTAATTTCATTCAATATTTTTAGTGCACCTATGCTTTGGCTACTACTCTTTGCATGAGGTCAGGTGTCAAATTTTCAACTTGTGGCATCCTATCAGGACCCAAGAGTTTCATATGTTGAAGCATTTGAAATTTTGGATTTTCAGGTTAAGGACATTCAAACTGTAGGTGAATAATTAGGAGATACTGAAAGACATATGGAGCTAAGTCTAGTTATTTGGGGGATGGGAGTGGATGAGATCTTACAACTAAGGAAACTTACAAAAGACTTTTCAGAGCAAACGGGACTTCAGTCACATCTTGGTGATGAAGAAATCTGGGCTGGAATGAGTTTCCAGGAGGAGGAAAAGTAAGGATGTGTTCATAAGGGGTGTGTGATGGGGAGAGTGCCAGCACTATCCAGGCTGCCAGGATGGCCACCATGAAAAAAGAATGGGAAATGGGTTTAGAAAGGAAAGTTTAAAGTCTAACTGTGGACGTTATGAAATCAGGTATTTCATCTGATGTTCCTGACAATGGAACATTGTCAAGTCATGAATGGAAGAGCAATACAATGAAAGAGATCATAGAAACATTCATTAGACAGCAGACTTTGCAGCGGACTAGAAAACAGATTGGCGATTAAATAAAAAATCAGGCAGAAGGAAAGACTGTTGGGAAGTTCAGTAGAGTTATAGCATATGGTGTCGAACACATTTTAAGAAATTGTGAAAACAAAATGCCAGGAGATTAAAAATTAGAGTAGATTAAGAATATGAGAGAGAGGGAGAAAAAAAACCCAGACTTTAAGGAAGGGTTAATGGCAAATTTCAGAAATACAGTATCTGTAACATTCACAATGTAGCCTCCTCGATCAAGTACCAAGCCTTTATAAATCAATAACAGAATGAAAAACAAACTAGAACAATGAAAAAAATGAGCATGCAATTTTCCAAAGAAATAGAAATGGCTATTAAACATGAAGTCTGTTTAACCACATGAGAGATTTTGCTTGTTTGTTGGGGTAAAAATAATAATGATTTTTCAATGATAATGTGACTGTTTACAAGAAATACATTTGTAGGAAGATTATTTGATGCAGCCCTTCTGAAGAGCAACTTGCCAATATTAAAAAAGCTAACAAATAAATCTACTATTCACCTTTGGCCAAGGTCTCATGTCTAAGAGTGCACATCAAAGCCTTACTCATGGGAAATGACTGAAAATAAGACAAATGCCAATAGTAAGACACTGGATGTAAAACGTATGGACTATTATGTAGACATTAGAACCATTAAAGAAAAACCTTTAATGTATGAGAAAATGTGCATGACATGTTAAATTAAAAAGGCAGATTATAAACAGCTTGCACAATATGCTTCTAATTGTAAGTATCTGTGTATATAAATCAGATATGATATTTTGTCTCTGGATTCTAATTCAAATAAGCAAGCTGTAAAGACACTTTCTAGACAGAGAAACCAAAATGGACTAAGTACTCAGTGAAACTAAGACTTTATTCTCAGTTTTGTTAAGTATAGTAGTGATGCCTCAGTTATGTTCATTGAAAGTTATTTGTGTACTGAATTAATGTCTTACAAGGTGAAATTTCATGAACTCTGGGATTTGCTTTACAATGCTAAAAATAAAGTAAGGAAATTAAATAAGAATGACAAAGTGTTGATAATTATTAATTACACAGTTCTATTTTGAAAATCCCCATAATGAAAATGTTAATTTAAAAAGGAAAGCAAAAACCCTGCCACACTTTTAAAATAATGTATGGATGCCCATAGAAAAGGTTGATGTGGTTTATACCAAAATAGTTGCAATGATTATGATTAAACAAATACATGCTTTTTATTTTCCAAGTTTTTAAAATTTATTTTAAGTTACTACTGTGAACATACATTATTTTTGTAATTGAAAAGAAACTCTGTTGGTCTTAAAGCTTCTATAGAAAAAAAACTTCTATGGCTTTGACATGGAAGAAGTAAAAGAACTGAAGAAAAGAGAAGAACTAGAGAGGTCTTGGGAGGCACGCTCTCAAAACAAGACTCACAGGAGGTGGTGAGGGAAAATACCTGGAAAAAGAGATTCAAGCTCAACTATGTTACGGGGAGTTAGTGGGAAGAAGGAGTTAGAGAAGGCAGCAGCTTGAGTTCAAACACCAGTACAATGATATTATATACAACAGCTTCGCAGATTCACTTCTGAGGCAATGGTTTTGAAAACTGAAATTGGTTTCTCTCATTTCTTTAGACTACATGTCCCAGACACTGTTCAAGATACTCAGAGCACAAGGGTGAAAGAGAGAGGTTCAGTTAGTCCTCACTGACTTAGGAACTAGCAGCAGAGAAAGATTAACTCCAAAACTACAGATAGTCAACTGCAATAACTATTATAAAGGACAACCATGACAGCCTAGAACAGAAAGACTTGATCCAGTCTTGAGGGATTCTGGGAAACTTTGAGGAAGTTTTGCTCATTCAGAATAAACAGGAGTTGGGCAAAAAGCGGAGAGGGAAAATTTAAACCCGGGTTTTTTAAAAATAATTTTTTATTAGGATATAATCACTGTACAGCGGATTCATAGTGACAATTCTGATTAGACTTATATTGTACATTGGTTACATTGTCCTCATCTCTCTCCCCCTCAACTTCCTCCCTGCCCCGTTTAAAGCAATTGCAAGAGGTTTCTTAGTTCTGTTTTGTATATGTATATGAAGTCCATCTACCATATACCATCAACCTTAATCTCCTTCATTCACCATCCCTTCTCCCACTAGTAACCCCCCACACACTGTACCTATTTTATAGTCCTGTTTTTGTTACTAATATTTGAGTTGATGGCTTTGATGCTGAAGGAAGCATGATCATTTGAGGAAACAAGAGAAAGTAGGTAGGCTCAGAACAGAAACCAAATGACAGACAGGGTGAGATGAAACTGAAGAGGACGGCTGTGAAAAGCATGCAGAGCCCTCCAGACCATGGCAAGAACTATTGCTACCATTTAATTTTTTTCTAAGCACACTAAGAAGCCATTAGAATAATTCAGGTTGGGGGGAGGTCACTGCAGTGAGTAGCACACATCAGAAGAGTGGTCATGCCAGGAGTGTTCAGATGCCTACTGAACTAGTCAAGGTGGAAGGAGTTGATGCTTTGAATGGAGAGTGTGGTAAAGGAGGTGAGGAGAAGTGGGTAGATTAAATAGATTTTAAAATCCCCTCAGGGGAAGAAGACTTGGGAAAGAAAACCAAGAAATAGGTGGAGAATTAGGAAGAAGATCAGAAAACCAGCATCAAGAAAAAGTATGACTTCCTGGAAGGAAAGAATGGTCAAATAGGTTGGATGCTATTGAACAGTGCCCATTGAAATTAGCAAAATATAAGTCACTGGTGACATCAATGGAACAGTTTGGATTGGTTGGTGAGGTGGAGGTGAGATTGGAGTGGTCACACATAGGCTAGGTAGGATGGGAGAAAGGATGGAGAGATGTCATTTATATAGATGTTTCTGGAAAGAGATGAAAGGGAGAATTTTAAAGATAGAAGAAATCTGAACTTGTGTGTAGGACAAGTCCTGAGAAGAAAGGAGATTGCTAGACAGAAGATGTGATGGTAAGTTTTCTCGGAGGTAAGAGGAGATGAAATACAGAGCCCAGTGAGGGACTGATCCGGATAGGAAGTGTCCAACAAAACAGGAAACCAGGAGGTAAGATGATGTCAGAGACATCAGATCATCTTATAGATCTACTGACAACTTGAGGGGATTCTTTCCTAATTCCTTTTGGCTTCTAAAAGCAAAAACGATAGTTGTATTTCTTTGTTTGGCATTTATGGAGGGGTGTATGTGGTTTCTAAGAGTAGAAAGGCTGAAGAAGGTTTGAAATAACCATGGCACAGAAAGGGGAGCAAGCCAATTAGAGAATTAAAAGGATGGGAGGAGGAGAAACTGAGTCAAGGTCAGAGAGACGTTGAGTTCCAAAGATGGGAAGGACAAGAAGAGGGGCATCCACTTCTAAAGTCACAGCAGTAGATCAGCCAGAGTGGCTGCTCTGTCACCCGCGGTGCTGCGGCTGGATACTGGATGGGCTAAATAATGACAACAAGAGTAATGGGGGCAGTGCCTCATATGCCAGGTACTACAAGAACCTACCCCACATGAACTCATTTAATCCCAAAGACCCTATGGAGCGGACGCTCTTCTTTCCCTTTGAAAGCTGAGGACACTGAAGGTATTATGTTCCTTGTCCAAGGTCACATAGCTTGCAAGGAGAGGAACTGTTAGTCAACCCTGCTTTCCTCTGCAGCTTTCCATTACGTTCTAGAGCTGCTAGAGGCCTGCAGGATACCAAGGTGATTCCATTGCTTTCTTCCTTCTCTCTGAATGCCTGCACAAACCCCCAATGCTAGAAGGAGTCAGTTTATGGCCTGTTCTTTGCAACCTGAGGAAGCATTGTAATTTTAGCCTAATTTATCATGGTCACATGCTAATATTGCCAGTTTCTGCAAGTGGAAAAGAAGGCAGTAAGTACTATTTTATTTACATAAGTTGATTAAATGCTTTTGATTTTTGTTTTCAACTAACAAGCAACGAATTAATGTATGAGTAATCTATTGACCCATCCAAACACAGGAGAGCTGGTCACTTTCTGAATCTAGCTATTTACTTGAGTAAATCCAACTGATCGAGACCCAAATGAACAAATTACCCTAAAAATGGTTAATTTTGTCTTTCAGAGAAGTCTAGCTTTATGTGACTTTGCTGACGTTACCAAGTTTCTATCTCTACGTACTATGCGATGTGTCTGAATATCATGGGCAGTCAACTGATGCGTGCTTGATGGAGCAGCATGTGATCTGAATGAGTCATGCAGAATCAATACCTCTCCTGACAGGAATTGAGGAATAGGACTGGCTAGATCCATTCATTAGCCCCTCCCCATCAAGTCATAACCTGAGTCCTTCAGGAGCAAAACCAAGGGACGACTTTACAACTCTTGCACCCTGGCCTGGGCACCTCAGTCTCTTTCTGTCTGTTCTCCTGTCATTCACTTTAATTTTTCCTAAGACTTCCCAAAAGTCTTTCTCTTAAGCTTTAAGAATTTGGAAAATCATACTAAGCTGAGAAGAAGCCCGTCATAACTCTGGTCCTCAAACCTTACTGTCCAAAGATTACTCTGTGAATTTGCTTGGTCTGAAGTATATGGATTCAAATTCATTCATTTGTTCATTAAACTAGTAATACTTGATAGCCCACTGCATGTCAGGTGTAACTGAAGCATTGAAAACGTGGTGAACAAAAGAGATGCAACCATTGTATCATGAGCCATATGGTCTAGAAGAATAAAGAAAGTCACTTGATATTGACACTATTAATTAGTTCCAAATAGAATCAAATTTCTCCCTGAGCTCCCAATCCTCCACTACACTTTCCAGTCTCTATCATACTATATTGTTTGCTTAATTACTTTAGTAATTAGTATCTTATTCCCTCCAGGTTTTCAGCCCTCGCCACTTGTTGGGAGATTCACGGCTGCTCTCTTGGCAATTTTTATTCATGTTGACTTGTCCTTCCTTCTCACGTTAGATAAGCCAGAAGCAGACCCAGGCTGCCCCTTCACTGTGAAACTACATGTGAATTTTTTAGGAGGATGATTTTTGGGTGTTAATACTTACAAAAATGTGGCTGTTCATATATAGCCATCATCACTGGATTCCAGCTCTAGCACTTACTTTAACTATGACCATTGACTAATTTCTGGTAACGGATTTCTCATCTGCAAGATGGCCCTAATATTCCTGCCTCATACCGTTATTGGAAGAATCAACTATCGTGCACATGTCCCTGGTACCTTTATGGTACTTTAATCATTTCCCCAGCCCTTCCCTTACTCACTGTTTGGCCTGCTGATACCAACTCCCAAAATACTATGACCAGCAATATTTCACTCACTTCTTCTCTACTGCCCCAGAACAAAGGGAACATAATTAAGCATAGAAACACTATTTGATATTAGCTTCAAAAGCATACTGTGTTTGATGTGTGATATCGGATCTATTAGATATTAATATTAAACTCCTGGCTTCATGCTGTTTATATTAGCAGCAATACCCTGGCCAGAATCCGAGCTGGGAGCATTAAAATGTGGGTGTTCAGTTGCAGTTGGGTTTTTTCCTTCCCAAACGAGGTGCCAGGAAGAGGTTGAATGAATATATAATGTAACAACCATCAGCTAAGTTTGTTGAGTTTTTCAAATGAAAGGAATGGCCATGGAGCACAAGTATCCTGTCCACCTACAGATGACCTTAAGTGTCACTTGGACTCCAGCTCTCAGGTGATCACTGTCTACCTTTGCAAGCTCGCAGGGTCTCTCATTCATGGTGGTATGCATGGAAGAACATAGGAGGATCTGATGAGAAGAAAGAGGCATGGTTCATGGTCCCCATTAATAATGACAAGGAGAAGGAAAACAGAGAAGAAGAAGAAAGAAAAGAGAAAGAGAAAAATAAAAGGGAGAAGAAGGCCTAGTATTTACTGATCATTTTGCTACCTGTTCTAAACTCATTTTGATTTTCACAGCAAACCTACAAAGTCAATTCCTTTCATACCATAAAGAAGGTGTCTCTGCTACTCTTGCCTTTTAAACCAAACAATTCTGAGTCACAAAATATGTTTTTCCTCACAATTAAATTCAAACTCTGTAGCATGCTACCCAACATAAACAAGCCTGCATAGTTGAGTAGACATTAACAGCAGACTTTTCATAGAGTAAAAGAGAGTGAAATTAATTTCCATCCTCCATCTCCAACCTCAAGCTACCACAACTGCAAGCTGTCATGTCTCCCCAAATCTATCATCTCTGTTCATGTACTTGGAAAACTAATCAAACACTATCCACCTCAACCAAATCTGAAAAACTTATCTTTCACCACCTAGTTAAAAAACCAATGCCTCTGAGATCTATCCTCAAGTTCGTAAAGCCAGTGTATGGAATTCTGGAACCCAGACACAGTACCCATGTTGAACCCATGAGTTTGGTCCCAGCATCACCCATCACCATAGGCAAGTCACTCAGGCTGTCTGCCTCTGCTTCCTTTTCTGTAACTTCATGGGGTGGCTGTGAGGGCTAAGTTAATAAGTGACAGGAACTGATTGCACAGGGACTTCAGTTGGCTTATTTGCTACACGAGGATCTTGCCAAGCTTCTGGGCACAGAAGAGCACATGCTCATCCATGGGCACACATGTGTTCCCCACCTGCAAGACATGTATTTTCCCCTATGAAGCAAAAAAAAAAAAAGTGGTAAATGTCCAAATTCAATGCTAAACTCTAAAGAGCTCAAAGACCAGGTTTTATTATAATGATATTGGCAACATCTTAATCAATACAATATGTTAAAATTTTCTGTGCTCCCTTCCAGGACTCAAATAATTCTATGAATTGTCCCACCCAAGCTTTGTGCTGCCTAGAATGAGGTTTGGCCTTAAAAAGGCTCTTACAAATAAGTAGAATAGACTCCTGTCCATATGACGCTATCGCAGAGTTCAGTAACATTTATTTTGCCTAAGACCTGCCTTATTAAAATGCCAATACTCCTGAGGGAAGAAGCTAGTCTTTTCTATCCTCAGTTATTTTTACCTTAGTGAAAATGTATTTCAAATCCTTTATGACTGAAGGCCTCAGGGAAGACATGGGATATTCATAAGGGTTGGAAGGAGAAACTAAAGGGTAAGAAAGGGCATGGGAAGGCAGGACTTCAGGTGCCAAAGATGAATTCTGCCCACATCACACTTTGGTTCAGACCAAAACACCCTTGCAGGGGGGCTCATGTTCAGACTCAGGCTGAGCATCCCACCTGGGAGTGACCAGGACCACTGCCCCAGGCCCCCCAAACTCCCAAACATGCACACACTTGACTCATTTCAATGTCATCTGCTGCTTTAAGTCTCGGTTTACAATGACTTTTGTTATTATTGTTGTTATTCTCTGGCTGTCATTTTGAGGCTTTTTACCCCCACAGCTTTTAATTGAATGTTCCAGAGGAGAGATATTTCTAGTATTTAGTTTTGAACTTTAGCTTCATATTGTGACCAATTAAAATATGACTAACCACAGACTACACTTTTCTTTTTCTTCAAGCATCACCCCCAACTGAGAGAATGGAGTTTGAACGCCATAATATTATTTTCCATGCTGTTTTGACTTAAATAAAAGTTTTCTTTTTAAGTTCTTTGAGAACTTTTTGACAACCCCATTTGTTGTTGTTTGGTTTTTTTTCCCTGCCATTCCATGTGTGTATTGAGTGGAATTTTCTGGTCTGTTTTTTCTCCTCACGTCAAACCTCCTTATGTAATATAAAGCAGTGATCCTCTCTGTGTGACTAAAAGTCAAGCTATGTTGGATGACTTTTAAAGATAATAATCTAGGGGATGCAAACCCATCTGAACCCAGCCCTACCAGCAGCCCTTTACTTCCTTTCCCTTTCCCAAAAATCCCTAGCACATTCCTTAGGCTCCCACCACCTCTCCAGGAAGAGCCTTACCTTCTACCATGCAAGGAACACACAGCATTGCCTTACTCCATTTTGTGCTGCTGTAACATAATACCACATACTGGGTAATTTATAAACAATAGACATTTATTTGACTCACAGATATGGAAGCTAGAAAGCCCCAGATCAAGGACCACCTCTGGTACAGGCCTCCATGCTGTTTAACAACATGGCTGAAGGACAAAGAGGAGGAAAGAGAACAACAAATGGAATTTCAGCCTGAAGTCCTTTTACCATCAGCATTAATCCATTCCCGAGTGTGGGATCCTCATGACCCAATCACCTCTCGGGTTCCATCTCTTAATACTTTTGCATTGGGGATGAAGTTTCCAACAAGTGAACTTTGGGGGGCAAATTCAAATCCTAGCCAGCACATCACTGATGAAACCCAATGATTTGCTCCTCATGAAATACATCTATTATCCCTTCTTCCATCTTAAATTCATCTCCTTCACCACCTCCTTCTACTGCCCATTTGACTCCTTGCCTTTTCTCCTCCTTTGGCACTTATCTAAAAAGTATTTCCTCTTCTTCCCCAAGCATTTTTATTCTCCCTCTGTTCACCATCTCTCAAACTAAAACTATCTGCACAATTCCTCCTCCATCCCAAAAAAGTTCTCTGTACACCTCCTGCCCCATTGCTCTCTCTTCCTCTTTCACCACCAGCGTGACTGGCCATGCCATCCTTCCCCACTTCATTCACTTCTTGTGGCACTGAAATTTACAACCTACTATATTGCATTCTATTGACAGTGTAACAAGGAGCCAGAGGCTCAAATCAAAGTCAGGAAAGGCCCTTGGATTCAAGCAATGACATAGGTCATAGGACCAGGTAGTTACTGAAAATTAAAAATGAAGCTTAAAACTTAACTGCCCCTTTGGGGGTGAGGTGGAGGGATTTTGTCGTTTCCTAAGCCACAACTAGTGTGGAAATGCCTAGACTCAGAAATGGTAACAAATAGTAAACTTCAGTGGGAAGTGGCAGTGGAGGTGTCAGTGTCTGTGGTTGCCCTTGGCACAGACCCTGTGAAAGATAAACAGGCAATGAGACCTTGCCTTGCCTTCCCACAGGAAGCTTGGGACCACCCTGGGGGGTGGAACCTGGCACAGGAGTAAGGACAGGACTTCTACCATGTGCTCTTCTCGATCTTCAACACCTTTGTGATCACTTATGTACGCAAAGAAGAAATGAGTCACTGTCTCTCTATATGTTCAGGTTCATTCCTCCCTATCTAATCCCCTTTCTATCTATTCTGTCTTCAGTTAAGAGAACAAGAGCAGTTTCCTTGGTACAACATTCCCTGTTTCATTTACTGCTGGAAATTGTCACCGCTTTCTTTTACTGAATGAAATTTCAAAAGTGAGACAAATCAGGAAATGTATCTCTTTTCTGAATCTGAAAGGAATTATCTTTTTTTTTTTTGAGACAGGGTCTCACTATGTAGACCAGGCTGTCCTTGACCTCATGATCATCCTGCCTCAGCCTCCCAAGTGCTGGAATTACAGTCATGTGCCACCATGCCAGGCTTCTTCTGTCAAGAAAGTAGAAAAATAAGACAATGCTCTCTTCTTTCCCATCCACCTCCCAACCGTTCTCCCTCACCCCCTGTCTGTATTCTGGAGAAGCTAATGGCTCAACCCTTGAGACAGAGCTTCCAATTGAGGTCTTGACCTCTGTGCTAAGAACGCCAACCAGTGTCTGACAATGTCTTCTGACGTTGACTGGCAAGTGAGTTGAGACCATCAACTCATTTCACAAAAACCATGAAACAGCCAACAGATGGCAAGTCATTAGACTTTTGGACACTACTGACCCAGTCTATATTTGAACTTGTGGCCTCTAGGTGAAGGATTTTATGTTGCAATATTAAGTCCTGAAGAATCAAGGGATTCTCAAAATCCTTACTTTTAAAATTAACACTTTGTGGTTCACTGAGAGAGAAGAGGAAATGACAGAAGAAAGGAAGGAATACTTGATGTCCTTAAGGGAAAATTTGGTCCTATACAACTCAGTGAATGGAACTGTTGCTTTTTAAAGCTGATGTTTTTTAAAGTATTGTACCATTTGAAAGGGAGGTACATCTCACCATCACTCTGCAATGTTGTTTGAAACACCTGCCTTGGCCTTATCTTGGCTTCACTGATCGTCTTCATTTGCTTGCTTAACAACAAGGGGTGCTTAAATCTTCATTAGAAAACAACTTTCCTGAACAGAGCCATGATAATGAAAGTCAATTCTCTTAACCGCCCCCCCTTCCAAAAAACTCTCAAGAGTTTAAGATCACTGCTTCACTAATTTGTTCTACCTGGCTATGAAGTTGAAAATAAACACTATTCTGCTCATCTTATAGATAGGGAAGGTGGGAAGATCAAAGGTTTAACACAAACTTTGTTTCCATATATCAAGAAATAGAGGGGCCAGGTATGATGATACGCAACTATAATCCCAGCTACTTGGGAGGCAGTGATGGGAGATCTTGATCCAAGGTTAGCCCAGCAAAAGTCCAAGACCCTATTTGTAAAACAATCTAAAGAAGAAAAGGTCTGGGGATGTGGTGCCCTGAGAGCAATCTCTAATACCATCAAAAGAGGGAGAAAAAGAAAGGGATAGAGGGATGGAGGAAGGAAGGAAGGAAGGAAGGAAGGAAGGAAGGAAGGAAGGAAGGAAGGAAGGAAGGAAGTCTTAGCAGTCAGACATCCCCTGGGCTTACCTCTAAGATCTGTCATTTACAAACCCTGTGCCCTTAGGAAAACCATTCAAAGTTTCCATTTCCTCAACTATAAATAGGGACAATAGGAATTTTGTGAGGGTGACAAGATAATACACATAAAGACCATTGCACAGGACAGCTGCTTTGTACAGTTCCTGGTCACCCCACTACCATTCATGTATAACACAATGTACATGGTGGCCCCTAGAGCTGTGAAACTCAACAGTCATGCTAGCCACCGTCCAACACATATTGCTTCCTCAAGAGGTAATAGCCATCATTATCAGTTTGGAAGTTTTTTTTCTGGAGACAACAGAGTAGGGAGTTCAGAACATCCATGCCTTTGACCACAGATGACATGTGAAAAAAGTCAGGTTGCAGACACTGGAAAATCTTCAAAGCAGTGAGAAAACACACTGCTAAGATCCCAGAAACAAAGGAAGAAAGCAGAATTCTTTTAATTTTTATTTTTAAAATTTTTGATTGACACATAATATTTATACATGTTTATGAGATTCAGTGTGATATTTTGATTCATGTATATACTGGGTAGTAGTCCACTCAGGATAATTAGCATATCCATCACCTTGAACTCTTATCATTTCTTTATGGTGAGTACATTCTAATTCCTTTTTCTAGCTATTTTGAGATATGTAACACATTGTTGGTAATTATCCTTACCCTACTGGGCCATGGAATAACAGTATTTATTCCTCCTGTCTACCTCCTTTCCCTAAAAACAGTGGCTCTCAAAGTGCGCACACTGAACAAGCAGCAGAAGCTGGGGATTTGTTAGAAATGCAGATTCTCTAGTTCCATCCAGATCTACTCAATCAGAGGCTCTGAAATGAGGCCCAGCAATCTGTGCGTTCACAAACACTTGTGTTAATTGTGACATGCCCCAAGGTTTGAGAACAGCAAACTTAGAGGCACTTGTGGTTCTGGAAGCACAGCTAAAAAGCTGGGAAGCTGGGTGGGGATTTTGATGATCTGGAGAACATGGGGAATTGGAAATTAGAGTTCAAGGCCTGTCAAGACAAAGGGGTGCTGATTACCACCTTCTCCCGCCCCGACGCACATACACAAGACACAAGTAAAAGTGAACTGGAAATCTATGAGCCATGACAGGGGCTGAAGTTCTTCTTTTCCATTATTAATGGATAAGCCCACATCCCAGTTGCCTGCCAGTAACAAAGGCAAAACTTCTCTAGAGGAAGAAAACACTCAGTGTGTCAAATGTTCCCTTTGAAATACCCACTCCATCTTGCTCTTTTCTATCACTCACTTTGGAGAAGTCATCTGCCATATCAGAGGTCTCTCAAGCATTCCTATGAAGAGTCCACATGTGGAGAAACTGCGACCTTTGGCCCTCTGCTTATCCCCCTATTAGTGAGCCAATTTAGAGTGACTTCCACATATCCAACCACATCTTCAGGTGACTCCAGCTCTGGCTGCTAGATGCTTAAGTCCCAAGCCCAGTCGAGACCCTAACAAGAGCCACCTTCGAAGCTGTTCCTGACAAATGGAAAGTGTGAGATAATGAATGTTTATGGTATAAAAGTAATAACTACGCAATCAATCCAAAACACTAGGCATATAAGAAAGCAAGACTTGACCAAAAACTAAGAGATGGGCAATATAAACAAATCTGTAGACAACAGTGTTTTAGACAATAGACTTTCAAAGTAACTATGCTTTAATTGCTCTAGGAATTACTACTGTTTCTTTCTAAGTTCATGATCACCAGCCTCAAATGGGCCATCAATCCTGTCCAACAATCTGTATATGTGTCTTGGTTAACGCAGTTCCTCGTTTTCTATGAGTGTACAAGTCATCTCAGTGTTCCTTGTCCCTGTTCCCCCTTCACTTTCAGCATGTGACCCCTACCTACTTTCCAGAGAAAACTGAGGCCATCTGACAGTTGGTTTCTGATCCACAAATCCATATTTGAGCTTTCCTCCCTTCCTCTTATGATAGAGGAGCTGTGGATATGTTCATCCTTGTACCTGAAATTAATTCTTTAGCTTGCACTTTACCTTCTGCCCACTCCCATCTTAAGATCCTTAATCAACTCTTTTTTTTCAATATATGAAGACTTTCCTTCTCAAGCAAATCCTTCCCATTGGGTTTGTTAAATCATCCTTAAGTCACATTCTAAACTACTTGTCAACTTCAGTCCTACCTTCCCTTTCCTTTGCAAAAGAATTTCTAAAAGAATTTTCCTAAGACTTTTAGTTCCCTTTTCATACCACTTCTCATTCAGTACAACTTACTCCAACAGGGCTTCTGCCTCATCTCTCCAGTAATGTCTCTGTCTCTTGATAAGTTCTCAGTGGTTAAATGCAATGAACATTTTCAGCTCACATCTTCTCAGTCTTTCCAATGTTTCAGAGTTGAGCACATCTCCTTCTGTATGCTTTTCTTCCTGGCTTCCATGTGATTCTCCAGGTTTTCCTCTTATCTCTCTCATTTGTCATTGTTATTTTCTGTTATTAGGCAGAAGTTTCTCAGTCTGGACATTAAATATTGTAATTCCTTAGATACTGGTCTTTGGCTATGTTTTCTATAAACTTTCCCTCAAATAAGGTCATCTAAGTTTATAACTTTTATTAACATGTATACATAACTTATTCACTGATATATGTGTGTGTATGTGTGTGTATATATATATATATATATATATATATATATATATATAATGCATATAATATATGTGTGTTTGTATATATACGTATATATATCCAGCTCAGACCATCTATCTCACTCAAGACTCTGGATGTCCTTTTCTCTGTTCAAAAGCCTGATTTTAGAAACAACAGATTATAAGCCAAACACTTCTCCAAGGATTTCTTCACTCAATAAATGTGCCTCCTCCGTCTGTTTAGTTATAAAAGCTAGAACCCAGATGTCATCCTTGACCCCTCTTGCCACCTTATCTCCCAAGGCTAAGTTGTGTCAATTATCTTCTACGTAATTCTCCATTATCTCCTTCTGTCTTCCTATCTCTGCCACCCTAGATCCAATGACCATCATTTGTCCCCCTGTCAAGTCAACAGCTCTCCCAGTGTTCTAAGATAAAGACCAACTCCGTGCGGCCTGTGACCTTCAAGGTTCTGCATGATTTCACCCCTATCTGCCTCTTCAACTCTGTCTCCAATATCACTTTACCCCCTTCTCCTCAATCAACCCTTGTATTTGATGCTTCTTCCCACTGCATATGCCTAGAACATTCTTTCTGCTCCCTTTAAGCAGTTAATGAAAATTTGTTCCTACAATCTCACTTGATTGGTTATTGCTTCCTCAGAGAAGCTTTTTGATTTCCAAAGTTAAACCAAATCTCCTTATTGTCTACTTTTGGTATCTCTCTTTAGTAGCACTTAGAATAGTCTAATTTTATATTTTTTTCATGTTATAGTAATCACGTCTATTTTTGCTGACCACTGTATACTTGATCTATGTTGATGTAATAGGTCACAATAAATTTTCACTGAATAAATGAATACATAAGTGAATAAATAAATAAAACACTGTTATTACAAAAGAAGATTGGCATCTCTAGTACTAAAGTAAGAAACATCCAGGAGACTTCTACACTCATGACTCTAAGTTGACATTTTAGGTCACTGAGTAATAATAAGACTTTTTTTTCTTCCTCTGTTTGGAACAAGTTGAAAAGTGGACACAGGAGAGAGGCTCATAGAGATCAAAATATCAGCTTAATTACTAATCAAGCTGAATTGGAGAGCCATGCTTGACTAATGGCTACACTAGTTTTCCTAATACATCCCCTTGGATTTGAACTTGTCCATTCAAACTGGTAGACTCACCGGTGCGGGGGGAAGATCAAGGCCTATGAAGCTTTGCTTCATGGATTAGCAGAGCTGTTTATACCTGGAGGTCAAGGTGTTCCACCAGAGCCCAAGAAGCCAGGGAGAAGCTGGATAGAGTGTGTCCAGAATATTCTCCTATTCTCACCTGTCAGGTAACCCACTCCTTCCATAAGAAGGATGCATAAGGGAGGAAAGAAAGGCCAGGGATGTTATTTTTATCAGATGCTTTCTCAAGGAAATATGAGGCCAAGGGAATAGAGGTTTCCATAACAAATATTAAAATAAATTAACATGTAAATGTTAGTGTGGCTTTATTTAGAGTTGAAAACTTATTTTAAAAAATAAAATTGACTATTTTTTCCAACTAGTGCAATTAATGCAATCTTGCTACTGTTTCTTCCATTCTTCCTTGCTTTGTTGACTATTACTTAATTGAGATGGTTATGAATTAGCCCTACTTTTCAACTATCACTGAAATAATTTACTTATATTATAATGAAGTATTATACCTAGATATACATGCTATTAATTTCCTGAATATCTTATTTTTTATGAAAAAAATCACAAAATTGTCTCCTCTATTGGCTTTTAATTATCTGAATAGTTACACAACATTTGCACATAATTTAAAGCCTTGGAAATATGAAGCTAATTGTACAAGTTCAGAATGCTTTCAACTGTAAGGAACAGAATATCCAACCAATAATGTCTCAATTATTAAATATACTTAATTATCTCACATACAAGAAGTAGAGAGGTAGCTTCATGCTGACACAGCAGTTCAACAAAGATACCAAGGTTCTCCATGTCCTGTTTACCACATCCCATGTGTTGGCTTTTCACTCCCAGTCTTGTTGCCTCAAGACTACAAAATGATCAGTGTGGGTTAGAAATATCCCAATTACAGTCAAGGCAGGTGAAGTGAAGGGTTCCTTATTGAACACTTTGTCCTCACACTCAGTGTCTTTTATCTGGAAACAAAGCCCTTCTCAGAGTCCTCACCAGTACAGTGAGGCTGTAAGGTAAGTTTGTGATTGGTTTATTAAACTGAATCAAATCAAAAATTAAACTGAATCAAATCAAAGTCCATCAGCAAAGAAGAAGGGAGATGTTGAATAGATAGCAACAACATCTGACATGATGACTTTGACTCGAACGAATCCCTGAAGTTGCTCTTGACACTATGACAAGCATCACCAATTCTTCTAAGGGCAGTAAATAGAGGAAATGCTATAACCCGGACATACAATTAATAAGTTTATCTATTATTTGCTCAGTCATCAGAAAATGTTTCAGAACAATAAGGACATTCAAATATCTGGAAGTGGAGAAATGAGAATGCCGAGTAAAGCAAGACCCATCTTGCTTTACTCTACATGGCTGAGGAGAGCTTCAAGGATAGGTTGAACAGGAAAGCCAGAAGAAGAGAAACACAGAGCCAGCAGAGGTAGAGCCAACATGGAAACTGCTTTCCTCATGTCATCATTCTGCTTTTAAACTGTGTGTGGCTCCTCTCTTCCCAATAAATAAATAATTCCAGAACATTCAGCCAAGGTGCTAAGGAGCAGACTAGATTAGAAAAGAGAGACAAGTTGGAAGACTATCGCAGTGCCTTTGAAGTGATGGCGGCCCCAGTGAGAACATTATCACTGGCAATAAAAATGGATTATAAAGGGTGGCTATCTGGGCATTTTCACCTCCTTTCAGGGTATCCCCCAATAGAACACAACAGAAGCAGTAGTGAAAAACATAGACCCTCGTGCATGGCGCAGTCAAGCACTTCATACCATGGTCTCCATTCTGAGTGCTAGCTTGAAGAAAGTAAGTCAATTTTAACTACTGAAAGAAGTCATCAGGGGTTCCTCCAATAGTCACTTTTTAAATCTCAAATCATTGCTCTTCTAGTTAGTTACTTACTCATGGCCTTGTTTTGCAGAAATGGGCTGCAGGCATTCCAGGAAATGAAAAGTGATTATTGGAAGAGAGGCTTTTCTGATGATGCCACTCAGAGGTGTCTGTTTCCCACCCACAGGGAGTATAGGTCAGAAAGAAAAGCCCTCTCTGGGGTCAGCGAGGAATTGAATCCATATTGAAGTGAAAAGTCTCAGACTTCTTGCTTTCCACTGACCTTGGTGCCTCTTCTGACAAGGCTTAAGAAAGTGTAGCCATTACTAAGATTCCACCTTACTCCTATTAGAATAGCTACCATCAAGAACAGCACCACCAACAAATGTCAGCGAGGATGTGGGGAAAAAGAACACTCAATACACTGCTGGTAGGAATGCAAGCTAGTACAACCACTTCGGAAAACAATATGGAGGCTTCTTAAAAATCTAAACATAGATCTTCCATATGAACCAGCAATCCTACTCCTAGGGATATACCCGAAGGAATGTGACACAGGTTACTCTAGAGGCACCTGCACACCCATGTCTATTGCAGCACTATTCACAATAGCCAAGTTATGGAAACAGCCAAGATGACAAATGAATTAAGAAAATGTGGTATTTATGCACAGTGGAATTTTACTCAGCCACAAAGAAGAATGAAATTTTGTCATTCACAAGTAAATGGATGGAATTGGAGAACATCATCTTAAGGGAAGTTACTCAGGCTCAGAAGGCCAAATATCGCATGATCTCCCTCATTTGCAGATTATAGACCTAAAACAAATGCAGTAATGTTATTGGACATGGGTCACACACTAAGGGGAGACTGTGCATGGGAGGAATAGGGAAAGGGAAGGAAACCAAAAACTTGAATGTGGTTGATATGCTCATTTACAGAAGCTAATATACTAATCTTAAACTGGCCAAGGCCACTATGGGAAGGGGACCAGGAAATAGTGAAGAGGTCTGGTAGAGATGAACCAATGTGGGTTGTAATACACACGTGCATGGAAGCAATGCTAGGAATCTCTCTGTATAGCTATCTTCATATCAAACTAGCAAAACACTGTGCCTTTCTTATTATCCCTTATGTTTTCTCTTCAACAAAATTGGAGAACAAGAGGATGGAACAAGTTCTGCCCAGAAGCAGGGGTAGGGGGGGTAGAGGAGATGGGGGGGGTGGCCCAAATAATGTATACACATGTAAGTATATGTAAAAACAATAAAATAAAATTAGCATTAAAATCTTTTTAAAAAGAAAGAACAGCCATTTCTGCTTGTTTTTGTTTTTCTTACTTTGTAGCTCAGGCTGGCCTTCAACTTGCAATCCTCTGGCCTCTGTCGTCCAAGTGCTGTGATTGCAGGCCTGTACTACCATGCCTGGCTTAAATACAGCCCATTGAACCATGAAGGCTATGGGTGATCAACTCCTAAGGAAGCAATGTCAGGACCTTTCTTCCTAGAAAGCCTACTACCTGTCTTCACTGAACAGATGTTCTGTGCCTTGCTGCCAAAAGCACTCCTAATGCAAGAACTTGGCTCTCCTGCTGAATTCACTCCTCAGCCCTTGGGACCCTGGAACAAAGAGGACATTCCCCAGAGACATGCCACTGGAGTGTGTAATAGATTAGTTACAGGTAATTTAGCTACCCCTGCTTCAAACATTGCATAAATCACAGGCTTCTGAACAAGGACTGCTTCCTTCATGTCATCCTTCTGCCACTTATCTACTCAGTGACCTGGGACTTCTTTACATGAGCGACTTCTCATCTATAAAATAAGAATAATTCATACTCTATAGATGTTTTAAGAATTCAATGAGCTCATGACTGTAAGGTGCTTAGCTCAATGTGTGGTTCAGGGTTAGCAATCAATAAATGTTGAGCACTGTATCTTTTACAGATGAGGAAACAGTAATCCGAAAAGACTAGCACAGGGGCCCAAGGTCACCAAGATAAATGCTGTGCATGCTTATTTTCATGGACACATCTTTTCACAGTAGCATGTCGACAAGTCAGCAAATATTTATTAAGTGGCCATGAGGTGCAGAATTCTGACCTAAACATTCAGAATTTATGCTTAAGGATGGGAATATTTTCTGTCTTAGTGGAATTTACTGTCTGTCAAGGATGTTTCATTTTTGTGGTTGCCCCAACTGCATACAAGGCTGGCCCTACAAATAAAAGTGACAGATGACAGATTCCTCTGTGATGTAGCGTGAGGGTACCTAGGAAGGCCACTTGAACAACATACAAAGACTGGAAGTGGAGTTAAACTCAACAGCTTTGTATTGGTCTGAGTTGTGTCTTCCTAGGGAGTGGACTGATCCAAACCCACCTGTCTGTCTCCTTCCTTTGTAGTTTCTCTGCAGATAACAGTTCCTCTTTGAGCCTTTATCTAATGTCTAAACTATCCCCAACCATAGCCAGATGTGTATGTATAACTTTTCTTGTTATCACCAAACAGTCTTTAAAATTTTGCTGGTGGAGTAGATGAAGTGATAGAGGGCCTGCCTAGCAAGCACAAGGCCCTGTATTGGCAAAAAAAACCTAAACAAACTAACTTTAAGCCTGTGGGGAGGAGGGGAGTTGTGGTTGATAGCTATTTGAGAGGCAGAAATTGGGAGGATCATGGTTTTCAAGGTCAGCTAAGGTCAAACAAAAATTCATAAGATCCCATCTCAATCAATAGTTGGGGCAATGGTACACACTAGCCATTCCAACCACTGTGGAAAGCATAAATAAAAGGCTAGCATTCCAGGCTGGCCTGGACAAAAAGCAAGACCCTAGCTCCAAAATAACCAGAACAAAAAAGGCTGGAGGCATAGCTGAAGCAGTGGAGAGCCTGCCCAACAAGTGCAAAGCCCTGAGTTCAAAGCCCAGTACTGTCAGAAAAAAAAAGCAAATGTGCTTGGGAAAGGAAAGGGCTTATGTCAATAAAATATATTTTAATAAATAAATAGACATATATATGTATATATGAACATTAAGGTAGATATATACTTTATAACAAGTGAATTTCCTTGAGTACAAAAGTAGGGCCCCTCTCTGGGATTTGCTTACTCCCCAGGACAAAATGAGCTCTAATATGAAACTAAAGGAAGCAGAGGAGACATCAAGGCAGTTGAAATGTTGCTGGGAGTCTGGCCTGGACTCACCCTTCTTGCCGTGGCTCTCAAGATTCCTGCTCTCTCTACAAACCTTCTAAGCACCCTTTGAGTGAGGCCTTTGTGACAGCCTCTTCATGATGGCCCTTCATTCAGAAAACCAGTCTAAAGTGAGTCAGGGTGAAGACAGCACTCACTGCCTTATGATCTTGAAGGAAATTTGTCTCCTAAGTATCTGCAGAATAGGGACATCTGAGCATGAGGTCACAGTTCTTCCTAAAGCATGTGCCCCCTTTGAGCATTTCCTCAATGGATACTTACATAGGGAGGGTCAAATCCTAGCTGTGTGGCCCTTGCCCAACTCAATCCTGACAAACTCATTCCCGTGAAGTTCTCCATGACTGGCAAGGATGTGTTAAAGAGGTCCTTCCTAAAAGAAATTTTTAACACAATTCTCGAACATATTTTTAAAGTTCCCCAATGATGGATTTTCTATTACATGGGCTAGTTTGAAGGCGACGTTTGTTTAGGCAAATGGAACAGCATGATCAGTAATCTATTCCTCTATGCAAAGACCAGCTCTCCTAGGTGACATCAAATGCTTGCCAGCTGCCATCTAAGTAGATTTTACTAAAGGGCAGCTCACCAAACTGCCTGACTGGAGGAAAAAAGGCACAGTGGAGACATAGGAGAAGCACCTGCTCCTACCTTTGGGGAAGCAATCACCTGGTTGGCCACTGAAAAGTGATACATGCCAGCCCTTGCTGTCAATGGCTACGCGTTGGTTGGAAACATGCACTTCCACTGAGCCTGGCTCCAGGTTGCCAAGAGCCTGCACCTGACAAGCAACCAGGGGGATAGTCTTCTGATAGACAGCAAGAGCAAAAGAGAGTTCTGCATTGAGAACAAGCCCTGGCCCTGGCAGTCCATTGACAATGAAGATCTGGTACACCACTTCTGGTACACCTATAAAAGACAGAAGAGCCCATGGGATCTTCAGCATCATTGGTTCTGCAATACCTCAGCCAGCATCGGCTCTTCAGGACAACATTGCATGTGAGAAAAATGGGCATAATCAAATGAGAATCCATGCTTTTAAAAAAAGAGTCCCACAGATAACTATCACTGAAGACCCAGAGATACAGCCCATGAAACAGAGGACATTTATGCTAAGTTTGACCCTGGTCATCGCTAACATGGTATCACTAATAAGCCAATGTGTGCCATTAATTAGAAGAGCTATTGCGTATTAAAAAAAACCCAAAAATCCTGGGAAATAGCCACTTGGTGAGAAGTTTAATTTACAATGTCACAGGAAAATGGACAACGGCATTATTAAAGTTGCCACAGTGTAACAACTTGTGATTGATTTACATTTCATATTAGACCGCCTCCTTCCAGCTAATGTTGACTATTAGCAGTAAAATACACCGTTGCAACCATTTATTGAGCATTTACAATGTGCTGTCACTGTGTCATGGGCTTTAAAAGCATCTGTGATGTAACTACAAAAGTGAAACTTATAAGGAACTTGCTACATGCCAGACATTGCTCTATGCATTCCATATTCATTAACTCATTCCTCACAAAAACCCCATGAGGTGGGTTCAATAGTTTCCCCTTATTTACAGTTTCTCTTTCTGTAGTCTCAGTTACTTGTGCTCAACCATGGTAAGAAACTATTAAATGTGAAATTTCAGAAATAAACAGTTCATAAGTTTTAAGTTGTGCATTGTTCTGAGTGTTGTGATGACATCTCTCACTGACCTACTTTGTCCCAACTGAAATGTGAATCATCCCTTTGTCCAGCAAATCCACCCTGTATGCGCTACCCACCTGTTAGTCCACTTAGTAACCACTTCAGTAATCAGACTAACTGTCAAGGTATAGCAGTGCGTGTGTTCATTATCCTTATTTTTCTCATTAATGGCTCTGAAGCACAAGACAGTAGTGATGCAAAGGAGGTGCCAGGTCACAAAACATGGAAGGACAGATTAACTTTGGAGCTAGGTGGCAACATACACGCATATAGGGAAAAAAACCAGTATTTATAGGGTTCAGTACTAGCCACAGTTTCAGGTATCCACTGGGGATCTTGGACTGTATCCCTTACAGGTAACGGGATACTACTGACTGTTATTCGCACCATTTTACAGATAAGGAACTGAGACACAGGGAAGTAAAACAACTTTCCCAGCCTATGTATGTCTAATTAAGAGGCAAAGCAAGAATTCAAATCATGTTATCTGTTCCAAAGTCCATGCACTCACTGATTTCTTCACAATTGCATCCTTAAGACATCACCATGAAAGATTTATTACAATACCCTCTTTTTTATAAGTAAGGAAAATGAGGTTTAAAATGGTGCAACCACGTCTTCAATCACAGAACCAGGAAGTGGTAGAGCCAGGAGTTGAACCGAGGCCTTTCTGGTACCAAAGAATAAGGCCAGAGGGTTATGTCCTTTCTTGAATTAGTTGTGGTTCTTGCCTAGAAATGTAATTATGCCTTCTTCCCAGATATCATGTCAATATATTCGAAGGGCTGCTGATGATACACACTGTGCTCAGTGCTGAAAATAAGACAGTTCAGTCTTTCAAAATGCTCACACTCTAGTGTGGAAGCTCTGATCCTGAAGTTGTAATTCAAGGACATGGAGATACTATAAAGAATGACTTCTTCCTCATGTTCTTTGTCACATGCAAAGCCTCCCCTTGATTGGTGGCTTCAGCTATATGTGTAAATAAGAACACTGACTGTCCCTTCCTCAGTCGTGTGTATTTCTGATGACAAATCAGTCTTTTTGTTGCCACAAGTTAACAAATTCTCTAAGCTGTCTGTCCCATGTTGCCTGAAGCTACTGTTCACATAGTTTTGTGATGGGCTTTCTTCTGCTCATCCTGAACAAGGATTCTTTGTCATTTCTTCCATTTTGCCCTCCATGGTTATGGCTGCTGCAAACCAATGAGTTATGCATCACTTCTAAAAGTGACCATCTGTGTTGAAAGTGAGTGTAGCTCCATGGTAGAAGCACTTGTCTAGCATGAATGAGGTCCTGGGTTTGATTCCCAGCACCAAAAACAAAAACAAGACAAAAGTGACTATCATCAAGAACCTCAACAATAGAATGGGGGGACAATAACAAAACATTTAAGGACACTAATGAATGTATAACCCTTTCTTAACCTACCACTCACTAGCCATGTGTTGTCTGATTACAGTCACACATCCTTTAGTGATGAGGACACATTTATGAAATGTATCATTAAGTGATTTTGACATTGTGTGAACATCACAGAGTGTACTTACACAAACCAACATATTACATGTCAACCAATCAACATGGTCTCTTCATACAATGAAGCAGTGCAGCAAACACAAGATGTTTCTTTAATAAAACAAAATAAACTTTCTTTTTGGAGCTAGAAGGAGTACCTTCTGGAGTAACAATAGTATGTATACTAAATATGTAAACCAATAACAGTTTTTTTTTATCATTATCAGATATTATGTACTGTACATAATGATATGTATTATACTTTCACATGAATGGCAGTATAGTAGGCTTCTTTATGCCAGCATCACAACAAATATATGTATAGTCCATTGCACTGTGACTGCAATGTCGCTTGGTGACAGGAATTCTTCAGTTCCATTATAATTTTCTAGGTCCACCATCATCTATGCAACCTATTGTTGATTGAAATATCACTATGTGGCTTATGACTATATTTAATTATTGTGCAGAAAAACCATCGGATCTTCCACAGGTTGCTATGAGGATTGGCTAAGACCTGTAAAGCAGGCAAGACAAGTTCTATAACACCTTAGGAGTGTAGGTGGACTGGGAGTAACTCCTGAACATGAGTTATGTGTTTTGGTGGAAGAATGATCTTTACAAAAGAATAGAGAGAAATTCAAACTTGCCAAAAGGCAAAAGAAAAAAATTGATGGCTTGACTGTTGTGTACAGTTCTATAACCCCAGAAACTTCTGAAATCAGACCAAAGAGGTGTGGGGGGTGACATGTTACGGTTTGGATCTTAAATATCCCCCCCAAAGGTCCACATGCTAAAGGCTTCATTGCTTGCCTGTAGCACTATTAGAAGGTGGTGGAACCGTTAGGTGGTGGGGCCTAGTGGGAGGAAGTTAGGTTATTGGGGGGTATGTATTTGAAAGAGATATTGGTACCCCAACCTCTTCCTCTCTTTCTTTCCCAGCCACCATGAAATGAACAAATGTCTTCCAACGTGTGGTCTTGCTGTGATGTACTGAGCCACCACAGGCCCAAAGCAACAGAGCCAAGGGACCATGAACTGAAACCTCTGAAACTGTGAACCAAAATAAAACTTTTCTCCTTACATGTTGATTATCTCAGGTATTTGTTACAGTAACAGAAAGATTGCTAACACAAAGTGTGATATTGAGTGTGCTGCTACATTCTGGAAACAATCATAAAGTGTTTGTCTCACAGTAGCATGTACCAATCTCTGTTCTGATAAAGAAGTTGGAGCAATGGTTTAAAACTAGCCACTCTGTTGTTTTGAGTTCCATGCATGTCCTTGATCCTCTCACTCAAGCCTTTGTCTTTGGCCACCTCATCTTTACAAAAGCTAAGAACCTCTGGTTCTTAATGATCTACATTAACTTTAGCTATTACTTCATCCCCCCCATGGCTCCAAGCTGCGTCCTAAACCACAACCCTATTGCTTCACGTCATGAAAAATGATCTCCACTGTCAAAACTTGTGGTAAGAGAAAGGCTTTAATATCTTCTTGATATGATAGCACCTGATAAAGATGCCATTAACATCTCAATACTGGAAAAGTAGCACATGTATGATGGTTGTGGCTGTTTTGTTTTCTAAATTAATTGGCTAGCATAAAGGACTACACTATTGGATTCTAAATCAAGTGGAAGTATCTCTCAAGGTTAGTTACAGCACAGCTTCTGGTAACAGGAAGCCCAAAGAGAAATAATTGACAAAACTCTAGAAGGTTAGAGTGAACCGAAATGAATGCAATATAACAAAAGGGAAAGAGAGAAAGAAGGAGGGGAAGGAGGAGGAGAATAAGACTTTATCTCTTATTGTTAGTTTTGTAACAAATTACTCTAAGACTTAGTGACTTAAATCAGTAGGTTTGGGACTGGGGGGAAAGTAAGGACCCTGCATGTCCATGACCTTCAGAGTAACTGACCTCTTAAATTTTGTAACTTTGTCTCCTGGCCTACCTTACCACAGTCCTGGTTCTTTAAAACAACAAAAAATATTCATGATGGTTCACAGTTTCCGTGGGTCTGGAACTTGGGAGCAGCTCAGCTAAATTGTTTTTAAGTTGAGTCTATTGCGAAGTCAGCTGGCGCTGCAGATCACCTGGTGGTCCTGCAAAGGAGTGCATGCACACGACTGGCAAGTCAGGGATGGCTGTTGGCAAGAGCCCTCAGTTTCATGTTCCTTTCTGTAGGGTGTTGTCATGACATTGAAGGTGACCTCCCTCACAATAAGTGAACCAAGAGGAAGGAAAGCGAAGTCACACTGTCTTTTATGACTTTGCTTCAGAAATTCACTCCATTATATCCTATTGGTCACACAGACCACTCTGATACATTGCAGGAAAATACTATACAAAGGCACAATCATTCATTTGGTGCCATTTTTGAATGATCATACTAAAAAGGAGGAGAAGGAGTGGAAAGGGAAGAAAAATGCTTAGCTGAGAATCTGGTTTTCAAAAGATGACATTGGCTTGAACTTTTTAGATAAAAATTAAGTCAAAATGGCCACTCCTAGGGGAGAACTAGAATTGTCCATTGTTGGATAGTCTTGTTCTTCACTCAGCAGTTGTGTATGTGTTTAGGACAATTCTGGTTGATGAACTGAGTTGAAAGACTTCATCCCAGACACCGCCCATCCATCAAATGTGTCCGTCTACAAGTGACACCAGGCCATCAAAGCCCAATTCTTGCTGGAGGGGTGCTGACTGATGTGGTGGTAGCAGGGTACAGTAACTTATGTTCGTGATAGCTCATCCCATTAGCACGGCTCTGTTGATAAGCTCTAGGTCTCTGTTTGTTTGCTTACTCCTTAGTGATCTTTGCACAAATCTAATTTCTATGGATGAGTGACATGTAATGGTCCATCCATTTCCTTACCTAAGTTACATACAAAGTTACCACAAATAAGTACCACAAAAATTTCTCTTTCCCAGAAGGCTCATGTGATTATTTCTAAAAAGAGCACTTTTTTTAATTCAACATTGACTTTCTTCTATCAGTGTGGAAGGCAAAGTCTTATAGAGTCCTGCTCTTTTTATTTTGTGATGAGCTTTTTTTCCTCAAACACTGCCTTTCCAGAAACTATATCCTACCAAACCAAGACTGAAGTTAACACATTCAAGCTCTTTTTCTCCAAGAAGGCAGTGATTTTTTTTTTTTTCAGTGCAAAGCATGGTGGACCCCAGAGACTCCATCCCTAAAGACTATTGGTTGGTGGTGTCTCAATGTCCTGCTCTCCTTCCTCTCTAATAAGTGGGTCCTGCCGTTCTTGACACGAGATCTTCCCTCCCACCCAGCACTGTCCCTCAGCTAATGTCCCTTCAAGCCCTCCACAAGAATGGAAGGAATGTGTGTGTGTGTCTTTAATCCTGGGGTTGTCCATCAGCACAGGGAGTCAGAATGCACATGCCCTTCACTGCTCTTTTGTCTCTGCATCTTATCGTGGCTCTCCAGCAGGGCCTTTGATTTCCACACCTCACTGGGGGTGTCTGGGCTACTTTTTAGCTGGCATCTCTGTTTGCAAAGATATGTATCCAATTCCACACACAGTGAAAGAATAACAACATGAATTACAAATGTTATGATGCATTATGCTTTGATTAAATAAGAAATGTGATCAGCTAAGCCCAGAAGGATAAAACTCGAATCCCGTCAAGAGTAAAGATGAATGAACAGAACTACAGTGACATCTGCTGGTCCCTCCCATAGAGTTGTTGGTTTAAGTATCAACAGAAATGTGTGATGGAAAAAATAATAGTAATGATAACCTCACGCTGAAAACGAATCCCTAAAATGTGCCTGTAGGTAGTGATGTATTAAGCTCAACGGTTTTAATGAGAGAACAAAATTCTTTGAGATAGAAAGTGACAATTATTTACTGTGTACTCGTAAGAGGAATTTAAAGGACCATTCATAGCATCATTTTGCACACAGTCAACCATGCCTGCCCGTTCTGGTGGACAGACAGATCCATCTGTAGAAGAGAGAAAAAAGGAAAAGAGGTCTACTCAAAACTCTCTCTGAGTCTTCACCGTTTCTCTGGAAAGAAATGTCTACTGATGCAATGCTGAGAGACATTAGAAAAACATTAAGACGTAATCAGGTACTCACTGGGGACCAGGGTTTCAGTGGGATCAATAAACTTTGCCACCCTATTGGCTTCCATTTGGGCAAATCTTCAATTATCAACATTCATTGTCCTCTCTGCCAAAAATTAAAGTGAGAGCTTGCTCTCTGGTTCAGCATCCTGAGCACAAACTCCCAAAGCTGCTTCCCTTCCCTGGAGTCTGAGAAGTGCCTGCATAGCATTCCCTTGAACGTTTCTCGGCCAGTGTCTTTTGAAGAAAGGGCAGGGTTTTTGTTAGGAACCCCCTACCCCAAGCAGTGTCACAAAGGGAGCTGTCATCTGGACTCTGGATAATGACCATTCAGTTTTCAATGAAATCCAAACCATCATGGATATATTTTTCCTAAGCACAATCCTAAATACCACGAGTATATGGTGTCCACAACATCTCATTATAAAGCTTTCCTGACAACATTCTTTTCCAAAAAATTAGTAGAGATTGTTTCTTTTTGAAATTGTTTTTAAAATGGTCTGCATCCAGTTTCTGGGGCCTGGATTTCAAAAGATGGGCATTGCATTACGAACAAAGGAACTTTTTTGCTTCTGTCTCGTTCTTGGACTGTGGGACTGCTCTGAGTGGGGAGGCATGGCTGTCATCTTGCTGTGCTGAAAGCATCCTTATCCCACATCTGAATAAAGGACAAAGAGACCCCCTTCCAGGCAGCGTGTGGAGATGCGCACATCTAACAATAACCATATATTGTGTGGAAGTACAAGTGAGGACAGTCTGCACTCCTTGGAAGCTAAGCTGTGTTACAGCTATCCGGGTTCCTTTTAATGACTCGGAGGGACAATGCATCAACTACAAGTCTAAAACACATTCAATAAAACATCTTGGAGTCAGTGCCTGTGGAATTCATTTTCTAGAGACAGCCAAGCTTGGGGATTTGATTTCTAAGTTGGTTTTTTTCCCCCCTTTTCTTTTCTTTCTTTCTCCTTCTTCTTTTTTTTAAATTTAAACTGCAAAGATACTTTCCCCCATCTTATATCTTTCAACGCTAGTTGAGTCAGTACAATTCATCATTGTTCAAGCAGGTTTTCTACAAGGGGAGATTACTACTAATTGATTATTAATTGATTATCATAATAGTCACATTCTCTTTGTGGCAATTCCTGAAAACAAGGTATGCTCTGGGTACTTCTGAATAGCGAGGGATTTGTAGACCCACAGACAGGTTGGTGCCTCCTCTAGGGACCCATCCATCTGGCTCTGACAGTGCCATATCCATTATTCCCACAAATAATGCTAAGGGAGGTAGTATTGGGTGGAATTGAGAGTGTTCTTTCTGCAGTTTCTTCCACTTGAAATACGTTGAATGTTTCTTTCTGCACAACTCTGGCATGAAGCCTAGTTACAAGACAAGGAGGAATGCATTTCCAGAAACTTTTTACCTTCCTGTGGCAACAGACTTCAGACCCTCCAGCACTAGTGGGATGTGTCAATGGCCCTATCTTCTGAAATGTGATTGATCTTGTGACTCAAACTCCCTCTCTATTAAAGAGCTACAATTAAAGAGGTGTAGCTCAGTGGTAGAGTGCTTGCTAGTACAAGGTCCTGCACCAGCACCTCACAAAAACAAATAAATAAATTAAATAATTAAATAAAACAAAGAGATACATTGTCATTTCTCTTCATTTTGCCCTGCATTTGGTCATCAAAAGACCCTTGATGAGTATCTTTTATGTGTTAGACCCTGGCTCAGACCCTGGGACATACATCTGATAGTATGGGGGTAAGGAGGGGAAAGCTGGGTCTAACCAGACAGAAATACAATTACCTTGGCCAAAAGAACAGGGTGTCATTTGTACTATGGTGCAAATGTACTTTTTGTTCAAAAGGGACCTTTCTAAATGGGTGGTGGGAGTTTGGAAAAGCCTCACAGAGGAATGGACATTGGAGCTAACTTTTTAAGGGTATGGAATTAACTGTGTAAAGAAAGAAAAGTGGGCCAGGTGTGATGGTATATGTCTGCAATCCCTGCACTCAGAAGGCTGAGGCAGGAGGATCATAAGTTCAAGGTCATCCTGGACTACCACATAGTAAGATCCTGTCTCAAAAAAAAGGGAAAGATTACAGGCAGAGGGAACAGCACTGAAAAAGCATGGAAGAATGAAACTACAGCTAAGTTCAAAAGGTAGCTGTCCACATGTGACTGGAGGGAAGGGAATCTGTCAAGTCCAGCAGACATGTGTCTCCTAGGCACAGAGAAGCCCATTAAAAGAGGTCATTGGTTCCTCAAAGGCATAGGTTTGCAACCTGCTTTACTTAACATTTGTTGAGCACCTATTGTGTACAGGGGACTGTCCAATACACTGTGGCCTACAAAGATTGAGAAGAAATCCATCTGTGCCCTCAAAAAGTGATACCCATTGAGTTCCCACTGCAGAGCAGACAAGCCGTTGGTCTCTTCCTTCTATGGTTCAATTCAGTCCTCACAACAAATCTGCAAAGTAAGTCATCTGGATTTTACAGATCAGGAAACTGTAAGGTCCTCTTGAAAGTAAAAAGGACCTGTCCAAGATCAAGTATCAGGCTTTTAGTACCACTGGGATTAGAGCTACAGAGAAGACACGGAAGCTATGACTAAAGGTTTCCAGCAGTGACCACAGCAGAGAGGAGAAAAAGTGGGTATACATATTTGGGGGTGCTACTCCCCTTGATCAAACCAACTGGAAGAAAGAAAGAGAGGGGAGGAGAGGAGGAGAAAGGAGAGAAGGGGGGAGGGAAGGAAGAAAGGAAGGAAAGAAGAAAGGAAGGGTTTTATAAAGTAGAGACATTTGCTAAGAAGTGGAATATGTCGATGTATGTTGTGAGCACATGAAAAAAGTCCAAGGAAAAGATGGCTATAGACAATTATGGAAAGGTGAAACCAGCATACAGGAAGTGTGTCTGGCTGTTTCTAGAGCTCTACAGGTCTTATTTATGCTTGGAATCCCCTGGTAAATTTCCCTGGGACTTGCACTATGAACCCACCGGGGCCCCATCATTTCAGGTAGTGTGTGGTGTGTTTGCTCCTTGCCTCTTTTGGTCTTTGGGCTCTCTGGCATTCCTAGAACATAGTGTTTGCAAAGCTGTAATACTTCACATCACAGAGGGAAACAGGAAAGGCAGACGGTGGAGGGAACATAACGGGAGAGAAAGGCAGGCGACTTTGTCAGGAGGTTTAAACTTTCTTACTGAGTTAGAAGCGGCACTGGGGAGGAGGTGTTTTAGATGTTTGGGCCTTCTGGGGTCACTGTTGCTGTGGAGAAGAAAGAGTGGGATGATTTTAAAGTGGTCGGAACATGGCAGGGACTTGGAGACGACTGGAGGAGGGTGACTGTTTTGCAATGGTTCTTTTATGTGGGAATTAAGGCTGTGACCGATATTGTCACATTTCCTTCAGAAAAGCATGAGAATTCTTTGACTGTATAAAGAGAAAACTTTTCAGGCTTTCTCCAACAAGTCCTTGTTCCACATTTCTCAGCATTAAGGAATGGATCTGGGCATTTGGAGTAGGGATTTCTAAGTCATGCTCCACTCCTAGTTTAGCCTGTAAATTCTGGCAGGTTTTCTTACTTCACTAATTTTTACAATATTAACTATTTACAGCTGGAGCATGAATTATGAGGAAATTTGTAAGTAACAAAGTGGTAAGTGTATTTGTAGCATTATTAGGCAAAACATTCTAATATGATCACCCCCAGCCTCCATGGAGATTGGCTCCAGGACCCCCTCAGATACCAAAATCTTCACATGTTCAAGTTCCTTCTATAAAATGGTGTACTGTTTGGTCACCCTTTGTATACTTTAAATCCTCGCTAGATTACTTGTAATACCTACTACAATGTAAATGTCATGTAAATGGCTGTTATTCTGTAGTGTGTAGGGAATAATGGCAAGAAAAAAAGTCTGCGCCTGTTTGGTACAGGCACAATTTTTTAAAAAAATATTTTTCAATCTGCTATTAGTTGAACTGCCAATGTGAAATCTGGGAGACAAGGAGATGGGATGACCACATAGGAATGCTGATGTATAGAACAGGCTCTTTCTTTGACTTCTCTGAAGTGAAAGACTCCAAGGTGGTGCTGACAAAATCAAGGGGGAAATGAGATGAATTAGTAACCTCCTACAGCTAATGAATTGTACAAGGAAATATGTAGGTAGTTTCTTTTATTTCCCTTTTTCTACCAAGTCAATGAAAAGGGTAGAATGTGAGGGGTTACCAAGTTTATGAACATCAAAGGAGTCAGCTTCAAAGGTCGTCCACTTTAGCACTCAACATGGAGCATGGCACATACGGGGTACCTGCTATGGACTGAATTATGCCCCTTCAATTCATATGTTGAAGTGCTAAAGCCCAGTTCCTCAGAACATGACAATGTGACAGTTGGTCTTCTGTCTCTGCAGGTTCCCCATCCAAAGACTCAATCAAGCACAGATCAATAATATTTGGGAAAAAGTGCATCTATTCTGAATATGTACAGTCTTTTCTTGTTTATTCCCTAAACAATCAGTATATCTATTTACATAGCTATTTGCCTAGCATTTACATTGAATTAGGTATTACATGTAATCCAGAGACGATTGTGTAGGTCATGTACATATAATATACCATTTTATATAAGGGATTTGAACATCCACAGATTTTGGTGTCTGTTGGGTGTCCTTGGATATGGAGAATAACTATCTTTGGAGATGACATCTTTAAAGAGATATTGAAGCTAAAAGGAAGTCATTAGGGACAGTTCTTATCCAGTTTGTCTGGTGTCCTTATAAGAAGAGAGCAGGACACAGTCACACACAGAGGAAAAGACCATGAGAAAACACAGAAGAAGGTGACCTTTTACAAGCCAAGAAGAGAGGCCTCAGAAGAAACCAACACTGCTGACACCTTGATCATAAACTTCCAGCCTCCAGAACTGTGAGGAAATTAGTATCTTTCATTCAAGTTACCAAGTCTATAGTATTTTGTTATGGCATCCCTATAAAACTAATACAGTACCTATATTTGTATGCAAAGTGAAAAAACTGAATCAGTCAATAAATGATGACTCCTACAAAACCCCCAAACCCATCAACACCATAGCGAACAGTTGACACCATAAAATGTGGCCAACATTTCTGGCATTTAGCTCTTCCACTCATGACTCATATGACCCTGCCAGTTTGCCAACCTCTCTGAACACTGGATCCCTCTTTTTGTGAACTGAGGATAATTGACTATGTACCATATATTTGGAAGAAGTCCTCTGATAGGTTCTGGGAAAATAAAAATGAATCACATTGCCCCTGTTTTTGAGGTGCTTGTTTTGATTCCAATTAGAGAGAGAGAGAGAGAGATGCACATAAATGAATAACAGCAACACCATAAAAGGCAACCTGCTTTGATAGAAACATGTGCAAGAACTTCCATGGAAATATGTGCACAGGTTAAGGTTGCACCAGATTAATATTTGTGAGTGAGGGTCAGAAAACCTTCATAAAGGTCATAAGCTGGATCTTAAGTTTAAACAAGAAGGCTTTGGGATGAAGAAGCATGTAAAAAGGCAAGGGTTTCTGGAGGGGCAATACACTAAGAGCTCAAGTTTAGTGTGTGTCACTGAGATTGCTGGAACTGAGACAAGAAAGTTAGGGTGGTGTCAAACCATGAATGGTTTCCAGTGCCAGAATTCATTGTCTAGGTTTTATTCCATTGGACATTAGGGGGTCATAGACGGTTTTCAAGCAAGGGAATGGCAAGAATGGATCTGTCTTTTGAAAAATGTGCTTTGAAGGCAGTGTGGTGAAAGGGTGTGATGGAGATGGCTTGTGTGATGGCAATAATTCAGGTATTCAAACTTTAAGGAGTCAGGAAGATTGCACTGGATAATCTAGATGAACCCCCTCTTTAAATAATAACACTAGGAGTCATAGTTGGTTTTGAGGGAAAGAAGACTTTGGACCAGAGCTTGTAAATACACACCAATGCTAATTAAATTTTCTGTGCATTTGTGAGAAATAAGTACAGGGTAAAACAAGCATGTGTTACCAGGTAATTACTGGGTAATTCTTACTTATAAGTATATTTCTTCATTTAACAGCATAATAACCACTTGTTTTGATTTAACAACCAATTTGAAGGGAGTTTCACCAAGATGACTTTATTTTTATCTTATTTCAGTCTTTAACTTACAGTTATTTTTGATGACAATAGAAGAAAATATGCTGACACATTCAGCAGAATATACCAAAGGTTTTGCCCCCACAGGTATTAGACATGAAATTCTATTGATTGTAGAATATAAACAGCATTAAGTTTCAAAAAGCTGAATTGCATAGTTACTTTATCAATATGTTCTCCTTTCTCTACACTGCCTCAAACCCCAACTGCCTACCAGAATTACTTGCTACTTCCTCTGGCCTCCCAAAGCCCTTTCTTTGTATTGCGCATTCATACTGCAGGAAGGAATAGATAGATACAAGCTCCTTCTCCACTGTGATCTACATTGCAAGCTGCTTGTCTTCATCTTTGGTTCTACAGTGCCTACCACAGTGCCTGCCTGGCCACAGTAGATACTCTACAATCTGTGATCGAATTGCTTTAGGTTTTAGAGGAGTGTGCGTGTGAGTGTGCATTTCAGCCATAAATTCAGAGTGAAGAGTGATGAAGCAATGTAGATTCTACTTGAGGGCCTTTTTCATAGGTAATTCTCTTCTCAATGTAAAAAGTGAATGAACAGACATATGCCAGTTAGGTACATTTTCAAGGCACCTTCTCAGCAGTCTGCTTTGGTGAACCCAGCTCTCTCTGAATGCAAGTATCTGATTCATAAGGGTTTGTCCTACTCCATTGCCCTGAAATGGATAACACTTACTTGTTTAACTTGTGCAAGACTATCGTGTATACATCTTCCATACAGGCTCTCATATGAAGGCAGAAAAAGGCTTAACATACATTTTGTACTTCTGACACCTAAAATAATCTAGTTATCATCTTGACATAAAAATTGGAATGTCTTTGTTCTAAGTGGCCTGAGATACTCTGGTTAGAATGTATATGTCAATAGCTTCACCATGTGGTATGTTCTACAAATTTCAAAACTTCTTTATTATGTTTCAAACAATGCAGGCAAGACAGGTCATTATACAGAGATAGGGAAATACGTTACATTCTGTTTCTTGTTGCTTCTGCAGTTGACTAAGGAGGCATCAGTAAAACAACCAGGTACTCTAATGAGTAATATTTTCAAGGTCTGTACACTCAACCATGGCCTTGTCATTTATTATCTTCCTCCTTGGATGTTAATAAAACCATACTATACTTTTAAAAGTTGTCTTATCCTTCTACTTGTTTAATTCATAGATAGTATTGGCATATCTCCAAATATAAATCTTAGAAAACCATTCACTTTCAGCAATAGCTGACCTTTTTTTAAATTAACATTTTATTAGAGTATATTAAAAGTGGTTTCGTTGTGATATTTCCATGCATGCATATAATAGACTTTGATCATTTTCACCCCCCATCACCCTCTGCTTTCGCACTTCCCTCCACCCCAACAGTCCCCTTTTTTATTCATGAGACCTTACCTTTTAGAAGACATTATACACAGTCCTTTAAACTGAATCTCATTATCCCCTCTGGCCCTACTTGGGAAGTGCTGTTTTTCTTTTCTCCTATAGAGTCAGAGATCAAAGCTAAGAGTCACTTTGCCAGGATTTTACCTTCAGTGGGGTGAAGTTGAGGTACTGTCTTCCTGACTCCAATCTAGCTTTCGACACTGAACTATACTATCTAAACCCATTGAGGTGACACATAATTCTCTGTCTTTTCTAACTTCCCTGAAAGCCTGCTGTAGTTTCCAGCATGAACTGAGGACTCCATATATGCCAATGGATGACTAATGGAGCACTAATTGCTAGCTGTAGGTCCAGGGGGAAGCTTTAGAAACAGGAACATTTTTGCACCTGTATAACAATAACATCAACAATAGCAATAAGGATAATAGCAACCTAGTTCACTTGTGCAGAAAATATTATAAACTAATCTCAATGCACATGATAAAATTAAGACAATTGGTGGGTATGAGGTAGCAGTTTCAATATATTTACTTTATAATATGCGATGGCCCAACAAAGATCCATGGGACTTCCCAAGCAATAGCCAAGGGATAATGACAAATGTTGGATAAATCATTGCAAAGCTATTACAGAGAGACTCACTCTGCCATATGGAAAATGTGGTTAGGGAACAATTAACTTCAACAATGTATATTGCCCCTGGAAACAGAACTGAGTTAAGCTGCAACGACAAGGCTGACTGCAACTTCAATAAATTAGTCACTAATAACAGCCATAGTTTGAAACCATAAAAACTTTGGAAAAAAAATAAAATAAGTGCAAGCCATGAAATCATTTATAAATGATCCAACAACAAATTCCGAGGGAGACACAACAAGCACCTCTTTTTTGCTTAATTTATCATATTTTATAGCTTAAGTAAAACAAATGTTTGATGAGTGTGAAGGCGCTCATGTAGTGAGCCAAGATAGGGTAATTGGCACAAGAATTATTGCAAGTGTTTAATAAAAGAACCCTTGTTTATGAACTGCACAAGATGTAAAACAAGTGAACATAAATGGAGACACAACGCTTTCATTACTGCATGCTACCAACAGCCATGAGCAAGTTGCTACAATAAAAAGCATTGACTAGTCTTCAAAAGTGAGTAAACACAGGAGTTAACACAAAGATCAGTTAAGACCATAAACCAAGTAAATAAAAAATTTTAAATACAACATAGAGTGAGTAGAGCCAGAGTCACAAACCAACAATTTCAGGATAAAACATCAACAGATCGACTTAATGAAGAAAATGGAACTTAGGCAGGAGTAGATAAAGAAATGGAGAGGAAGGCTGGTGTGTTTGGAAGAGTAGCCCAGATACTTAAGGTGTCTCTTCTAATTTGAGATTAATAAAACCAAGTTTATGTTACTTAGGGACAATTCAGAAAGTCTCACTATTGAATTTCTGTTCCAACGGTTACTTATCTGAAGGGTTTATACATGAAGACACAGTTAAGCTAATCATTACATGCTAAATCTTCCTAAGACTTTTTAAATCATTATTTTAAAGTAGACATTTTGCTCATTTGAGTGCTTTCACATGCTTTATATAATACGATTTTTTGCAACACTTGCAACTTTTATTTTAGTGCCATTTTGATATCTTCCTGAGATATCAAAGCTCCAAAGCAGTGAAATAACATTTCTAACATAGCACAGGGTGTCCAGTGACAGAAACAATACTAGAACACTTCTTCAAAGCTACTTTACAGCCTTTTCCTCTCATCTAATCAGCCCTCCACATTCAAAAGAGATCTGAAATGTAAAATTCTAGTTGATTATAAGAAAAACATGTATCCAAGTTGGGAGATACATTTAAATCCCATTAAACTAACTGAAAAATTCATGAGCAATACATGGATAATTTGTTTCTTATTAAAACATTAAACTTGTAGAGAATATTTAGCTGTTGAAATGTCAAGTAACAGGATAGCTATAGTAAGTTAATTAGATGCCAATTCATTGCTAAAGATACTTAATTGACATTTAATAAGCATATTAAATACCAATTAACCAACTATATTTAGTGCTAACTATATTTAGTCAAAGCTGTTTTGTTAATTGCTTACTCAGTGCCTTAGTATCTATGGTCAATAGATTATAACCCAATTAAATATATACATTAATGTGTTTGCATATATGTCTCCCAAGTGGGGAGTTTTGCCTGGAAGCCCATGTGTGAATTTCACCATCATCACCCATCTTGGTAAAGACAATGTCATTCAGCAAACTGCCTCAGCTCATGGGAGATGAATCAGCTCAGAAGGGAGGACAGAGAAGTGTCACTCTCCTGTCATTCCATGTCAGAGATACAGAAGACTTAACAGGTTCTGGTGAGAGGGGACACAGGATCTTTGGGGCAGGGCTCACAAGTCCTTGGAAACAACTGGGCTTTCTCCATTTACTCTCATAAATACCACTTGTACTACCTTCTACTGGAGGGAAAAGCACACTGATTGTGATAATTGCCTCCAGTGCCTCATGACTGTCCTGGGCTTGAGAGATCTTGGCTAGCATTCTTTTGGACCATTTGTGGAAAGGTTGTCAATCACAAGCTGGGAGATCCGTATTGTGTATTCTAGTCACAATGCTTTCCTGCAGACATGATGCTTTCAGCACAATAGAGGAGAGACATGTGAAAAAAGAGCAGGGACCAGAGCACATTAACCTTGGCCACTCTTTCCTGACCCCTTGAAGGCATTCGATGTGTTTTGTAAGGGAATCCTTCTTGAGGTTGTTGAACAGTGGTGTGAATCAGTTATTCAAAGGGTAAAATGGCAATTCTGGTGGTCACTCAAACAACTTCTATAGGCAAGATGAGTCTTAACATGGCCAGATCACTTAGTAAGCATTTCTTAAATGAAGGTCAATCAATACCATAAAAGTCTTTCTAGCCTTAAAGTTTTGGGTGTGCTCTAAGTTTTGTAAATTATTTACCTGTTGCACCTCATATGATTTCTGAGCCTGCACAGAGCAAAAGTCTGGAGTTATGAACATTTGAAGTCTATGTGGGCTTATTTGCCCTGCAATTCATAAAAGTCAGCCACTTGGATGGTGAGCTGGGCAGTTAGTTTTGAGAGGTCCCAATAAGGGACAGAACTGTTCTCAGGGCAGTCTAAAATCCAAAGTCCAGGGAGAAAGCTTTGTCAGGAAAGCTCCCATTACAGCTGTGAGAGGCAGGAGTCAGTAGACAGGCATTGAGTGACTCATAGTTATTCCAGGAATGCCTTTCTTGCTACAGTAGACCCCCATTCTTTATGGGAGACACATTCCAAAGTCCACGGTAGGTACATGAAAGCATGAATAGTATAGAACATAATATATACATATTTGTCCTATGGGGTTTTTTTCCTATGAGTCCTCTAGCACTGCCACATATACCAGCATTAATCCATGCATTATGTCCTAGTGCTTCCCTTACACCACTACTCTTGTGCTTTGGGATTATTAATAAGTAAAATACGGTTGCTTGAACACAAGCCTGACAGTCAATCTAACAACCTAGGCAACTACTGAGTAACTAACAGGCCGGTAGTTTATACAGCAAGGATACTCTGGACGAAGGAATGATGCACAATGCAGGTGACATAGTGAAAGACAGAATGAAACTTCATTATGCTACTCACCACAGTGAGAAATTTAAAATGTGAGCTTCTGGAATTTTCTATAGAATATTTTCTCTGTTAACTGTGAGTAACTGAAATCATAGAAAGCAAAACCATGAACAAGAAGGGACTACTATATCTTGGATAGATATAAAACCTGCAACTTTTGTCTGCAATTGTCTTAAAGTACTGGTACTCCATCTCTGTAGGTATACCGAGGAGATACTACCTAGAATAACTGATTCAAACACGTTAACAATGGAGAGATAAATTGTGATGAGGCTGTATTTCTAGGTGACTGAATAAAGTAAGGGACACAGTGTAGCAAAAGTAATCATTTCAAATACAAATGATTACACATATATTGGGCGAAATTACAACTAAAATGAGTGGCCTGTTAGCAAAGATGAAGAAAATATTAACAATCAGTTAAGGTGGTGCCTAGTCCTGGTGACCCTGGGGGACCTACTGTGTCATTTTCCCCTCCCTCAACAATGTTTTTAAAGACCACTCATCATGAGCCCATCGTGGCTATCAGCAAGACTACATCTGACTTGGAAAGGGGTGGTCCCTCCTTCAATAACAGTTTGGGGCTCTGATGGGAATCTTCCCATCATCTTGAGACCTGGCAGTGTGTTCATATGTCACACTCTTTAAACTGTCCCAGGGAGGGTCCAAGCAATGCAATTTGCCTCATTTGGCTTTTACATTGCGTTTTTCCTCTGGAAGGACTTGTGCACTTTGCATGTTTTTAGTTCATGAAGGATTGCAGTATGCCCGTTAGCTTTGTTTGAGGAGGCCTTGAAATGGGGGAGAAAATTACTATCCAGAGGGAGATCATTGTTGCTCTGGATAAGTTTGATCAATGAGGGAAAGAAATAAAGGGATTGTATGTGAAATTTAAATTCTTCAGTATGAGGTGCTGTTGGGTAAGCAAAACATTCAAGCTAGGTTAGTAATGAATTAGTTAACACAACAGAGGAACAGAGTCTGAGTCCACAGACAGAGCCAGCATTTCAATTTTCAGCTCGGTTGGCAGTAGAAGAGGCTGACAAGGAGCTATGGCATAAATCATAAATTCCAGGATATTGTACTATTGCCTTCTTGGGGGTCACGTAAGCCACAGTTGACATATAGATTTGAGGTTCCAAATCTAATTATAGTGTTTAAAGAGAAAAGAAAAGAAAGATAGGGTAAAAATGCTGTAGAAAATTTAAGGTAACGAATTAAATGGAGGATCTTCCCGAAGACAAATAGAGAAAATGGGACTGCATATTTAGCCCTAAATGTAGGTGATTAAGAAACCTTCTGAATGAAGTATTAAACTTGATATGTCTTATAAATTTTCAGTTGATGATCAATTTGAGTTTATTAGGTAGATAAGAACAAAAGGACATAAATGCAAATCAAGAAGGAAGGTGTGTAAAAGAAAATTAAAGAGATGTTTTATGGAGAAAATGATGACATTTAGGATGAGTTTGATAATGATATGGATTTCAATAAATTAAAGAGACTGTAAATGGCTCTATTTGTAAAAGAAACTACCTGAATTTCAATGGGTCTGTCTGTTCTTTTAGGAAAGAAAACAGTGATTTATTCTCAATTGCAGAAATCTTAGATAAATTGGCCATCTTCAGGCTACTTAGTACCTTCAAAGACACCCTTTCCACACATGCTGGCAGAGGTGGAGGAACAGGCAGAAACACTTTCTTTTCCATGGTCTCAACCCTGAAAGCCTCACTTTGCAAAGCTTGGTCTATGATCCAGCAATATCTGTATTGCCTATTCAATAAGTAAACAGCTCTAGAATGAGGCAGGAAATATTACCCAAAGGCCAAAGAATGAAGGAGGGGAGCTCACGTTCTAGTTCCAAAGGCGCCTTCTGCCCAAGCAGGTCTGGGGTCTGGGTTTTTACTAGGGCTGAATTCTGAGGGGTGCGACATGTGTGTTGTCACTAGAGTTTTTCAAGGGAAAAGATGAGTGAGAATTCCAGCGATCAGAGTGTCATCTCTTTTCTTCCCTGATTTGGGCATGGTCATCTGGATATGTCAGGAGCCACTGGGTGTGTTCTTTATCATTATAATGAGATTATAATGAGCCCAAGGTCATCTGGAGTGTCAACATGGCTTTGGAACCAGGTCAAGCTGGAGCCCCCAAACTCTTACAGCAGTTGAAAATACATAGCTACATGGTCTGGGAGTATATGACTTTCAGCATCCAGGCTTAAACTTTTGCAAGCAAGGGGTATAATTAGCAGCAGGATCTCAATAATTTCTGGGTTCAGGCTGGTGACACTGGAATATGAAAGCTTGTTGGAATGCAAAATCTTGAGCTCCACTCTAGGTCTATGGAGTCAGAATCCACATTTAAGAAGACACTCAGGCTCTCCTTTTAGGTAAGGCTGGACTTCACCAGGTTTGGCCTTGAGTCCTGGCTTCCTCTCTCTTACAAGGCATTTTTGGTTAAGTAATTTCGTCTCTGAATCTCAGTTTCTTTATATATAAAATGGGATCAATGACAATACCTACTTCAAAAGGCATGAAATTAGCATGAAGTGAAGTTAATGTTATGGGTAGGAGACCAGACTCAAACCACAGCCTGGCCCAAATATTGGTTCCATCGCTCACTAGCTACATAACTTTGGGGTAAGTCATTAATTTGATTGGGCCATGTTGCCCTTAACGCAGAGAAACTAAAGCAGATACCTTAAAAGCAACTGAGGCCAATAGGAAAAGGGGACCAGGAACTAGAGAAAAGGTTAGGTCAAAAAGAATTAACCTATAAGGTAACACACATGCACAGGAAATCAATGTAAGTTAACTCCCTGTATAGCTATCCTTATCTCAACCAGCAAAAACCCTTGTTCCTTCCTATTATTGCTTATACTCTCTCTACAACAAAATTAGAAATAAGGGCAAAATAGTTTCTGCTGGGTATTGAGGGGGTGAGGGGGAGAGGGAGGGGGCGGAGTGGGTGGTAAGGGATGGGGTGGGGGCAGGGGGGAGAAATGACCCAAGCCTTTTATGCACATATGAATAATAAAAGAAAAAAAAAAAGAAAAGGTAATAATATCTATATTACAGAGGTTTTATGAAATCCAATTATATAACACATGGTAAACCTCTTAAAATATGCCAGTTATACAGACTTGTATAGATGTGTTACTTCAACATACTTATATAAATGTGGTGTATAAGCATTGGCTATTATTATTGCTAGAAATGTAGAGCCAGGCACCCAACAGATTTCAGGAAATATTACTTATTCTCAATAATATTCCTGCCCCACCCCCCATGGCTCATTGTTACAGAAGCAATTAAGAAAAACATGGAGAATGAATTCAAAATTTTAGTAATTATAGGTTTGCAGTACTATTTGTCTTTAACTTCTAATAAAACAATGTGTTTTTTAGCAAAACAAATCATAAAAGTATTGTAGACTTACATGTCTATACAAGCAAACTGGAAAACAGGGTAAATTGATTCTTATAATTCAGTTTCAAAAAACAAAACAACAAAAAGCCTCTTCCAAACAAACCAAAGAATTTCCCCCACCCCACCATCCAAACCCTCTTAGTCTGAATTAACTGCCCTTTGTCTATATAAATTGAATTTACCTAATTTGATCTACATGTTTATGCCTGTGTTTCTCTGTCTGTGTAGATGCTGAAGGAACAATCAAAATCCTAGTCAAGGGCAGGGGTGATATTAACTCAGTTTTTCTTTCTTTTCATAACCTCCTATGACCCGCTGTTCACAGCCGCTCCTTCTAGCTAGTCTTTCAAAACCTCTTCCTGGAAATCTGGCAGCCCCCTCCTTCATTGTGACCTGGTTTCTGGCTCCAGGTCTCCCACTGAGCCCAGCTCAACCCCTTTCACTTCTTACAACATCAAATCTGAGACCTCAGGTCACCAAGGACGACTAGAGCCTCCAATTCCACGGCCTTTTACCAGCCTGTGCAACCCTGAAATTATTTGCCTCAAACCAGTTCTTGGAGAGAGAAGCTTGGTCCAGCAAATGAGGGATTGTATTGTGTTTCCTTGGTTCTTGTAAGCGAGTGCTAGCGGCAACATCTGTTTGTAGCAACAAAATTGGGATGTTGTTTTGTGCTTCTGTGTTGCCCATTCCGGTTCTTTCTTGGGTGCATTGTCTTCCCCTGAGGGGTCACCTTGCAGAGTTTTCTCAGCGGTCTGGTCTGCAGTACTAAGAAACTCGTAACTAATTACCATGACTTCAATTCTTAACTTGGCCAGCTGTGTCAAAGAAAGGAACCCCCGGCCTCCCCAGGGCTGCAGATCTATAATTCATCCTCCATAAAAAGTCAATATTGGAGCAAAAATGACATTTAAAGATCATAAAATAAGTAGTCTGGTATTTACCTAAGATGTTCTTTTCTTCCCTTTGCTTTATATGGCAAGTAGTATATTGTTTATTTTCTTTTGAGAGATGGTTCTTCTGTTTCCAATGACTCCTGGGCAGGGGACAAAACAGGACCACGGAGAAAAGACAAGGGGACAGTGTGGGATAAGCCTCTGTGGACGCTCTCCTTGCCGTTTTCATCTTGGGAAATAGGGTAAGAACCAAACTACGCAATTTAGCTTTTTTTCTTGATTCTAAAATTGTGCTGTAAATTTTTATAGTTTAACAGATTAAAGAAAGATTAAAACCACAAAGCACACGTTAATTACAAACAACTCACCAGTGGCAAATATATTTGCAGCCCTCATCAGGGCAGTGAGACCCCTGGGACTCCATCTGAGCTCAGAGGCCCCACCACACACACACACACACATGCACACAGTGGCCCCTTAGAAGACACCCACCAATCCAGGATGGGCGAGTAGGGGCCCTACCCCTTGGCCCCAGGAAAACTCTGCTTCAAGGGCCAGCAATGTGCCTCCACCAGGCCTCAATGCCAGACTGAATTGATTCCACCCACCATTCAGAGTGGGCAAAATATTTTTAAAGTCATGACCTCCCTGGTAGAGGCAGTCAGTTCATAAACAAGGGAGATCAGACCCTTTGCTGAGTCCAAATGGTTGGCCCTTCTGGGCATTGGCAATGAGGTCCTTTAGCCCCTGTGGAAAAATATTTATCAATGAACTGGAAGAGGAAATGGTCAGAACACAGAAACTGAGGTCAGTGACTCCAAACTAATATGTTAGAAGAACCGTAAGAAAGGAGGAGAAGTCCACATAGATTGAACTGTTCAGCAATCACACAAATGTAGAAGTCAATGTGATTTTCTTTTGCTTAGCAGGATGTGTTGATTATTATGCCAGCCAAATTTAAGTGTGCTAAAAGCAGGATAGAAGTAGGAAGAACAGTACATGAATTCATGTATTCTGAAAACTTTCTGGTCATTTGATAGTAATGTTAATATTAGGAAGGTGTTAGATCTGTGTGTGTGTGTGTGTGTGTGTGTGTGTGTGTGTGTGTGTGTCCCATTGCTAAAAGAAAAAAGGTAATAGCAAAATTCCTGGCCCCATCATTATGAAGGAATATTTAATAGTGCAAATAATTAAACAATAGTTCTCAACATGTTCATCTGGTCTAGAGTAACCAGATGAAAGGTGAGGAGCTGTAGAATATAACAGAATGTGCTTACTTTTAAGTATATCCCATTAACATGGAACAATTAATTCAAAGACAGATGACATCTGCACAAATCTTGAGACCTTAAACACCGACCTGAAATGGGGACCTCATGGGGTAGCTAGAAGATACACATGAGAGGCATTTGTAAAATGCTCAGCACAGCGACTCTCTGTATAACACTGCAGTCCATCACAGAAAGCACCTTCAGGTGCAGCAGTCTATGGGAACAAAACCATTGAAGAAAGCACCATTCTCTTTCCACACACATTTGAGGGCAATGTTTCCTTACTTGGGTGCTCATTTCTTAAAGAGCAAATGTTAAAATTTCTAATGGTAAGGATTTGGGGGGTTGTTTGTTTGTTTTTGTTTTGTTTTGTTTTACTTTTTATTTTTTCAGTTCCATACCCCGTTCACAATCAAGACCAAGTATTACGGCCTTGGTGAAGTGTGTATGGCAAAGCTTTGCTCTTTTCCTCTTTCTCTGCAGTCAGTGTAGGAGCACAGCTTGTGATAAGCACCAGGAGCTTTGTCCTTAGCATTGGTGCAGTCAAGAAAAGTTTAATTGCTCCTGATTCGTATGTTTCCATCTTTTTCTCCTTTATTAATCTATGTCTGCTTTATTGAGACTACATTATTCAGGGCAAAGGCATGGAGTATGATATTTTCATGGTGCATTGTAGCATGCTTTAGTATTAGAAAATCCCTTCTTTGACTTAACCCTTTCTAGCTGATGTTAGATCTCGGTCCCTTCTTTCTTCTTGCTTTTGTTCACCAGTGTATTTGTGCCTATTTATTTATTTTTAATTTTTTTGAATCACTTTTCAGACTGTCTCTTGTCCAGAGTCAGGTATTCCCTTTAAAGTAAGGAAAACAAACAGCTGGAAACTAAATAACTCATTACTTAATGAAGAATGGATCATCGATGCAATAAAAGAGGAAATTAAAAAGTTCCTAGAAGTCAATGAAAATGAAAACACAACCTACCGGAACCTATGGGACACAGCTAAGGCAGTCTTGAGAGGAAAGTTTATAGCCATGAGTGCATATATTAAAAAGATTGAAAGATCCCAAATCAATGACCTAATGATACATCTCAAACTCCTAGAAAAACAAGAACAAGCAAATCCCAAAACAAATAGAAGGAGAGAAATAATAAAAATAAGAGCTGAAATCAATGAAATAGAAAACAAAAAAACCATACAAAGAATTAATGAAACAAAAAGTTGGTTCTTTGAAAAAATAAACAAGATCGATAGACCCCTGGCAAACCTGACTAAAATGAGGAGAGAAAAAACCCAAATTAGTAGAATAAGGAATGCAAAAGGGGAGATAACAACAAACACCATGGAAGTCCAGGAAATCATCAGAGACTACTTTGAGAACCTATATTCAAATAAATTTGAAAATCTAAAAGAAATGGACAGATTTCTAGATACATATGATCATCCAAAACTGAACCAAGAGGAAATTAATCACCTGAATAGACCTATAACACAAAATGAAATTGAAGCAGCAATCAAGAGTCTCCCCAAAAAGAAAAGTCCAGGACCTGATGGATTCTCTGCTGAATTCTATCAGACCTTTAAAGAAGAACTGACACCAACCCTCCTTAAACTGTTCCATGAAATAGAAAGGGAAGGAAAACTGCCAAACACATTTTAGGAAGCCAATATTACACTTATCCCAAAACCAGGCAAAGATACCTCCAAAAAGGAGAACTATAGGCCAATCTCCTTAATGAACATTGATGCAAAAATCCTCAACAAAATAATGGCAAATCGAATTCAGCAACACATCAAAAAGATTATTCACCACGACCAGGTAGGCTTCATCCCAGGGATGCAGGGGTGGTTCAACATACGAAAATCAATAAACACAATAAACCACATTAACAGAAGCAAAGACAAAAACCACTTGATCATCTCAATAGATGCAGAAAAAGCCTTTGATAAGATCCAACATCATTTCATGATAAAAGCTCTAAGAAAACTAGGAATAGAAGGAAAGTTCCTCAACATTATAAAAGCTATATATGACAAACCTACAGCCAGCATTATACTTAATGGAGAAAAATTAAAACCATTCCTTCTAAAATCAGGAACCAGACAAGGATGCCCACTATCTCCATTCCTATTCAACATAGTACTGGAATTCCTAGCCAGAGCAATTAGGCAAGAAGAAGGAATAAAAGGAATACAAATAGGTAAAGAAACTGTCAAAATATCCCTATTTGCAGACGACATGATCCTATACCTTAAAGACCCAAAAAACTCTACTCAGAAGCTTCTAGACATCATCAATAGCTATAGCAAGGTAGTAGGATATAAAATCAACATAGAAAAATCATTAGCATTTCTATACACTAACAATGAACAAACGGAAAAAGAATGTATGAAAACGATTCCATTTACAATAGCCTCAAAAAAAATCAAATACCTAGGTGTAAACCTAACAAAAGATGTGAAAGACCTCTACAAGGAAAACTATACACTTCTGAAGAAAGAGACTGAGGAAGACTATAGAAAGTGGAGAGATCTCCCATGCTCATGGATTGGTAGAATCAACATAGTAAAAATGTCGATACTCCCCAAAGTAATCTACATGTTTAATGCAATTCCCATCAAAATTCCAATGACATTCATTAAAGAGATTGAAAAATCTACTGTTAAATTTATATGGAAACACAAGAGGCCACGAATAGCCAAGGCAATACTCAGTCAAAAGAACAATGCAGGAGGTATCACAATACCTGACTTCAAACTATATTACAAAGCAATAACAATAAAAACAGCATGGTACTGGCACAAAAACAGACATGAAGACCAGTGGAACAGAGTAGAGGACCCAGATATGAAGCCACACAACTATAAGCAACTTATCTTTGACAAAGGAGCTAAAAATATACGATGGAGAAATAGCAGCCTCTTCAACAAAAACTGTTGGGAAAACTGGTTAGCAGTCTGCAAAAAACTGAAACTAGATCCATGTATATCACCCTATACCAAGATTAACTCAAAATGGATCAAGGATCTTAATATCAGACCTCAAACTCTTAAGTTGATACAGGAAAGAGTAGGAAATACTCTGGAGTTAGTAGGTATAAGTAAGAACTTTCTCAATGAAACCCCAACAGCACAGCAACTAAGAGATAGCATAGATAAATGGGACCTCATAAAACTAAAAAGCTTCTGTTCATCAAAAGAAATGGTCTCTAAACTGAAGAGAACACCCACAGAGTGGGAGAAAATATTTGCCAACTATACATCAGACAAAGGACTGATAACCAGAATATACAGGGAACTTAA